>NC_135237.1:466981408-467351408 GCF_051348905.1 Ranitomeya variabilis | reverse complement strand
ACATATATAAATGTGTCTATATGTATGTATATATATATATATATATATATATATATATATATATATATAAACACACACACACAAGCACGCAAACATAATCTCAAAATACTTAGCTCTTTATCCAAAGGAACTCATACGAATCTACTATCTACCTTTCTAACTATTAGCCACTTATCTCTTTTATTCTCTCTCTCTTTCTATCTATCTATCCATCTTTTATCTATCTATCATCTGCCTTCATGTTTCATTTGAAAATTTTCAATAATTCACATACTGTTTCACTTATATGAAAAGTATCAAACAAGTCAGGATAAAAAATCCAAAGGTGTAATAAATCCACTGACGATACAAACTAGGTATAGATAGATAGATAGATAGATAGATAGATAGATAGATAGATAGATAGATAGATATTCATTTATTTATTTATGTATATATATCCACGTGTATATAAAACTTGACCCCAAAAAGCAAAGACAAAAAAAAATGAAAATATGTTACTAAATGCAGCATATCAAATGACTGAGAAGTAAAATAGGAATACTTTTTTACATTAAATGATAAGAAAAAATACGCTAAATATTTTTTTATATCGCTTTAAATTAGGAATTTAAATATTGATGCTATCACCAATGAATTTCTGAAATGCAGAAGGCTGCTGGGACCCAGATGCGCAGACATAATGATAATATATGTGCTTGGTAATCTGATTGACCTATTTAATGTGCAGCATTATTTGACACATCCTTGCCCAAAGAGCATTCATTCCATCCTGACAAACGGAGCCCTGTGAGGAGTCACAGACAGTAGGAAAACGTCCTTTCATCTATTTCACTAAATACCAATAATTGAATAATTAATGCAAACCTATCCATTGAATAAGATTCCGATACAAACTGTATAAATCATCCAAGTAAAATCATACTGGTAAATCAATAAAATAACTTCGCACTAAACAGATAGACAGGGCAACTCTCCAGGACCTATGTCATCCATGCATTCAGTTTGATTGAGTTAATGAAGAAGAGAGAACACATCCTTTTGCATTTTTTGGACTGAGGCCATTTATTAAAGCTCAGTTTTAAATACAATTATGTAGCAACTTTAAATAAAAATGACCTTTTATTTCATTGAGCTCAGACATTGAATTTCTCATATACGTTCTTGTCTATTAAGCTTTGAAACACTTGGCACAAAAGTATATAAATTAATTCATCAAAATGTCAAATTAAAATTTAAAAAAAAGGAAAATTCATGTCACTTTCTTCCACCTGTAACACAAGATAAATAAATACTGAAATGTAACACATGAAGGAACCACTTTCCTCACACAACATTCCATATGGAGCAACAAGGTGCACAAAATTGTGTAAAAAAGACCCCTAGACTTTCACTCCCAACAGGTATTACTATTATTTCTTGCAAGCCATTGACATCCTCAACAAAATCTGGAGCGACGTCCTACAAAGTTCAGACACAATAAAAAATACAAATGATTTCTATCCTTGCACTGTTAAGAAGTCTTTGTAATTAAATAAGTCTATATTTCAAGTGTTTTCCTGGCTCAGAATCATGAAATTCAAGAATTCAAGTGCCTTGATTTTAAAAGTGTAGTCTTAAATGAACATGATCTCTAATAATACCAACATTATTATTAAGAGTTCATCAGAATAAGCAGCGTTTCGGCGACATGATGCAATCATTCCACACAGACTGATGTCATTTGGCCACAAGTACCTAGAAGAAGAAGTGGATTAGATGCCATGAAAACTTCGCTGAGGTCTGGTTACCGTTCTTGTCCATCAATGGTGAAAGAAATAAGAAAATGAAATCAAATATTCTAATAACCAATGTAACAGGACTGGCAGAGGAGATCACAATGGAGAAGCCTCAGAAGTTCTTCCCAGTGACTACTGTGTCACCTTCTTGTGGAGTTGTCCCTGGTCTAGGTGGCACCGAGTCCTGGGCACCTGGTGGGATCAGCTCAGCTACCTAGGTTGCAGCTTTTCGTGCTGTTAAGGCTTGTCAGTACACTGTTTGCACAGACTGGAGGACACGCTGTTGAAGAGGGCACATTTGTCCGGGCAGGAGCTGGCCACGGTGCTGAATGGGTACCCGGCGCTGGCAGCCGCTTGCTCGTAGGCGCCCAGTGCAGGATGAAGAGCTGCAGCAGCGGCGGCGGCGGCGGCAGCGGAGCTGGGGATGGAGGCAGCAGAGATGGCCTGACCTTGGTTGAGATAAGCCACCAGTCTTCTCATCTCCTCCAGCGCCTGGGCTTGCATGAGGATGTAGTTCTTGGCTAGGAGCAGGGTGGCGATCTTGGAGAGCTTCCTCACTGAGGGGCTGTGGGCATAAGGGATGACGGCTCGCAGCTCGTCCAGGGCGTCGTTCAGATCGTGCATGCGTCTCCTCTCCCGGGCGTTAATATTCAGCCTCAGGGCTTTCTGCTCTTTAGACTTTTTCCCTCCACCGGGTCCTAAGGGCGCATCTGACTTCATCCCGGGCTGGGAGGATCTGTGGTCTCCTGGCCTGAGGACCAGCTCACAGCGGCCATCACTGTCATCATCGGGGCTCTGCTCCTCTCCCCCGCTGCTCTCCGCCATGGAGGCTAACCCCCTGCCTGCACCGTCTGCCCCGTACGTGGCGCACATGCTGGCAGCCGCCAGCGCTAGAGGGTCTCCGGTTGCCCCCGGTGGGAGCGCGGAGGTCTGGTGGTGGCGCAGCAGATCTGCCGGGTCCGGGCCATCGTAGCAGTGCAGCGGGGAGCGGTCTCCTGGCTGGGACAAGTCCAGACCCTGCGGGGAGCGGAAGGCAGACTCCATCCTCTTAGCGCCCAGAGTCTTGTGGAACAAGTCCTCTTCTGCCAGTTTCAGCGCCCTCTCCATGTCCCGGGTGTGGGGAAGAACTTCTGGCGGGGAGACAATCGCCGAGCGCCGGCAGCTTCTCCTGCTGCCTCCTGGAGGGCTCAGCTGCTGCTCCTCTCCGGTGCTGGGCTGGAGGAGTGAGGAAGTCGCAGGGCTCCCAGGTTCTCCCAGGTCCTCGGTTCTCCCAGGTCCTCAGCGCTCCCAGGTTCTCCCAGGTCCTCAGCGCTCCCAGGTTCTCCCAGGTCCTCAGCGCTCCCAGGTTCTCCCAGGTCCTCAGCGCTCCCAGGTCCTCAGCTCCAGCCTGGGGTCTTCTGCTCAGGCATTCTCACACCAAACAAGCTCCTGCGCCGTTTATCTTGCTTGGATTCACCTTCAAGAGATTTCTGGAGCCATCAAGCCTCAGCCTCAGACGGGGGAGTCTTTACATCATTATCTCTGAGTAGGTTATTATGGAGAAGACTCGCCTGTTGGGACACAGCTTTCTACCCAATCAGGTTAACGTTTTAATTAATAGGATTAAACCGGTAACAAACAATCCCAGGCGCTCTCTGGCCTCAGTCTTGTGGCTGCACTGAAGGCAGCAGCAGCATCTAGAGCTTTATACAAGGAGCTGCTCCATTATTCTCGGCGCCATCTGTAGACACAGCTCAGCGCATATGTTTGCAAGACGCTGTGTCCTGTTAGGAACCCAACAACTGCCTTTAGCTTGACATGTGTGGCGACTTTCACTCATCAATGAGCACAGTAAAAGCCCCACTTAGAGGGAAGGAGGAGGATGCTCCTTCTGCAAATTACAAAACTGCGCTACACGGTTCCTCCAAGACTTTCCCAGCAAGAGACCGAAGTGTCAGAGCCTCCTCAGCACCAGGTTATATAGAGGCCTCCATGGCGACTTTATGGGGTGTAGATCTTCATCTCGGCTCCTCTGGAGTCTATCACACAAACGACTTATTCCTCTTTTTATGAGGAGCTATGGGGGCTGTTGTCCAGAGTTATAGAAGGCGGAGGATCAGGAGACATGAAAGCAGTGAAGTTTGCAAATAATCCACCTTAGCACTTTCTGACTGTACTTTATGTGGAGGGAGAGTCTCGGGCAATTTTATGAGTGAATCTGCAATATTGCATCTGAGCTGAAACTTGTTCTCAGAAGTAAGTTATAGGAGCACTAGGCTTCACTCTAGCTATATATCTGAGGAGGAGGTAAATGTCTGTATATACAGGGGATAGGAAAACCTTAGAATAAGGAGTCAGCAGATATGTGCAAAGATTGCATTCATTCAAGTACACAGAGGTATGCAGATTCCCATACACATGATGATACTGATGTATATAAGTGTGTGTGTAAGTGTGTGTGTATATATATATATAGATACACACACACACAAACCTATACTAACACACACTAAACCTATAGATACCAAACCTACACACACAGAACAAACTTTTACAAACACACTAAACATACACACACTACACACACCAAACCTACACACACACTAAACGTACACAGACACTACACCTACATACACCATACACACACACACACACACACACACACACACACACACACACACACACAAACCTATACAGTCATACACACTAAACCTACAGACACCAAACCTGCACACGCAGAACAAACTTTTACAAACACTAAACATATACCCACACTACACCTACAGACACCACACACCAAACTTACACACACAATAAATGTACACACACCACACCTACATACACCACACACACACCAAACCTACACACACACTAAACGTACACACACACTACACCTACATACACCATACACACACACACACACACACAAACCTATATAGATATACACACTAAACCTACAGACACCAAACCTACACACACAGAACAAACATTTACCAACACACTAAACATACACACACTACACACACCAAACCTACCCAAACACACTAAACGTACACACACACTACACCTACATACACCATATACACACACACAAACCTATACAGACATATACACTAAACCTACAGACACCAAACCTGCACACGCAGAACAAACTTTTACAAACACTAAACATACACCCACACTACACCTACAGACACCACACACATCACACCTACATACACCACACACACACACACCAAACCTACACATACACTAAACTTACACACACTACACATACATATACCACACACACAAATCCTACACACACTAAATGTACACACACACTATACCTACATACACCTCACACATATCAACACACCAAACCTACACATACACACACACACATACAAACTGAACATTCAAACACCAAACCTACACACGCACACCAAATCTACACACATATATACACACGCACACACTAAACATACAGACACCAAACCTACGCACACACCAATCCTACGCACACACCAATCCTACACACATACCAAACCTACACACAGCAGGCCTGTACACAGACATATACATGCACACACACAACAATGTTCAGCAGTTACTTGGTAAAATAGCATTAGCTGTGAAAATTTCTCTGATTTACAGATTATTAAAAAAAAAATGCAACTATATTATGTCAGAAATGTTGCAAAGATCAAAAAACAAAATAAAACATGGTTATAATAAGGAAATGTTTACTACTTATTCAGTCCGAATTCTAAAAAAAAGTGAATCCCAGTCATTTGATTCAGGCCTCAGACTTCATAAATCAATTCTGCTATCATTAGTCAAAATTATTATTTTTTACTAGGTGGCGGCCAATGGGGCACTCTTTTCTCTTTTATGGGACTTATCTTGTGGGACAGTGATGCATCTTTAAGTGTGCTTTCTTTCACTGAAAATTGGCCATTGGCCGTAATCATATCGAAGTCTTCCCCTTCCATATTGCTTCTCTTTAGCCGCCATACACATTAGATGGCTGTCGGCTGTTGGCTGAATTATACTTCGTCCCATCGTTCAGCACTCGGTCTTCTCGGCAGTCATTGATGTGTATGGGAGTCTTAACCCTTGTTTTTACTTGATAAAATGCTTCTACACGCATGTAAATTCTCCAAACCTGCTCTGTGAGACTTTGTAAATCCAATATATTCACCATTAAAGTCTCCACAGAAGCTGTTTTACAGTTTTGTCAAACTCTTTAAGCACAAATCGGTCTATATATTTACCCCCTGCCCCTTCTCTATTCCTTGCAAACAGAGGCTTAACCTGAAGTTCTGGACCACCACAGTTGTAAAACAGCCCTCGCCAACCATTTATAATACTGCATTTTTGTAATGTGGCTTATGGGCCTTTGGTCTCCTCCAGACACCATGACCTAAGTTGGACTATTATGGCATCCCATACACATTACCTGCCGATATCGATGGGCACAGCTGACAGTCTAATGCATATGGGGTGCTGGCCAACTGAGTATTGCTGGAGATGTTGATCGGGCATGTCCGATTTTGGATTACTGATCACACTGTTTTCCCAGACATAAGCACCCGGCCAACATGTCAGGGGAGCGCTTGGCCGAATGAGTGCTCCTGCGTATGGTAGAGACGGCTGATATGTCTGTAGGTCAAAAGATTGACTGAAGCATCGTTCGTCCAACAGCCATCTAATATGTATGGCCACCTTTACCTCTGCACACCTTATGGCTAGGTGCATGTCTGAAGATTTTCAATTTTGGGGAAAGTAGCAAATGATAAGAGTGAAATGGTGATCATATTAGTTTTTCAATAACAGGAATAACTAAAAAAAAAACCTGCTGCAACATTTTTAAAAACTGGCCAGAAAAATGTCAACAATATATTTGGTTATCACTTGGGCTGAATGGATAACTCTAGTGGGCATGCCTTCTGGAACCAATCATTGTGTCATTCATGCAAAAATCTTGTATACAGACAACAAAGAGCTAGGGGCAAATAGCCTGACCTGTGTAATTACTGCAACTTAGTGCAACCTCAATATTTTCCTATGAAAAAATGTTAGAACTGTTTTTCTGTAAGGGAAACACTGAAGTCATGACATTAAAGTCATGAAGTAGTCATAGTCATGAAGTATTTCTGTAATGTTGTTCTACTTTTTGGTGACACCATTATGCTGCAAAGTCCTAACTGCATAGTGCTATGCAGAATTAAAGAGGTTACTCTGTTCCGATAAGTTGTGGGTCTTTACTTTTTGTTTTCTTACACGTCAGACTGACAGATGTCTAAGTGAGCTTCTATAGCTCAGTGTAAGGGTGACCACAGACATTGGCCTCGATTTACCATTGTTTTTTCTTCACTTTTATGGAACATTTTGCTCTTTATTAGTAGCTTCAGAATTTGCGCCTTATTTGCTGTATAATTTGTACCGTTTTTAAGATGTCTTTTTTTCTACAACTTTGAGTATTTAAATAACAGAACAGATTTATGAAGTGCGACCAAATATCATTTTTTTTAGCGCATCTAACTAAAGTCCTTGCCTGGAGCAAGTTTCTGATGAAGTTTTCAGTTTGGTACATCTTAAGACAATCATGCAGCTTTTTAAACGATTTGGACTTTTGGTGGTAAAAAGTGGCATAATCTGGTGAAAGACTAAATTGGAGTGCATTTTACATTTTGTAACAAATTGTAGCACAAAATCCTTAATGAATACCACAAGACAAAATAAAGAATAAATAAATCACAAGTGATGAATTGGGCTCATTGGGTTCTGCTGCATGCATCTAAAACTCTGCCCATGGTGATGCCCAATAGTGTCATGGACCATGACTCATGGTTTTGAAATCAGATTGTGTGGCCATCACTTTGTCAGAGTTTGGACCGGATGGGTGTAGATAAACACAGCTTCTGCAACGTTAAAGAAGTTGTCCAATATTTGGAAAACGTCTTCTCATACCTCACGCTTTGACCTGATAAAAAATAAAAGTTTATAGTCACCTCCCGTGTTGGCGCCATTCTCGTTGTGTCGGTACTCGATCTCCCCGGGGCTTCTGTGTGGTTACTGTGCCACCCAATCACTGCTGGCATCACTGTCTCCGCCTTCTGTTGAATTGAACATGAAGAGGAAGTCAGAGATTAGCTGCAGCCTGGACTTCCTCTTCCTGTTCAATTTGTCTGAAGGCGGAGACAATGACGCCAGCAGTGATTGGGCGCCGGCGTCGAGAGTCCTGAAGAGAGCGGGTGCCGACACTGCCAGATCGGTGTAGGCATGGGAGGTGACTATAGACTTTATTATTTTATCCAGACCAAGCATGGGGTACGAGAAAGGGTTGTCCTAGTAGTGGACAACTCCTTTAATTCCAACCCAATAGAGTGGTGTTAATCAGAGACCACACACGTTAAAAACTCTGCTTCGAGCAGATAGCCCACTGAGAATAGGCCATCATTGCGTTCAGCCAGTAAATTTCCCATTCTAGGTTACTTCTCTGTATTGAAGATGTAGTAATATGTCTGGACTTTTGTGCCAAAATCATTTTTTTATTTTATTTTATTTTAATTTTATTTTACCTGTGATTACAAAATATCAATGTATTTACAAAAATTCTATCTGTCTGCCGTTATCTGAGTGCAGACATCTGCTTGTGTGAAATAGGAGCTTATCTGGGTTGATTTCATTAACTATGTGCACCCACATAGTACTTAGTGACAGGTTCTTGTTCTTGTGACATCTGTAAATACAATATTTCCCAACACGTCAGTAAATCATTATTATGTGGCAGAATCACTGAAGGCAATGATTTTTTTTTGCTTTCTCTGGTTACATTAAAAAGCTTTTAATTGTGTCTTTCAGAGTTGGCCCCAGGTGTTGGACTCCTTTCATTACATTTTGCTCTAATGTGATGAAATTCTAATTCTCTCCTTACCATATGGTTAAATTTCCCAACTGAGAATTAGTTGAAAAAGAAGAAATAATCTATTAATCTCTGTAATAGATTCACAAATGAGAATTGCCACAGAACCTGTTTTTCAATGGTGACAGAAAAAAAAAATCACTTGGGTGCATTACAGGCCGGTATGGGTAGGACAATATGGACACTGCTCATGTAGAGGATTAAAGATGCTTTTCAATTCAGACTCTATGTTGGGTTTAGATTTCAGTGGTCCTCATTTATGTTGAATGGTTTGTACTATTAAATTGGACATGTCCTAAATATCAGATGGGTACTATATGTCCCAAAGGATGGGCACTGATGGGGACATAATCTCTATTACAATGAATGGGAATTACGGAACCCTCCTAGCAGAAGTTTGACTTACACATTAAGGCTCTGTTCACACGTTGAGTTTTTGCAGCGTTTTTTTTTTTAAATGCGTTTTTTTAATGTTAAATTTCAGGTGCGTTTCACAGTACCAGAAAAGTCTATGAGATTTCAGAAATCTCATGCACACACCTTGTATTTCTTTTCCTACTTTGTGAAAGAGCGTTTTTGCAAAATGCAGCATGTCACTTCTTTCAGCATTTTTGCAGCTTTTTTTACCCATTGAAAGCAAAAAATGCTGCAATTAACACAGGCATCAGGTCTTGCTGTGTTTTTGGTGCCAAACCTGATGAAGTTGAATCACATTATTTTTTTATGCACTAAACTTTATCAGCATGCACAAAGACAAATGTACCCTGCCAAAAACGCAGTAAAAGACACACAAAAAATGCAGAAAAATGCTGCAAAAATGCAGCAATATCAGCTTTTTTGATGTTGCATCTTTACTACCAAGAGAGCAGGTTTTGCCTGCAGAAGAAAATGCGTCAAAACTGCAATGTGTGAACAAAGCCTTGAAATGTCATGTTTGGGGTTTCAAATATAGCTCAATTGACATTGGAATACATCAAATGAATACATAACTTGTTTCATAGATATTATTTTATTTGAAAGGCTCATTCTGTGAGGTGGATTCTCTAAGCCAGAAATCGGTAAGAGCAACACAGACCAACAGAAATGACCCAGAAGAGCTGGCATTGACGGGCGGCATGTGGTCCTACAAGAGTCAGGGGAGTGGATATCTTCAGGAATTTAAGAAGTATAGTCACGACAATACTTACAGTAAACAAATGACAGTTATATGCTATCAGCAGGTTAATGGAAGAGATTTATGCAATCAGCAGAAAAATATTTAGCAACAAGGCAGCGGTAATGAACAGCAAACTAGATAATAACTTGCACAGATTACATTCTGCTGTAGCAGAGTTGTGTGAACATCACCAGCATTAGCAAAGAATAGATGATTATGCTTGCAGAAGACAAATAGTTAACCACAAGTCTGAGCAAGTAGGAAAATGTAAATAATTGAAAAACAGCAGGGTTTCCCTGAAAGTGAAGTGAATTACGAGACAAACTCCTGAAGTACACATAGTAACAGAATCCTGCAGAGCATGCAGCTTAACCCCTTTACCCCCAAGGGTGGTTTGCACGTTAATGACCGGGCCAATTTTTACAATTCTGACCACTGTCCCTTTATGAGGTTATAACTCTGGAACGCTTCAACGGATCCTGATGATTCTGACATTGTTTTCTTGAGACATATTGTACTTCATGATAATGGTAAAATTTCTTTGATATTACCTGCGTTTATTTGTGAAAAAAACAGAAATTTGGCAAAAATTTGGAAAATTTCGCAATTTTCCAAATTTGAATTTTTATACAATTAAATCACAGAGATATGTCACACAAAATACTTAATAAATAACATTTCCCACATGTCTACTTTACATCAGCACAATTTTGGAACCAAAATTTTTTTTTGTTAGGGAGTTATAAGGGTTAAAAGTTGACCAGCAATTTCTCATTTTTACAACACCATTTTTTTTTAGGGACCACATCTCATTTGAAGTCATTTTGAGGGGTCTATATGATGGAAAATACCCAAGTGTGACACCATTCTAAAAACTGCACCCCTCATGGTGCTCAAAACCACATTCAAGAAGTTTATTAACCCTTCAGGTGTTTCACAGGAATTTTTGGAATGTTTAAATAAAAATGAACATTTAACTTTTTTACAAAAAAAATTTAATTCAGCTCCAATTTGTTTTATTTTACCAAGGGTAACAGGAGAAAATGGACCCCAAAAGTTGTTTTTCAATTTGTACTGAGTACGCCGATACCCCATATGTGGGGGTAAATTACTGTTTGGGCACATGGCAGAGCTTGGAAGGGAAGGAGCGCCATTTGACTTTCAATGCAAAATTGACTGGAATTGAGATGGGACGCCATGTTGCGTTTGCAGAGCCCCTGATGTGCCTAAACATTGAAACCCCCCACAAGTGACACCATTTTGTAAAGTGGACCCCCTAAGGAACTTATCTAGATGTGTGGTGAGCACTTTGACCCATTAAGTGATTCACAGAAGTTTACAATGCAGAGCCGTAAAAATAAATAATCATATTTTTTCACAAAAATGATCTTTTTGCCCCCAATTTTTTATTTTCCCAAGGGTAAGAGAAGAAATTGGACTCCAAAAGTTGTTTTACAATTTTTGCTGAGTACGCTTATACCCCATATGTGGGGGTAAACCACTGTTTGGGCGCAAGGGAGAGCTCAGAAGGGAAGGAGCACCGTTTGACTTTTCAATGCAAAATTGACTGGAATTGAGATGGGACGCCATGTTGTGTTTGGAGAGCCCCTAATGTGCCTAAACATTGAAACACCCCACAAGTGACACTATTTTGGAAACTAGACCCCCTAAGGAACTTATCTAGATGTGTGGTGAGCACTTTGACCCACCAAGTGCTTCACAGAAGTTTATAATGCAGAGCCGTAAAAATAAAAAATCATATTTTTTCACAAAAATTACCTTTTCGCCCCAATTTTTTATTTTTCCAAGGGTAAGAGAAGAAATTGGACTCCAAAAGTTGTTGTACAATTTGTCCTGAGTACGCTGATACCCCATATGTGGGGGTAAACCACTGTTTGGGCGCATGGCAGAGCTCGGAAGGGAAGGAGCGCCATTTGACTTTTCAATGCAAAATTGACTGGAATTGAGATGGGATGCCATGTTGCGTTTGGAGAGCCACTGATGTGCCTAAACATTGAAACCCCCCACAAGTGACACCATTTTGGAAAGTAGACCCCCTAAGGAACTCATCTAGATGTGTTGTGAGAGCTTTGAACACCCAAGTGTTTCACTACAGTTTATAACGCAGAGCCGTGAAAATAAAAATTATTTTTTTTCCCCACAAAAATTACTTTTTAGCCCCCAGTTTTGTATTTTCCCAAGGGTAACAGGAGAAATTGTACCCCAAACGTTGTTGTCCAATTTGTCCTGAGTAGGGTTGAGCGAAACGGGTCGGCAATTTTCAGAAGTCGCCGACTTTTGGCAAAGTCGGGTTTCATGAAACCCGACCCGACCCCTGTGTGGGGTCGGCCATGAAGTCGGCGATCTTCTGAATCTGGAATCGGAATTCCGATACCGATTCCCGATATGTTTAAGATATCGGGAATTGGTATCGGAATTCAGATTTAAGTGTAAAATAAAGAATTAAAATTAAAAATATCGCTATAGTTACCCTCTGATGCGCCCTGGTACTAAGCGGGAACCTTCCTTCCTTAGAATCAGCCTTCCAGGACCTTGCGGTGACGTCGCGGTGACGTCGCGGCTTGTGATTGGTCACGTGGCCGCCCATGTGACCGCTCGCGCGACCAATCACAAGCCGCGACGTCACCGTGACGTCACCGAAGGTCCTGGAAGGGCTGATTCTTAGGAAGGAAGGCTGCCGGAAAGAAGCAGGGCGCGTCCGAGGGTGAGTATATACCTAATAGGAATATACTCACTCTCGGCTTCTTTCCGGCAGCCTTCCTTCCTAAGAATCAGCCCTTCCAGGACCTTCGGTGACGTCACGGTGACGTCGCGGCTTGTGATTGGTCGCGCGAGCGGTCACATGGGCGGCCGCGCGACCAATCACAAGCCGCGACGTCACCGCGACGTCACCGCAAGGTCCTGGAAGGCTGATTCTAAGGAAGGAAGGTTCCCGCTTAGTACCAGGGCGCATCAGAGGGTAAGTATGGCGATATTTTTTATTTTAATTCTTTATTTTACACTTAAATATGGATTCCAGGGCCTTAAGGAGAGTTTCCGCTCCTTCAGACCCTGGGAACCATTGGAAACCCAATGCACTGCATGGGGGTTCGAGTTTCGGCCGACCCCGACCCCGACTTTTTTATAGGATCGGCCGATTTCACTCGACCCGACTTTTGAAAAAGTCGCGTTTCGTGAAACCCGACCCGATCCTATAAATGTAAAGGTCGCCCAACCCTAGTCCTGAGTACTCTGATACCCCATATGTGGAGGGGAACCACTGTTTGGGCGCATGGGAGAGCTCGGAAGGGAAGGAGTGCCATTTGGAATGCAGACTTAGATGGAATGGTCTGCAGGCGTCACGTTGCATTTGCAGAGACACTAATGTACCTAAACCGTAGAAACCCCCCACAAGTGACCCCATATTGGAAACTAGACCCCCCAAGGAACTTATCTAGATGTGTTGTGAGAACTTTGAACCCCCAAGTGTTTCATCTCAGATTATAACGCAGAGCCGTGAAAATAAAGAATCCTTTTTTTTCCACAAAAACTATTTTTAGCCCCCAGTTTTGTATTTTTCCAAGGGAAACAGTGTAAATTGAACCCCAAAAGTTGTTGTCCAATTTGTCCTGAGTACGATGATACCCAATATGTGGGGGGAACCACCATTTGGGCGCACGGCAGAGCTCGGAAGGGAAGGAGCGCCATTTGGAATGCAGACTTAGATGGATTGGTCTGCAAGCGTCACGTTGCATTTGCAGAGCCCCTAATGTACCTAAACCATATTAACACCCCATAAGTGACCCCATATTGGAAACTAGACCCCCCAAGGAACTTACCTAGATGTGTTGTGAGAACTTTGAACCCCCAAGTGTTTCACAACAGTTTATAACGCAGAGCCGTGAAAATAAAAAATCCTTTTTTTTCCACAAAAACTATATTTTAGCCCCTAGTTTTGCATTTTTCCAAGGGAAACAGTGTAAATTGAACCCCAAAAGTTGTTGTCCAATTTGTCCTGAGTATGATGATACCCAATATGTGGGGGGGAACCACCGTTTGGGTGCATGGCAGAGCTCGGAAGGGAAGGAGCACCATTTGGAATGCAGACTTAGATGGATTGGTCTGCAGGCATCACGTTGCATTTGCAGAGCCCCTGATGTAACTAAACAGTAGAAACCCCCCACAAGTGACCCCATATTGGAAACTAGACCCCCCAAGGAACTTATCTAGATGTGTTGTGAGAACTTTGAACCCCCAAGTGTTTCACTACAGTTTACAACGCAGAGCCGTGAAAATAAAAAATATTTTTTTTGTACACAAAAATTATTTTTTAGCCCCCAGTTTTGTATTTTCCCAAGGGTAACAGGAGAAATTGGACCACAAACGTTGTTGTCCAATGTGTCCTGAGTACACTGATACCCCATATGTTGGGGTAAGCCCCTGTTTGTGCGCACAGGAGAGCTCGGAAGGGAAGGAGCACTGTTTTACTTTTTCAATGCAGAATTGGCTGGAATTGAGATCGGACGCAATGTCGCATTTGGAGAGCCCCTGATGTGCCTAAACAGTGGAAACCCCAATTCTAAATGAAACCCTAATCCAAACACACCCCTAACCCTAATCTCAACTGTAACCCTAACCACACCCCCAACCCTGACACACCCCTAACCCTAATCCCAACCCTATTCCCAACCGTAAATGTAATCCAAACCCTAACTTTAGCCCCAACCCTAATTTTAGCCCCAATCCTAACCCTAACCCTAGCCCTAACCCTAGCCCTATCCCTAACCCTAGCCCTAACCGTAACCCTAACCCTAGCCCTAACCCTAGCCCTAGCCCTAACCCTAACCCTAATGGGAAAATGGAAATAAATACATTTTTTTTAATTTTTTTAATTTTTTGTAACTAAGGGGGTGATGAAGGGGGTTTGATTTACTATTTATAGCGCATTTTCTAGCAGATTTTTGATTGGCAGCCGTCACACACTAAAAGACGCTTTATTTTTATTGCAAAAAATGTTCTTTGAGTTGCCACATTTTGAGAGCTATAATTTTTCCATATTTTGGTCCACAGAGTCATGTGAGGTCTTGTTTTTTGCGGGACGAGTTGACGTTTTTATTGGTAACATTTTCGGGCATGTGACATTTTTTGATCGCTTTTTATTCCGATTTTTGTGAGGCAGAATGACCAAAAACCAGCTATTCATGAATTTCATTTTGGGGGGGCGTTTATACCATTCCGCGTTTGGTAAAATGGATAAAGCAGTTTTATTCTTCGGGTCAGTACAATTACAGCGATACCTCATTTATATCTATGTTTTGGCGCTTTTATACGATAAAAACTATTTTATAGAAAAAATAATTACTTTTGCATCGCTTTATTCTGAGGACTGTAACTTTTTTATTTTTTCGCTAATGATGCTGTATGGTGGCTTGTTTTTTGCGGGACAAGATGACGTCTTCAGCGGTACCATGGTTAGTTATTTCCGTCTTTTTGATCGCATGTTATTCCACTTTTTGTTCGGTGGTATGATAATAAAGCATTGTTTTTTGCCTCGTTTTTTTTTTTTTTTTTTCGATGTTCACTGAAGGGGTTAACTAGTGGGACAGTTTTATAGGGCGGGTTGTTACGGACGCGGTGATTCTAAATATGTGTACTTTTATTGTTTTTTTTTTATTTAGCTAAAGGAATGTATTTATTGGAACATGCAAATTGCCTCTTCTGAGAAAAAGAGGACTTAACTCTATAGCGCCACCTGTTGGAAGTAGCGATCCTACAAGTCACAATCAACCCTCTAATGAGTCGTGCAATATGACTTAGGATAAAAGCCAAATCAGTATCTCAATTCGCAGACACGGTGTTTCGGGCTGTTGGCCCTCGTCAGTGCGAAGCATGAGAACTGATTTGGCTAGGTGAGAGGCACTGGACTGGGGTCTAAGGGGTAACGTTTCTCCTTATGGAGAGTGACATACCATTTGGCTTGTCAAGGTAAGGAGGCTTATTTGCCGTACAATGCTCCTCTGGGAAATTAAATATGCAAATTGCCTCTTCTGAGAAAAAGAGGACCTAACTCTATAGCGCCACCTGTTGGAAGTAGCGATCCTACAAGTCACAATCAACCCTCTAACGAGTCGTGCAATATGACTTAGGATAAAAGCCAAATCAGTATCTCAATTCGCAGACACGGTGTTTCGGGCTGATGGCCCTCGTCAGTGCGAAGCATGAGAACTGATTTGGCTAGGTGAGAGGAATTATTGGAACAATAATTTTTTTTTGTTATTATTTAGTTAGGAATTTTTTTTTTTTTTTACACATGTGATTGTTTTTTTTTACATTTTTACTTTGCCCCGGGGGGGGGGGGGCATCACAGTAAAGTGACAGATCGCCGATCTGACGTGCACAGCAGGGAGGCTTCCCGGCGCCTGCTCTGAGCAGGCGCTGTGACGTCACCTCCCTGCAGGACCCGGATGCAGCCCCGCGGCCATTTTGGATCCGGGGACTGCAGGGAGGAGACTCTCGGTACAAGGTGAGCACATCGCCTTGTACCGATCGTCTCAGGGAAGCACGCAGGGAGCCCCCTCCCTGCTTGATGCTTCCCGGTACCGCCAGTACACTGCGATCATGTTTGATCGCAGTGTGCCGGGGATTAATGTGCCGGGGGCGGTCCGTGACCGCTCCTGGCACACAGTGCCGGATGTCAGCTGCGACAGTCAGCTGACACCCGGCCTCGATCGGCCGCGCTCCCCCCGTGAGCGTGGCTGATCGCGCTGGACGTACTATTCCATCCTTGGGAATTAGGGCCCACCCCACATGGACGGAATAGTACGTCCAATGACAGAAAGGGGTTAAGGCCGGTTTCACACATCCAGATATTTCCCGTACCGGAGATATCCGTGTCCATGTGTCCGCTTGTTGTTAATGTAATACTTGCGGCACATGTGTGGCAACCGTGTGCCGCCCATGTGCCGCATCAGTACCACACGGACGGCTGCTGGGGAAGAAGCATCATTCACCAGCGGTGACATCTTCGCTGGCATTTTCCCACGGTCCTGAATAGGGTTGAGTGAAACGGGTCGGCCATTTTCAGAAGTCGCCGACTTTTTGGCAAAGTCGGGTTTCATGAAACCCGACCCGACCCCTGTGTGGGGTCGGCCATGAGGTCGGCGATCTTCTGAATCTGGTATCGGAATTCCGATACCGAGTTCCGATATGTTTGCGATATCGGGAATCGGTATCGGAATCCATATTTAAGTGTAAAATAAAGAATAAAAATTAAAAATATTGATATACTCACCTCTCCGACGCAGCCCGATGTAACCGGCAGCTTCGGTACCTCAGAATGAGCACTTGAAAGACCTTAGATGACGTCGCGGCCTGTGATTGGTCGCGTGGCGGTCACGTGACCGCCACGCGACCAATCACAAGCCGCGACATCATCAAAGGTGTTTCAAGCGCTTGAAACACCTTAGATGACGTCGCGGCCTGTGATTGGTCGTGTGGCGGTCACATGACCGCCACGCGACCAATCACAGGCCGCGACGTCATCTAAGGTCTTTCAAGCGCTCATTCTGAGGTACCGAAGCTGCCGGTTACATCGGGCTGCGTCGGAGAGGTGAGTATATCAATATTTTTTATTTTTATTCTTTATTTTACACTTAAATATGGATCCCAGGGCCTGAAGGAGAGTTTCCTCTCCTTCAGACCCTGGGAACCATAGTATCCTGTTATGACCCCAATGGCGAGGGTCTCAGAGGAACGTGGAAATCTGCAGAATACAAAAATCCAGCTCATAGGGCAGTGGTAACTGGGTTGACCATATATCTACTCCTAACGCCAACACTAGAAGTAGCCGGGAATCATTCCTACGTTGATTCTAGATGACACGCGTCAGCCGGAGAATCTAGCTACCCCTAGTAGAGGAAAACAAAGACCTTTCTTGCCTCCAGAGAAGGGGACCCCAAAGCTGGATAGAAGCCCCCCACAAATAATGACGGTGAGGTAAGAGGAAATGACAAACACAGAAATGAACCAGGTTTAGCACAGAGAGGCCCGCTTACTGATAGCAGAATAAAGAAAGGTAACTTATATGGTCAACAAAAACCCTATTAAAATCCACACTGGAAATTCAAGAACCCCCGAACCGTCTAACGGTCCGGGGGGAGAACACCAGCCCCCCTAGAGCTTCCAGCAAAGGTCAGGATATAGATTAGGAACAAGCTGGACAAAAATACAAAACCAAAACAAATAGCAAAAAGCAAAAGGCAGACTTAGCTGATATAACTGGAACCAGGATCAGTAGACAAGAGCACAGCAGACTAGCTCTGATAACTACATTGCCAGGCATTGAACTGAAGGTCCAGGGAGCTTATATAGCAACACCCCTAAGTAACGACCCAGGTGCGGATAAAAGGAATGACAGAAAAACCAGAGTCAAAAAACTAGTAACCACTAGAGGGAGCAAAAAGCAAATTCACAACAGTATCCTATTGCACTGCATTGGGTTTCGTGTTTCGGCCGACCCCGACTTTTTTATAGGATCGGCCGATTTCACTCGACCCGACTTTTGAGAAAGTCGGGTTTCGTGAAACCCGACCCGATCCTATAAAAATAAAAGTCGCTCAACCCTAAAGTCACCGCAGTTCAGCCCAGCCTCGATGATGTTACCGCTGGTGCATGATGCTGCGCTCTCAGCATCTCATTTACCAGTGGTTTTCAGCCTGGACGGTCGCATCTTGGCACTGTCCAGGTTGAAAACTATTTATCCCCCAGGCATGGATAACGGCATGGGATACAACGACGGACAGGTATGGTATATTGTTGTTTTTTTATTTTTATTTTTTATTACAGGAGATCGAGTGCTTCAGTGGAATTAGGCGAGGTCATAAATATGGTTTAATTTAGAATGCTAAAGGAGTCTGTGTCATTTTTTCAAATAAAGGATTTTATTGTGGCTGTGTCTTTATTTACAATATAACTATAGGATTAGTAATGGAGAGGTGTCTTATAGACGCCTCTCCATTACTAAGCCATGGGCTTGATGTCACCTGACAATACCAAGGTGACATCAACCCCACAAATATTAACCCCACTTGCCACCACTAAAGGGCAAGTGGTAAGAGCCGGGCAAAGTGCCAGAATTGTAGCATCAAATAGTTGCGCCTTTTCTGGGCAGCTGAGGGCTGCTGTTTTTAAGCTAGGGGGGCCAATATTCATGGCCCTTACCAGCCTGAGAATACCATCTCCCAGCTGTGAGCTTTAGCAAGGCTGGTTGTCAAAAATAAGGGGACCTCACGCCGTTTTTTTAAATTATTTAAATAATTAAGAAAACAGCATGAGGACTCCTCTATTCTTGATAACCAACCTTGCTGAAGATGACAACTGAGGGTTGCAGCCCCCCGCTGTGAGTTTTGCCTGGTTGGTTCAAGAAAATAGGGTGGGAACCCACGTTGAGTTTTTCATTCATTTATTTTGTTAGATCGCAGGTGGCGGCTGAGGGATACCCCAATCATCCGCTCCTGCTGTCACTGTTATTAGTGGCAGCAGGTGTCGGATGATGGGAGTAAGAGTTTCAAGACCCCCCCATCTGCTGTCATCATTCAGACTTTATTATAACTCTCATCATTCTCCTCTGCTCGCGCCGATCGCCGGCAGAGCAGGTGAGAATGATGAGAGCCAGCTTCAGCACCTGCCACTGGGGAACAGCGCTTACTGTAGCGCTTCTTTCCCAATGCCGATGAGTGTCACACGGAGGACATCAATGTGTGTTCTCCATGTGCACGTCTGCGGGACGTTTTGCCGTCCATGCTGACGGTAAAAAATGGACATGTCTACGAGTGGGGCACACGGACACACGCTCCGTGGAAACACACTGACATGTGTACAGACCCATTAATTTGAATGGTTCTATGTGCATCCGTGACTCTAGTACATGTGAAAACTGTCATCACACGTACCGGACACACTGACGTGTGAAAGAGGCCTCTAAGGCATTGAGTAATGATGTAAATTGAGGTTGCACAAACTTGCACAAATAGAATTGGCATTATGGGAAAGAACCAAGAACCAGCACCGAGTCAGAACAGACGAGTCATAGTGTCACAGTGAAGGATGATGCATTGAGAATGGCATCTGTGGCAAGCATACTTTTTTCATGTTTATTTATTGTCTACAGTCACACCTTAAATAGCTGATGTACATATGATGGATAAATGGATAAAAAAGTAATATCCATGATCTACAGTGTCTCCAGTGTCTGTGGTTACCTTGTCATAAGTTGCATTGTGTTCTACAAGTTGTCATAGTACCTGTTCAATAAGATCATGTCATACAAAATATGAATTTCAAACAAAAAAAGAAAAAAGCCAGCTCACCGATAGATGTAAGAGGCACGGAACTTCGTCCTGACACGACGTAATGGGATCCCAAAAACAAAGAAAAGTTGTTCCAGCTTCTTGATAAAATTTAGTTTTTAATCCAACATATTAAAATCAAAAAGGACACACTCCTGGGACAATGCCATAACACATGTGAAGAGAGCTACGCGTTTCGACCTGACGGTCTTTGTCGCAGCTGTGACAAAGACTGTCAGGTCGAAACGCGTAGCTCTCTTCACATGTGTTATGACTAGTGTTGAGCGATACCGTCCGATACTTGAAAGTATCGGTATCGGAAAGTATCGGCCGATACCGGCAAAATATCGGATCCAATCCGATACCGATACCCGATACCAATACAAGTCAATGGGACTCATGTATCGGACGGTATTCCTGATGGTTCCCAGGGTCTGAAGGAGAGGAAACTCTCCTTCAGGCCCTGGGAACCATATAAATGTGTAAAAGAAAGAATTAAAATAAAAAATATCGCTATACTCACCTCTCCGACGCAGCCGGGACTTCAGCGAGGGAACCGGCAGCGTTGTTTGTTTAAAATTCGCGCTATTACTTGGTTACGTGAATTCCCGGCTTGTGATTGGTCAGGTCGGCCATGTTGCCGGGACGCGGACCAATCACAGCAAGCCGTGACGAAATTACGTCACGGCTTGCTGTGATTGGTCCGCGTCCCGGCAATATGGCCGCCCTGACCAATCACAAGCCGTGACGTCACGGGAGGCTGGACACGCGCTCATTTTAAAATGGGCGCGTGTCCAGCCTCCCGTGACGTCACGGCTTGTGATTGGTTGCGCCGCGGTCAACCAATCACAAGCCGGGAGGCTGGACGCGCTCATTTTAAAATGGGCGCGTGTCCAGCCTCCCGTGACGTCACGGCTTGTGATTGGTTGCGCCACGGTCAACCAATCACAAGCCGGGAGGCTGGACGCGCTCATTTTAAAATGGGCGCGTGTCCAGCCTCCCGTGACATCACGGCTTGTGATTGGTCAGGGCGGCCATATTGCCGGGACGCGGACCAATCACAGCAAGCCGTGACGTAATTTCGTCACGGCTTGCTGTGATTGGTCCGCGTCCCGGCAACATGGCCGACCTGACCAATCACAAGCCGGGAATTCACGTAACCAAGTAATAGCGCGAATTTTAAACAAACAACGCTGCCGGTTCCCTCGCTGAAGTCCCGGCTGCGTCGGAGAGGTGAGTATAGCGATATTTTTTATTTTAATTCTCTCTTTTACACATTTTAACATTAATGTTGTTGCGATACCCGATACCCGATACCACAAGAGTATCGGAATCCCGGTATCGGAATTCCGATACAGCAAGTATCGGCCGATACCCGATACTTGCAGCATCGGAATGCTCAACACTAGTTATGACATTGTCCCAGGAGTGTGTCCTTTTTGATTTTAATATGTTGGATTAAAAACTAAATTTTATCAAGAAGCTGGAACAACTTTTCTTTGTTTATACAAAATATGAACAAATATGTTTTTTAACATTGAAGAAGGGCACATACAGTATGTATATGCCCAATTACCAGATGTCCCATTACAGTGACAAGTATCCATAAAGTCTTAATCTCAATATTAATCATATGGAACTGACAATGAGGTTTCAGACAGAATAGTTGAAGAATCACTGCAGTTCTTTCTAGAAAAGTGGATATACTGTAGACTGTAAAGGACCACATAGAAGATACTTCACATTTCTGAAGTTACAAGTGGATTTTCCATTAGGAGAGAAAAGGAGAGAAGAAATAGCGTTTTCTGAGAATAGCAAATTAGTAGGGATTGAAACAAGTGTAAAAGACAGGGAAATTGCTCACCTGATGGAGTAGTGCAGTTTCCTGATTGGAAGCAGATTGAGGCTTGAAAAGGGATAGCTATATTTTAGCCCAGTATGCCAAACAACCTCCAGACACCTGAGGAAGGCTGGATACAGTCGAAACGCGTTGTGTTTTTAATTAAGTTTTTACGTTTCTCTTTTATACTTTTGGTATATTTTTTCCATCTGCTGCATCTCCTTCCTCAAGAGCTCCCTACACCTGATATCTCCACCAATCTGAGGTTAGAACGAATAACAGTAGTTGAGGACATGTACTAGCTTGGAATCACATCTGTGCACACACCTCTAGAGACCTATTGCATATGATGCCTAATTAAATGTGTTTGCTAAAGCCTCTTTCACACTTCAGTCTTTTGGCGTCAGTTTGAATCCACCGTTTTCGTCAAATAGCGGATCCGCCATTTTTGGGGGCGGATCCGCTATTTTCCCATAGACTTGCATTAGCGACGGATTGTGGCGGATGGTCGTCCGTTCCATCCGCCATGTGACGGATCCGTCGAGATTTGGCGGACGTCATCTAGACATTGATGGACATTATAACGTTTTTTTGTCTGCGCCAAAATGGCGGTTCGCGATGGATCCGTCACGTCCGCCATTCCATAGGATGGCCGCCTATGGGCGACGGATCCATCGCGACCGTCATTTGGCGGATCCATCGCCCCAATCCGCTTTTTCAATTGCGCATGCTCCAAAAAGTAGATACTTTTCCCAGACAACCCCCAAGTAACAGATCCGTAAAAAAAACGGATCCGTTAGAACCGTTTTCTCAACAATTGTGACCGATCCGTCGATCCGTCACTATGTCGGAGCAGACTGACGCCAAACAACTGAAGTGTGAAAGAAGCCTAAGTCAACACACAACATATATACATTGATGCGTCATCTCCCATAAACTGTATCATACTCTATATCATTTCTGCATATTTACTCATTTTATTTGTATTATTTATCATAGCAAAATTATTCTGTGAAATCTCCAACTCCAAACTTTATATTCAATTGATGTGAACCTACAATATTCTGCAGTATTGTATCCAAATAAACCATGAGTTAATGGTTCAGATCCTTACTTCCAAGTAGCCTTTTCATTTTTCTCTGTATGCAACCAGAGAGATGATATTTGACAACATTTTAGGGTTACTATTCTCCAATTAGCAAGCCCTAGTCCATTTTGATGAGATGGTAATCAAGGCTCTTTGCAGAGGCGTATTATGTGTACATCCTATCAGCACAGCGCCCAGAAAGTAATTATATCACTTTTAGATGGCAATCACTTTTATTGTGAAAAAATATAATCTAAGCATTGGCTGCGTGTCCTGGTTCACTGAGCCTTTGATGTTGCTATTCTGCAGTACAGCTATGTTGTATCCACTGCTAGGTTTGGAGGGTTTAGTATAGGCTTTATTCATTCGGCAATTACCTGCTCCCTGTTCACTTCTGTGAGGAGATGAATGTGTCATTAGGCAATGCAAAATTAGAAACATTTCATCATTTTAACGGAGAATAAAAAATGAGCCTTTAGTTGTCTAGATGAATAATGTACTGCTGCTATTGAAACGTGCCCAGCTCTATAATAGACAGTTGTCTGATATGAAGCCTGAATGGCTGTACGCATTATACACATAGACAATACATAAGGGCTATTATATCATGGTAGAGTACAACTCACATGTCTATTATCATTTTTCCTCATTCACATCTTTATGGCTTTTGTTGATGAGGTTTACCTTCCATTGATAGCAACAATGAAAATTTGCAATCACCTCTTCGATAGTGGTCAGTGCCATTCATCTAAACTAGTTGGCTTGGTTGAAAATGGTTTTTATCAATTCTCACTGGCTGTATTGACAGCTGCACATAAGTAGCTAAGCTCCTATTGTCTCTACAGCAACACTACAACTCTTCTAAGTGACAACAATCCAAATTTTCTATTTTTTTTCTTTTTGGGGGGTACTTAGTAGCCAGACTGGGTGAGGGGTTTATAGGAAAAGATAATGTTAGAAGTGCAACCAGTCTTTTCCCAAATGTAATATGCCAGACGGAAGCTGTGGATGAGGTACTTATCTTCCATGCCTCGACACGCTACAAAAAACGGGGTTCCAGTCAGGTGTGTGGTTTTATTTCTACTGCAGACACCTTCAGGTTCAGCTCTGCCACATTTAAACCCACTATGAGGAGACCAGTTCAGTTGGTAAAAATAAAGTCCTTTTTACTGACAATAGTCAGACAATAGGGGTCTCTGTAGAGGTGCCACATCATCCTCTCGACTGTTATGGTTCTCAATGGCAAGAGAACATAGCCCAGCAAACATAAGAACTAGCTCTTGGAAGGATGGAAACTAAACTGACCATGAACTAAACCTGCCGCACAACTAACAGTAGCCGGGTAGCGTAGCCTGCGTTTTATCCCTAGACGCCCAGCGCCGGCCGGAGGACTAACTAATCCTGGCAGAGGAAAATATAGTCCTGGCTCACCTCTAGAGAAATTTCCCCGAAAGGCAGACAGAGGCCCCCACAAATATTGGCGGTGATTTTAGATGAAATGACAAACGTAGTATGAAAATAGGTTTAGCAAAATTGAGGTCCGCTTACTAGATAGCAGGAAGACAGAAAGGGCACTTTCATGGTCAGCTGAAAACCCTATCAAAACACCATCCTGAAATTACTTTAAGACTCTAGTATTAACTCATAACATCAGAGTGGCAATTTCAGATCACAAGAGCTTTCCAGACACAGAAACGAAACTACAGCTGTGAACTGGAACAAAATGCAAAAACAAACAAGGACTAAAGTCCAACTTAGCTGGGAGTTGTCTAGCAGCAGGAACATGCACAGAAAGGCTTCTGATTACAATGTTGACCGGCATGGAAGTGACAGAGGAGCAAGGCTAAATAGCGACTCCCACATCCTGATGGAAACAGGTGCACAGAGAGGATGATGCACACCAGTTCAATTCCACCAGTGGCCACCGGGGGAGCCCAAAATCCAATTTCACAACAGTACCCCCCCCTCAAGGAGGGGGCACCGAACCCTCACCAGAACCACCAGGGCGATCAGGATGAGCCCTATGAAAGGCACGGACCAAATCGGAGGCATGAACATCAGAGGCAGTCACCCAAGAATTATCCTCCTGACCGTATCCCTTCCATTTGACCAGATACTGGAGTTTCCGTCTGGAAACACGGGAGTCCAAGATTTTTTCCACAACGTACTCCAACTCGCCCTCAACCAACACCGGAGCAGGAGGCTCAACGGAAGGTACCACCGGTACCTCATACCTGCGCAATAATGACCGATGAAAAACATTATGAATAGAAAAAGATGCAGGGAGGTCCAAACGGAAGGACACAGGGTTAAGAATCTCCAATATCTTGTACGGGCCGATGAACCGAGGCTTAAACTTGGGAGAAGAAACCCTCATAGGGACAAAACGAGAAGACAACCACACCAAGTCCCCAACACAAAGCCGAGGACCAACCCGACGCCGGCGGTTGGCAAAAAGCTGAGTCTTCTCCTGGGACAACTTCAAATTGTCCACTACCTGCCCCCAAATCTGATGCAACCTCTCCACCACAGCATCCACTCCAGGACAATCCGAAGATTCCACCTGACCAGAAGAAAATCGAGGATGAAACCCCGAATTACAGAAAAAGGGAGACACCAAGGTGGCAGAGCTGGCCCGATTATTGAGGGCAAACTCCGTTAAAGGCAAAAAAGCAACCCAATCATCCTTATCTGCAGACACAAAACACCTCAAATATGTCTCCAAGGTCTGATTCGTCAGCTCGGTCTGGCCATTAGTCTGAGGATGGAAAGCAGACGAGAAAGACAAATCTATGCCCATCCTAGCACAGAATGCTCGCCAAAATCTAGACACGAATTGGGTACCTCTGTCAGAAACGATATTCTCCGGAATACCATGCAAACGGACCACATTTTGAAAAAACAGAGGAACCAACTCGGAAGAAGAAGGCAACTTAGGCAGGGGAACCAAATGGACCATCTTAGAGAAACGATCACACACCACCCAGATGACAGACATCTTCTGAGAAACAGGAAGATCCGAAATAAAATCCATCGAGATGTGCGTCCAGGGCCTCTTCGGAATAGGCAAGGGCAACAACAATCCACTAGCCCGAGAACAACAAGGCTTGGCCCGAGCACAAACGTCACAAGACTGCACAAAGCCTCGCACATCTCGAGACAGGGAAGGCCACCAGAAGGACCTTGCCACCAAATCCCTGGTACCAAAGATTCCAGGATGACCTGCCAACGCAGAAGAATGAACCTCAGAAATGACTTTACTGGTCCAATCATCAGGAACAAACAGTCTACCAGGTGGGCAACGATCAGGTCTATCCGCCTGAAATTCCTGCAAGGCCCGCCGCAGGTCTGGAGAAACGGCAGACAATATCACTCCATCCTTAAGGATACCTGTAGGTTCAGAATTACCAGGGGAGTCAGGCTCAAAACTCCTAGAAAGGGCATCCGCCTTAACATTCTTAGAACCCGGCAGGTAGGACACCACAAAATTAAACCGAGAGAAAAACAACGACCAGCGCGCCTGTCTAGGATTCAGGCGTCTGGCGGACTCAAGATAAATTAGATTTTTGTGGTCAGTCAATACCACCACCTGATGTCTAGCCCCCTCAAGCCAATGACGCCACTCCTCAAAAGCCCACTTCATGGCCAAAAGCTCCCGATTCCCAACATCATAATTCCGCTCGGCGGGCGAAAATTTACGCGAGAAAAAAGCACAAGGTCTCATCACGGAGCAATCGGAACTTCTCTGCGACAAAACCGCCCCAGCTCCGATTTCAGAAGTGTCGACCTCAACCTGAAAAGGAAGAGCAACATCAGGCTGACGCAACACAGGGGCGGAAGAAAAGCGGCGCTTAAGCTCCCGAAAGGCCTCCACAGCAGCAGGGGACCAATCAGCAACATCAGCACCCTTCTTAGTCAAATCAGTCAATGGTTTTACAACATCAGAAAAACCAGCAATAAATCGACGATAAAAGTTAGCAAAGCCCAAAAATTTCTGAAGACTCTTAAGAGAAGAGGGTTGCGTCCAATCACAAATAGCCTGAACCTTGACAGGATTCATCTCGATGGAAGAGGGGGAAAAAATATATCCCAAAAAGGAAATCTTTTGAACCCCAAAAACGCACTTAGAACCCTTCACACACAAGGAATTAGACCGCAAAACCTGAAAAACCCTCCTGACCTGCTGGACATGAGAGTCCCAGTCATCCGAAAAAATCTAAATATCATCCAGATACACAATCATAAATTTATCCAAATAATCACGGAAAATGTCATGCATAAAGGACTGAAAGACTGAAGGGGCATTTGAAAGACCAAAAGGCATCACCAAATACTCAAAGTGGCCCTCGGGCGTATTAAATGCGGTTTTCCACTCATCCCCCTGCTTAATTCGCACCAAATTATACGCCCCACGGAGATCTATCTTAGAGAACCACTTGGCCCCCTTTATGCGAGCAAACAAATCAGTCAGCAGTGGCAACGGATATTGATATTTAACCGTGATTTTATTCAAAAGCCGATAATCAATGCACGGCCTCAAAGAGCCATCTTTCTTAGCCACAAAGAAAAAACCGGCTCCTAAGGGAGATGACGAAGGACGAATATGTCCCTTTTCCAAGGACTCCTTTATATATTCTCGCATAGCAGCATGTTCAGGCACAGACAGATTAAATAAACGACCCTTAGGGTATTTACTACCCGGAATCAAATCTATGGCACAATCGCACTCCCGGTGCGGAGGTAATGAACCAAGCTTAGGTTCTTCAAAAACGTCACGATATTCAGTCAAGAATTCAGGAATCTCAGAGGGAATAGATGATGAAATGGAAACCACAGGTACGTCCCCATGCGTCCCCTTACATCCCCAGCTTAACACAGACATAGCTTTCCAGTCAAGGACTGGGTTATGAGATTGCAGCCATGGCAATCCAAGCACCAACACATCATGTAGGTTATACAGCACAAGAAAGCGAATAATCTCCTGGTGATCCGGATTAATCCGCATAGTTACTTGTGTCCAGTATTGTGGTTTATTGCTAGCCAATGGGGTGGAGTCAATCCCCTTCAGGGGTATAGGAGTTTCAAGAGGCTCCAAATCATACCCACAGCGTTTGGCAAAGGACCAATCCATAAGACTCAAAGCGGCGCCAGAGTCGACATAGGCATCCGCGGTAATAGATGATAAAGAACAAATCAGGGTCACCGATAGAATAAACTTAGACTGTAAAGTGCCAATTGAAACAGACTTATCAAGCTTCTTAGTACGCTTAGAGCATGCTGATATAACATGAGTTGAATCACCGCAATAGAAGCACAACCCATTTTTTCGTCTAAAATTCTGCCGTTCACTTCTGGACAGAATTCTATCACATTGCATATCCTCTGGCGTCTTCTCAGTAGACACCGCCAAATGGTGCACAGGTTTGCGCTCCCGCAGACGCCTATCGATCTGGATAGCCATTGTCATGGACTCATTCAGACCCGCAGGCACAGGGAACCCCACCATAACATCCTTAATGGCA
The DNA here is from genome assembly GCF_051348905.1 of Ranitomeya variabilis. Taxonomy (NCBI): domain Eukaryota; kingdom Metazoa; phylum Chordata; class Amphibia; order Anura; family Dendrobatidae; genus Ranitomeya; species Ranitomeya variabilis. The sequence continues at coordinate 467,322,790 of NC_135237.1, read as the reverse complement.
TGAGAGAGACCCTCTCTGAAATTCACCGCCAGGGCGCACTCATTCCACTGAGTAAGCACAGCCCATTTACGGAATTTCTGGCAGTATATTTCAGCTTCGTCTTGCCCCTGAGATAGGGACATCAAGGCCTTTTCCGCCTGAAGTTCTAACTGAGGTTCCTCATAAAGCAACCCCAAGGCCAGAAAAAACACATCCACATTGAGCAACGCAGGATCCCCTGGAGCCGATGCAAAAGCCCAATCCTGAGGGTCGCCCCGGAGCAAGGAAATCACAATCCTGACCTGCTGAGCAGGATCTCCAGCAGAGCGAGATTTCAGGGACAAAAACAACTTGCAATTATTTTTGAAATTTTGAAAGCAAGATCTATTCCCCGAGAAAAATTCAGGCAAAGGAGTTCTAGGTTCAGATATAGGAACATGAACAACAAAATCTTGTAAATTTTGAACTTTCGTGGTGAGATTATTCAAACCTACAGCTAAACTCTGAATATCCATTTTAAACAGGTGAACACAGAGCCATTCCAGGATTAGAAGGAGAGAGAGAGAGAAAGGCTGCAATATAGGCAGACTTGCAAGAGATTCAATTACAAGCACACTCAGAACTGAAAAAAAAAAAATAAAAAAATCTTCAGCAGACTTCTCTTTTCTCTCCTTTCTCTGTCAATTAATTTAACCCTTTTCTGGCCGGTCAAACTGTTATGGTTCTCAATGGCAAGAGAACATAGCCCAGCAAACATAAGAACTAGCTCTTGGAAGGATGGAAACTAAACTGACCATGAACTAAACCTGCCGCACAACTAACAGTAGCCGGGTAGCGTAGCCTGCGTTTTATCCCTAGACGCCCAGCGCCGGCCGGAGGACTAACTAATCCTGGCAGAGGAAAATATAGTCCTGGCTCACCTCTAGAGAAATTTCCCCGAAAGGCAGACAGAGGCCCCCACAAATATTGGCGGTGATTTTAGATGAAATGACAAACGTAGTATGAAAATAGGTTTAGCAAAATTGAGGTCCGCTTACTAGATAGCAGGAAGACAGAAAGGGCACTTTCATGGTCAGCTGAAAACCCTATCAAAACACCATCCTGAAATTACTTTAAGACTCTAGTATTAACTCATAACATCAGAGTGGCAATTTCAGATCACAAGAGCTTTCCAGACACAGAAACGAAACTACAGCTGTGAACTGGAACAAAATGCAAAAACAAACAAGGACTAAAGTCCAACTTAGCTGGGAGTTGTCTAGCAGCAGGAACATGCACAGAAAGGCTTCTGATTACAATGTTGACCGGCATGGAAGTGACAGAGGAGCAAGGCTAAATAGCGACTCCCACATCCTGATGGAAACAGGTGCACAGAGAGGATGATGCACACCAGTTCAATTCCACCAGTGGCCACCGGGGGAGCCCAAAATCCAATTTCACAACACTCGACCTTTTCAGAAAGTCAAAAGATGTGCTAGTCTATTTCCATAACTTCAAGGTTTCATATATACAGTAAGCATGGAATGTATTCAGACCTCTAAATTTTCACTCTTTGTTTCATTGCAGCCATTTAGTAAATTCAAAAAGGTTATTTTTTTTACATTAATGTACACTATGCACCCAATCTTGACTGAAAAAACAATGTAGAAATTTTTGCAAATTTAATAAAAAAGAAAAACCTGAATATCACATGGTCATAAGTATTCAGACCCTTTTCTCAGACACTCATATTTAAGTCACATGCTGTCCATATCCTTGTGATCCATCCTTTCCTCAAACCTCACTACCAAAATGCTTGTGCATGCCCTTATCATCTCCCGCCTCGACTACTGCAACATCCTCCTCTGTGGCCTACCTTCTAACACTCTCGCACCCCTCCAGTCCATCCTTAACTCTGCTGCCCAACTAATTAATCTCTCTCCTTGCTGCACTCCTGCTTCCCCTCTTTGCAAATCCCTTCACTGGCTCCCAATTTCCCAGCGTATCCAGTTTAAACTACTAACACAGACCTACAAAGCCATCCATAGCCTTTCTCCTCCATATATTTCCAAACTAATCTCAATATCTTCCCTCACATAATCTCCGGTCCTCCCAAGACCTCCTTCTCTCCTCCACGCTTATTCGCTCCTCACCAAATCGCCTCCAAGACTTCTCCCGAATATCACCCATCCTCTGTAATTCTGTGCCCCAACACATCCGGTTATCCACCACATTTGGATCCTTCACAAGAAATCTGAAAACCCACCTCTTCAAAAAAGCTTACAACCTCTAATGACCACACGACCACCTCAACACCATCGGAGCTACTGCAACCCCCGACCTACTGTCTCCTTCCCCATAATCCTGTAGAATGTAAGCTCGTAAGGGCAGGGTCCTCTTCCATCTGTATCAATCTGTCATTGTTAGTTTGTTTACTGCAAGTTATATTTGTATTTTGATGTAACCCCTTCTCACGTACAGCACCATGGAATTAATGGTGCTATTTAAATAAATAATAATAAATAAATCCTCCTTGAGATGGTTCTACGTCTTCATTGGAGTCCAGCGGTGTTTAATTAAACTGATAGGACTTGATTTGGAAAGGCACACACCTGTCTATATAAGACCTCACAGCTCACAGTGCATGTCAGACCAAATGAGAATCATGAGGTCAAAGAAACTGGTCAAGGAGCTAAGACAGAATTGTGGCAAGGCACAAATCTGGCCAAGGTTACAACAGAATTTTTGCAGTACTCAAGGTTCCTAAGAGCACAGTGGCCTCCATAATCATTAAATGGAAGAAGTTTGGGACCACCAGAAGTCTTTCTAGACCTGGCCGTCCAGCCAAACTGAGCACTCACTGTTAGTTTCTGCCAATAGTTTTAGTTTTTTTGGCTGGATGCGGGTGTAATGTAGCTGCTCAGTTTAAGGTGGTATGTAATGTTAGATGGTGTGAGGAAGTCTTTGGAAAGCCAAGGGATTGTATGGTGAAAGGGAGGGAGTGGGCTCATTTGAGAGGGTCACCTCCCCTTCTCTGGTAAATCATAAAGAATACTCAGTGTCTCTATTGGGCCAAGGTCTCAGAGCAAAAATTCTATGTGGCATAATTCAGCAGGTCAGCAAAAGGGCTCAACAATTGGTGCGTTGTGGTTGAGGGCAAACAGGAGCAGCTGGTGGTGCCAGGATTTTATTGGTTGGCTTCTAAAGACCAATTTCATTATATTCAGGTCAAGTAATTAAGAAATACTAGTTAATAATATGTTAATAAATATTAAGATGATTCTTGATCTAAAATAAAGGCTGTTGTGGCCATTTATCCAAATCCACATTGTCGTTATTGTTAGGGGGAGGGCAAGGATAAAGGTAGGATGAAAGGTGGGGGGAAAGGTAGTTGGATGGAGGCCAAAAGGTCAGCCTTTCCACAGTGAAGCTTAATAAAGAGGCAATTACATTACATTCTATAAGCCCTTTAACTTTACACCTTAAGTTAGGGTAGATTTTAAAAAATAAATAAATAGAAGGTACACTTCAAGGTTTAAAAAGTGCAGCAATGACAAACTCATATTATTTCACATATTGTATATAAAGAAGACAAAACTAGAAGCCACCACTAGTCAATCATAGCCTGAAGTGCGTGTGTCTGTGTGTGTTGGGTGGGTGGAGGGAACAAATATTTGTAGGATTCAACCATGAGCAAATTTTGAATGGCATACCCACATATAGTATAGGATGATCAAACCAATTGGGTCTATTTTATTTGAAGTGTATTTAAAATATCTGTGGCCATTATATTACAAGTTCGGAACAACTTTTAGACACATTTGTAGCTATTTAAAACATTACTGTGAGGTCTATTATATCCATATACAGTGGGTTTCATTGCAGCCATTTGGTAAATTCAAAAATGTTCCTTTTTTTCTCATTAATGTACACTCTGCACCCCATCTTCACTAAAAAAAACCAAAAGTGGTAATTTTTGCAAATGTATTAAAAAAGAAATACTGAAATATCACATGATCATAAGTATTCAGACCCTTTGCTCAGTATTGAGTAGAAGGCCCTTTTTGAGCTAGCACAGCCATGAGTCTTCTTGGGAATGATGCAAGTTTTTCACACCTGGATTTGGGGATCCTCTGCCATTCTTCCTTGCAGATCCTCTCCAGTCCCATCAGGTTGGATGGTGAACGTTGGTGGACAGCCATTTTCAGGTCTCTCCAGAGATGCCCAATTGGGTTTAGGTCAGGGCTCTGGCTGGGCCAGTCAGGAATGGTCACAGAGTTGTTCTGAAGCCACTCCTTTGTTATTTTAGCTGAATGCTTAGGGTAATTGTCTTGTCAGAAGGTGAACCTTTGGCCAAGTCTGAGGTCCAGAGCACTCTGGAAGAGGTTTTCCTCCGGGATATTTCTGTACTCGGCTGCATTCATTTTTCCTGCAATGGCAACCAGTCGTCCTGTCCCTGCAGCTGAAAAACACCCCCTTAGCATGATGCTGCCACCACCATGTTTCACTGTTGGGATTGTATTAGGCAGGTGATGAACAGTGTCTGGTTTTCTCCACACATACTGCTTAGAATTATCACCAAAAAGTTCTATCTTTGTCTCATCAGACCAGAGAATTTTATTTCTCATAGTCTGGGAGTCCTTCATGTGTTTTTTAGCAAACTCTATGCAGGCTTTCATATGGCTTGCACTGAGGAGAGGCTTCTGTCTGGCCACTCTGCCATAAATGCCCGACTGGTGGAGGGCTGCAGTGATAGTTGACTTTGTGGAACTTTCTCCCATCTACCTACCGCATCTCTGGAGCTCAGCCACAGAGATCTTGGGGTTCTTCTTTACCTTTCTCATCAAGGCTCTTCTCCCACGATTGCTCAGTTTGACTGGACAGCAAGGTCTAGGAAGACTTCTGGTGGTCCCAAACTGCTTCCATTTAAGGATTATGGAGACCACTGTGCTCTTAGGAACCTTGAGTACTGCAGAAATTCTTTTATAACATTGGCCAAATCTGTGCCTTGCCACAATTCTGTCTCTGAGTTCCTTGGCCAGTTCCTTTGACCTCATGAGGTCTAAGGGGTAACGTTTCTCCTTATTGAGAGTGACATACCAGCTCTAGCTTGTCAAGGTAAGGAGGCTTATTCGCTGTGCAATGCTCCTCTGGGAATTTAATATGCAAATTGCCTCTTCAGAGAAAAAGAGGACTTAACTCTATAGCACCACCTGTTGGTAGTAGCGATCCTTCAAGTCACAATCAACCCTTTAATGAGTCGTGCACGACAGTTCAGACTCATAAGTCCTGCAGAATAAACTCTATAAATGTGAACATAGCCTTAGCACTACAAATCCTTCTTTTATATTTTCCATTGCTTTTGAAACCACTTAAGGATTTTAGGTAATAAAATACAAACTGCATCAAAAACTGATTAAAAAAAAAAAGCTGTGTATGATATCACCCTTAAAGGAGTTTCTCCACTTTTTACATTTATCCCGTAACTATAACATTCTGACAAGGTTAGGTACAATCTGGGATACCCCATCTATTGACAGTACAGACCCTGTTCTGTAAGCCAGTGTGGTTAGTAGTGCCGCACTGGCGGACGCAGACACAAAAGGGCCACTGAGCAAGAACAATATATGGGCCCTTTGCAGCCCAACAGCTCCTAAAAATACAAAATTGCACCTGTTTTGGAGGTAGAAATGGGCCCCCTTACCTCTTGGGTCCATGGTTGCACCAATTATGTGTCCGCCCCTAAGTGGCCGTATAGAGAAGGAAACTGCTGTAAATGGATATGTGGCTCCACACGTTTCATCATATGAAGTCAATGATGTGAGGGAGATATATATACATGTACATACAACCCCTCATCTCCCTGAATCTTATCTATTGACAGCTTCCTTTCATGATGGGAGTCATGTTACACCTCTACTCTCTATAGGAGGGAACACCCACCTGTCAGACAGCCTGCAGCATATCCATAGGTATACCCATTGGAGTAAATCAAATCACCCAAATTATTTTATATAACACTTTAAGATTAATTTGCCTTAGTTCTGCTTAGTTTTACTATTTTTTCTCTCCAAAAGTCTTATTTTTACCCCAAAGTTTTCATTTTTTAATTGATTTTATATATTTATATAGCTTAACAAAAAGCTAGATCCACAAGTAAGTGCAAACATGAATAAATGACTACAATATATGATATCACATGGCTTCTCTGCGTGCTATGCAGAACCTTGCGATGGGTTTTCATCGAATCCTTCCCTATAAGACCGCGGTCGGTTTTGTAGTCTTCCTGCTATTACAATCAAGTAAATGTATATATACATTGCTTCACTCTTTATAGCAGGAAAGGTCATCCTCAGTGCCTGGTTGGTGATTCAGAAAAGAGACTGAACAGTTTTGCTGGGAACTTTTTTTTTTTTTTGGTAGCGTGCAGACAGAAGAATTTATGGAAGCGTTTAAATGCCAGGCTTATAAAAACTACCCGAGGATTGGTCTTTGAGGTTTTATGCACTCGTAAACGTTTTCTGATTACTTCTGGGAAGTTGTCAGGCATTTAACACTGCATTTATCTTACAGTGCAATGAAAACACATCTGTCTATTGTCTCGTTACCTGCTTTAATTGTCACCCCCACCTCGCCAGGCTGTTGTTTTAACCCCCTTTTGTTATTTTCATTTCACATTTAACTAGTAAGAATCTTTAAATTTTAAATCTAATTGCTACGAACATAAGTGACTCGCGCACAAATGGCTTGCTCTCATTTCTGTCTCTGCAGTGGAGCTCGTCGTTCCATAAAACATCTGCCTCTTAGTAATTGAAATATTAGCAAATATTGTGTGTGTGTTTTTAATTGTTACTTTTATGGAAAGCCCCCTTTACAGCTGCGAGGAGCTGCAGAACATTGCCGAGCAATCTGCTCAGGACTGGTAAAAAGAACGCGAACTCACACCAAATAAATGCTGAACCCTGTGTAATGGCAACCAAGTGTGTCTGATCGGATGGTACATGTGAGCACACATTGTGAGCACCAATGGGGACAGTGATGATAATGTCTGCAAAGCCCTGCGGAAATAATGGCGCTATAAAGTGAGTAGAATAAACAAATCAATGAGATATCAAAATGTACGATCATTGGGTTTGCATAGGACTGCAAGAAAAGAATGAATTCAGTCAAATACTTAAAAAAACGCTACTACTGCAAAAATACATAGATAGATATATAGATAGATAGATGTAGCTATAGATAGATAATAGATGATAGATAGATAGATAGATAGATAGATAGATAGATAGATAGATACTGTAGATAATAGATGATAGATAGATATAGCTATAGATAGATAGATACTAGATAGATAGATAGATAGATAGATAGATAGATAGATAGATAGATAGATAGATAATAGATAGATAGAGGATAGACAATATATAGATAGATAGATAGATAGATAGATAGATAGATAGATAGATAGATAGATAGATCGATAGATAATAGATAGATAGATAGAGGATAGACAATATATAGGTAGATAGATAGATAGATAGATAGATAGATAGATAGATAGATAGATCGATAGATAATAGATAGATAGATAGAGGATAGACAATATATAGATAGATAGATAGATAGATAGATAGATAGATAGATAGATAGATAGAGGATAGACTCCAAACATATGCAAAAGAAAAAGTGGATTTTAAAGAGATATATAGATGATAAATAGGTAAATAGATAGATAAATGATAAATAGATTATAGATATATACTGATTCATAGATAAATAGATATATAGTTAATAGGATATATATAGTAGATAGATAATAGACAATTAGATGGATAGATAGATAATAGATATAGACAGATAAGAAATAGAAAAAAAAGCAGCACTCTATGAATGCAAAAAAAGAGAGAATTTTTATTGAACCATACAATACAATTCTATCTATCTATTTATCTATCTCATATCTATCTAAATATCATACATTAAGATGTGAAACTACATATTAGTTCACCAAATGAAGCCTGCGATAATTTTCCTCATCTGTAAGGTCGGCTCGCTGCTCTATACCATGTTTGCTTTCCCTCCACATCACTGCGTGATATGCAATGCACACACATTACTTAGATGTAATGAACATTCTTGTCAGTAATTGGCCCATTGAATGTGCAGGATATCGCAAAACAAACCTGTTAATTCTCCAATCTACTCAACTTAATTCACAAATGGGACTTACCATCTGTCTATTGAGATTTTATATGAAAAACTATTGAGAATATACATATATATATGTTGTATGTACATATACTGTATACATATATATGCTGTTTATATCTATACATATCATATATACAGTATATATATATGCATATACAGTGTATATATAGTAATATATATAGTAAAGAAGATGTTAATAGATACAATAATTTAAACGGTTCTTTGGATATAGTTGTGTGAGTGCAGTTGACCATCCTTTTGAATATATTTAGGCCCTGGTATTGCAATGTAGACAAACCAAACATGCTAATTGGATCCTTTCTTATGATATATTCTGTTAAAGTGTCTGGGTACATTGTTGTACACATAGCCGTATATAACAATAATGTATAATAACATAATTTCTTGTAAGATTGTGTCAAAGAAGTTGTAATTGGGTTGTTCCTGAGTTACAGTCACATACCGACTAGACGCGTTCATTTTCTCTCAATAGAAGAGACACATCTAGTTGATGTGTGACGTCAACCATGCAAATCACATACATAGGGTTATGTGACCGCCTGCTCGTACCAGCAATGCCTGTGAGTCGTGACAGCGTGTGCACTACACGCAGTCATGATACATCAGTTTGCAGTCACGTCGTGACTGCCGACATTTGTCCCAAACCTGGAAAACCCCTTTAATTATTAGTTCTTTTGGAAACAATACAGCTGGTCATGCAAATCCAACCATTCTGTTTCATATTGTCCTTGAAGGCAAATGTGGGAAGACAATCTCATAGAAATGAAAATGTTTGTCAGATTTCATATAAAAAATCTAATGTTGACAGCATTTTTTGCAGAGATAAAAAGTTGCTTATTAGTCACTTTTTAATTTTTTGCAATTAATTTGAAATTTCCTACAACACAGCAAATAACCACAAATCATATATTTATTCTATAAAACAACTAAGTATTCAGTAGTTCGGATTTTGTATGCTGGTGTACAGCACTTCACAAATTGTCAGGCGCGAAAGCATCTTTGCACAAGGGAACAAGTGTATGTAAAGGCCATTCCTCTGGCTGCAGCAATCTCTGCTTCAGCAAAATAAGCGAATGCTTCTCTGCCTAGTTTAATATCCACGAGAATTTTTTTTTCAAATAAAATGAAGGTATTTTTTTTAAAAAATGCAATGGACTATATTGAATACTGAGTGTGTCTCCTTGTAAAGGCTGGAGGGACCCTAACAGAAAAACTGAGACGCTGAGTTGTACAATCTATTAGGTGGCGGGAATGTTCCACAATTCCAATTCCACAGTGCCATCTACTGGTAGTAATATATAAAAGTAACACTTTTCAAGAGGAAAACCCAAATTATTCTTACAATATTCAATTATTTATTTGTTTGGTTAAAAGTACTGATTTCCTGGACAATGAGCCTTTGTGTTTGGTCAATTTGTGGCCTACGTCTTAGACATAAAAGTCACTTCTACAGGTGCTTCTCACAAAATTAGAAAATCAAAAAGTTAATTTATTTCAGTTCTTTAATACAAAAAGTGAAACTCATATTTTATATAGAGTCATTCCAAGCAGAGTGATCTATTTCAAGTGTTTATTTCTGTTAATGTTGATGATTATGGATTACAGACAATGAAACCACAAAAGTCATTATCTCAGTAAATTAGAATACTTTATAACACTAGTTTGAAAAATGATTTTAAAATCCGAAATGTTGGCCTACTGAAATGCATGTTCAGTAAATGCACTCAATACTTGGTCGGGGCTCCTTTTGCATCAATTACTGCATCAATGTGGCGTGGCATGGAGGCGATCAGCCTGTGGCACTGCTGAGGTGTTATGGAAGCCCAGGTTGCTTTGATAGCCGCCTTCAGCTGTATGTATTGTTGGTTCTCGTGTCTCTCATCTTCCTTTTGACAATACCCTATGGGTATGTTTTGAAACCAGGTATTGGTACTTTTGGCAGTGTGGACAGGTGCCAAGTCCTGCTGGAGAATGAAATTTAAACCCAAAAAGCTTGTCGGCAGAGGGAAGCATGAAGTGCCCCAAAATTTCCTGGTAGATGGCTGCACTGATTTTGGTCTTGATAAAACACAGTGGACCTACACCAGCAGATGACATGGCTCCCCAAACTATCACTGATTGTGGAAACTTGACACTAGACCTCAATCAGCTTGGATTGTGGCCTCTCCACTCTTCCTACAAACTCTGGGACCCTGATTTCCAAATGAAATGCAAATTTTACTTTCATCTGAAAACAACACCTTGGACCACTGAGCAACAGTCCAGTTCTTTTTCTCCTTGGCCCAGGTAAGACGTTCTGACATTGTCTATTGGCCATGAGTGGCTTGACACAAGGAATGCAACACTTGTAGCCCAGGTCCTGGATATGTCTGTGTGTGGTAGATCTTGAAGCAATGGCTCCAGCAGCAGTCCACTCCTTGTGAATCTCCTGCAAATTTTTGAATGGCCTTTTCTGTGGTTCTGTGATTATCCCAGTTGCTTGTGCACCTTTTTCTACCACACTTTTTCCTTCCACTCAACTTTCCATTAATATACTTGGATATAGCACTCTGTGAACAGCCGGCTTCTTTACCAATGACCTTTTGAGGCTTACCCTCCTTGTGGGGTGTCAATAACTGCCTTCTGGATATTAGGGTTGAGCGAAACGGGTCGATCATTTTCAAAAGTCGCCGACTTTTGGCTAAGTCGGCGTCTCATGAAACCCGATCCGACCCCTGTGCTTGTCGGCCATGCGGTACGCGACTTTCGCGCCAAAGTCGCGTTTCAATGACGCGAAAAGCGCCATTTCTCAGCCAATGAAGGTGAACGCAGAGTGTGGGCAGCGTGATGACATAGATCCTGGTCCCCACCATCTTAGAGAAGGGCATTGCAGTGATTGGCTTGCTGTCTGCGGCGTCACAGGGGCTATAAAGGGGCGTTCCCGCCGACCGCCATCTTACTGCTGCTGATCTGAGCTTAGGGACAGGTTGCTGCCGCTTCATCAGAAGCAGGGAGAGCGTTAGGCAGGGTCCACTAACCACCAAACCGCTTGTGCTGCAGCGATTTCCACTGTCCAACACCACCTTCGGTGTGCAGGGACTGTGGAAGCTATTTTTTTTTTTTTTTCCCCTCAGCGCTGTAGCTCATTGGGCTGCCCTAGAAGGCTCCGTGATAGCTGTATTGCTGTGTGTACGCCACTGTGGAAACCAACTGCTTTTTTCAAAGCACATATCCTCTTGTTCCTTCCTTTCTGCACAGCTATCTTTTCTGTTTTTCCACACTTTTTATTTAATTTGTGCATCAGTCCACTCCTATTGCTGCCTGCCATACCTGGCTTACATTACTGCAGGGAGATAGTAATTGTAGGACAGTTTTTTTTTTTTTTTTGTTTTTTTTTTTTGTGGGAGATTAAGATTGGCATTTCTGCTACAGTGCCATCCCTGTGTGTGCCATCTCTCACTGAGTGGGCCATAGAAAGCCTATTTATTTTTTCCGTGATTTGTGTTCTAAAATCTACCTCAACACAAAAACAGTACATCAATCAGTGGGAGAAAAATATTGGCCTCAGTCAGGGCTTGTGTGCCACTGCTGTGTGTGCTATCTCTCATTCAGTGGGCTATAGCAAGCCTATTTTTTTTTTTTTTTTTTAATATTATTTGGTTTCTAATTCTCCCTGAAAAAAAAAAAAAAAACCTAAAAAAACAGTGGGAGAATAATATTGCCCTTTCAGCTTGTGTGCCAGTCTTGACTCCTGGGTGTGCCACCTCTCTCCCTCTCATTCAGTGGGCCATAGAAAGCCTATTTATTTTTTTTTTTAAATATTATTGGGTTTCTAAAGTCTCCCTGAAAAAACAAAAAATACATAAAAAAACAGTGGGAGAGTAATATTGCCCTTTCAGCTTGTGTGCCAGTCTTGACTCCTGGGTGTGCCACCTCTCTCCCTTTCATTCAGTGGGCCATAGAAAGCCTATTTATTTTTTCCGTGATTTGTGTTCTAAAATCTACCTCAACACAAAAACACTACATCAATCAGTGGGAGAAAAATATTGGCCTCAGTCAGGGCTTGTGTGCCACTGCTGTGTGTGCTATCTCTCATTCAGTGGGCTATAGCAAGCCTATTTTTTTTTTTTTTTTTTTTTTTAATATTATTTGGTTTCTAAAGTCTCCCTGAAAAAAAAAAAAAAACATAAAAAAACAGTGGGAGAGTAATATTGCCCTTTCAGCTTGTGTGCCAGTCTTGACTCCTGGGTGTGCCACCTCTCTCCCTTTCATTCAGTGGGCCATAGAAAGCCTATTTATTTTTTGGTTTTTTTAATATTATTTGGTTTCTAAAGTCTCCCTGAAAATAAAAAAAAAAAATACATAAAAAAACAGTGGGAGAGTAATATTGCCATTTCAGCTTGTGTGCCAGTCTTGACTCCTGGGTGTGCCACCTCTCTCCCTCTCATTCAGTGGGCCATAGAAAGCCTTGTTTTTTTGTTTTTTTTTAATATTATTTGGTTTCTAAAGTCTCCCTGAAAATAAAAAAAAAAAACATAAAAAAACAGTGGGAGAGTAATATTGCCATTTCAGCTTGTGTGCCAGTCTTGACTCCTGGGTGTGCCACCTCTCTCTCTAATTGTGGGCCATAGAAAGCCTATTTATTTTTTGGTTTTTTTAATATTATTTGGTTTCTAAAGTCTCCCTGAAAATAAAAAAAAAAAATACATAAAAAAACAGTGGGAGAGTAATATTGCCCTTTCAGCTTGTGTGCCAGTCTTGACTCCTGGGTGTGCCACCTCTCTCCCTTTCATTCAGTGGGCCATAGAAAGCCTATTTATTTTTTGGTTTTTTTAATATTATTTGGTTTCTAAAGTCTCCCTGAAAATAAAAAAAAAAAATACATAAAAAAACAGTGGGAGAGTAATATTGCCATTTCAGCTTGTGTGCCAGTCTTGACTCCTGGGTGTGCCACCTCTCTCCCTCTCATTCAGTGGGCCATAGAAAGCCTTGTTTTTTTGTTTTTTTTTAATATTATTTGGTTTCTAAAGTCTCCCTGAAAATAAAAAAAAAAAACATAAAAAAACAGTGGGAGAGTAATATTGCCATTTCAGCTTGTGTGCCAGTCTTGACTCCTGGGTGTGCCACCTCTCTCTCTAATTGTGGGCCATAGAAAGCCTATTTATTTTTTGGTTTTTTTAATATTATTTGGTTTCTAAAGTCTCCCTGAAAATAAAAAAAAAAAATACATAAAAAAACAGTGGGAGAGTAATATTGCCCTTTCAGCTTGTGTGCCAGTCTTGACTCCTGGGTGTGCCACCTCTCTCCCTTTCATTCAGTGGGCCATAGAAAGCCTATTTATTTTTTGGTTTTTTTAATATTATTTGGTTTCTAAAGTCTCCCTGAAAATAAAAAAAAAAAATACATAAAAAAACAGTGGGAGAGTAATATTGCCATTTCAGCTTGTGTGCCAGTCTTGACTCCTGGGTGTGCCACCTCTGTCCCTCTCATTCAGTGGGCCATAGAAAGCCTTGTTTTTTTTTTTTTTTTTAAATATTATTTGGTTTCTAAAGTCTCCCTGAAAATAAAAAAAAAATACATAAAAAAACAGTGGGAGAGTAATATTGCCATTTCAGCTTGTGTGCCAGTCTTGACTCCTGGGTGTGCCACCTCTCTCTCTAATTGTGGGCCATAGAAAGCCTTTTTATTTTTTTCCTTCATTTGTGTTTTAAAATCAACCTCAACACAAAAACACTACATCAATCAGTGGGAGAAAAATATTGGCCTCAGTCAGGGCTTGTGTGCCACTCCTGTGCGTGCCATCTCTCATTCAGTGGGCCATAGAAAGCCTTGTTTTTTTGTTTTTTTTTTAAATATTATTTGGTTTCTAAAGTCTCACAGAGAAAAAAAAAAAAATAAATTAGGTGGGAGATTAATATTGACATTAGTGCTTGAGTGACAGTCCTGCGTGTGTGTCATCTCTGTGATTTGGTGTCACAGAAAACAGAGTGTGTAACATTGTGCCTGATTTTCCTTGTGGTCTCACCAACCTGTTAAGGGATATTGAAATCATACTGAAGTTATAGCTCACCGTGTAAGTTGTTTGACAGCAACAAATAAAGTTAGTTTGGTTACGATTTTTAAACAATGAGGAAGTCTGGTGCAAGAGGTCGTCGTGGGCGTTCATTGTCAGCTGGTAATGATGGTAGTGGTAGTGGAGCATCAGGTGGTCGTGGGGATAAAAATATTCCACCTAAGTCTGGAGCTGTGGAGCCAGTTTCGTCGTCAGGCTACACAAGGCCTCGAACGCTCTCTTTTCTGGGAGTAGGAAAACCGCTTTTAAAGGCTGAGCAGCAACAGCAAGTTTTGGCTTACATTGCAGACTCAGCCTCTAGCTCTTTTGCCTCCTCTTCCGAAACTGGTAAATGTAAAAGCAGCGCGTCGCTTGTGGATGTTCACGGTCAGGGACAAGTCGCTTCCTTGTCCTCCTCAGCAAAAACTACAACAAGAGAGAAGGATGCAGCAGGCGACACAACGGGTCACTCCATGGAGCTCTTTACACATACCGTCCCTGGCTTAGAAAGTGAAACATTTAACAGGCCATGCCCATTACAAGTAGATTCTGACATGGAGTGCACTGATGCACAGCCACAGCCAGAGTACTATGCTGCTCCTTTGACTCAGACCACCACATTGCCCTCTCAGGGTACAGATCCACAATCAGACCCTGATGAGACTATGTTGCCCCGCCACGAACGCTATACCACCGACCGACACAGTGACACAGACGAAGTTGCACACGAGCTCGAAGAGGAGGTAATAGATGACCCAGTTATTGACCCCGATTGGCAGCCATTGGGGGAACAGGGTGCAGGCGGCAGTAGTTCAGAAGCGGAGGTGGAGGAGGGGCCGCAGCAGGCATCAACATCGCAACAGGTTCCATCTGCCGGGCCCGTATCTGGCCTAAAACGCGTGTCAAAGCCAAAACCTGTTGGAGGACAGCGTGGCCATCCGGTTAAAGCTCAGTCTGCAATCCCTGAAAAGGGATCCGAGTCTAGGAAGAGTGCAGTCTGGCATTTTTTTAAACAACATCCAACTGATCAGCGCAAAGTCATCTGTCAAAAATGTTCAACTAGCTTAAGCAGAGGTCAGAATCTGAAAAGTCTAAATACTAGTTGCATGCATAGACACTTAACCACCATGCATTTTCAAGCCTGGACTAACTACCAAACGTCCCTTAAGGTTGTAGCACCCTCGGCCAATGAAGCTAGTCAGCAACGCAACATCCCTTCCGTCACTGTAAGGCCACCATTTTCCGCACCACCGGCAGTATCTGTGCAGGTTTCTTTGCCAGCCAAAAGCAGTCAGGGTCAGGGAATCACCAGTTTAGTAGGAGGAAATATTGCATCTAGGGCACCGGCGGAAACAATACCGTCTCCAACCGTCTCTCAGTCTGCCATGTACACCGGCACACCCGAAAGTTCCACGATCTCCTGCTCTCCAGTCCAGCTCACCCTACATGAGACTCTGGTTAGAAAAAGGAAGTACTTATCCTCGCATCCGCGTACACAGGGTTTTAACGCCCACATAGCTAGACTAATCTCGTTAGAGATGATGCCCTACCGTTTAGTTGAAAGCGAAGCTTTTAAAGCCCTGATGGAGTACGCTGAACCACGATACGAGCTACCTAGTCGACACTTTTTTTCCAGAAAAGCCATCCCAGCCCTGCACCAGCATGTTAAACAGCGCATCGTCCATGCACTTAGGCAATCTGTGAGTACAAAGGTGCACCTGACTACAGATGCATGGACCAGTAGGCATGGCCAGGGACGTTATGTGTCCATCACGGCACACTGGGTGAATGTGGTGGATGCAGGGTCCACAGGCGACATCAATTTAGGGACAGTTGTGCCTAGCCCACGGTCTAGGAAACAGTTGGCTGTAGGCGTTCGCACCCCCTCCTCCTCCTCCTCGTCCTCCTGCAGAAGCTACAGCTCTTCCACAGAACGCAGTCGGCCAACCACTCCATCGGCAGATGACACTGTTGCACACCAGTTGTCCCATTATGGGCCAGCTACTGCCAAGCGTCAGCAGGCTGTATTGGCTATGAAGTGTTTGGGCGACAACAGACACACCGCGGAAGTTCTGTCCGAGTTCTTGCAACAAGAAACGCAGTCGTGGCTGGGCACAGTAGATCTTGAGGCAGGCAAGGTAGTGAGTGATAACGGAAGGAATTTCATGGCTGCCATCTCCCTTTCCCAACTGAAACACATTCCTTGCCTGGCTCACACCTTAAACCTGGTGGTGCAGTGCTTATTGAAAACTTATCCTGGGTTCTCCGACCTGCTCCTCAAAGTGCGTGCACTTTGCTCACATATCCGACGTTCGCCTGTACACGCCAGCCGTATGCAGACCTATCAGCGGTCTTTGAACCTTCCCCAGCATCGCCTAATCATAGACGTTGCAACAAGGTGGAACTCAACACTGCACATGCTTCAGAGACTGTGCGAACAGAGGCGTGCTGTTATTTATTTGTGGGAGGATACACGGGCAGGCAGTAGGATGGCAGACATGGAGTTGTCAGGTGTGCAGTGGTCGAAGATACAAGACATGTGTCAAGTCCTTCAGTGTTTTGAGGAATGCACACGGCTGGTTAGTGCAGACAACGCCGTAATAAGCATGAGCATCCCCCTAATGCGTCTGCTGATGCAAAGTTTGACGCACATAAAGGAGCAGGCGTCTGCACCAGAGGAAGAGGGAAGCCTTGATGACAGTCAGCCATTGTCTGGTCAGGGCAGTGTACAGGACGAGGTAGCGGGCGAAGAGGAGGTGGAGGACGAGGAGGATGATGGGGATGAGTATATTTTTAATGCGGAAACTTTCACGGGGGCACAGGAAATTGGTTGCGTGTCACGGCCGGGTTCTGGTTTTTTGAGGGACACAAGTGACGTAGATTTGCCTGCAACTGCCCCTCAACCAATCACAACCGGAGATTTGACAACTGGAACTTTGGCCCACATGGCGGATTATGCCTTACGTATCCTAAAAAGGGACACACGCATTACGAAAATGATGAACGATGACGATTACTGGTTGGCCTGCCTCCTTGATCCACGCTATAAAGGCAAATTGCAAAATATTATGCCACATGAGAACTTGGAACTAATATTAGCAACCAAACAATCAACTCTTGTTGACCGTTTGCTTCAGGCATTCCCAGCACACAGCGCACGTGATCGTTCTCACACAAGCTCCAGGGGGCAGCAGACTAGGAGTGTTAGGGGTGCACACATCAGAAGTGGCGTTGGACAGAGGGGTTTTCTGACCAGGTTGTGGAGTGATTTTGCTATGACCGCAGACAGGACAGGTACTGCTGCATCAATTGAAAGTGACAGGAGACAACATTTGTCCAGTATGGTTACTAACTATTTTTCATCCCTTATCGATGTTCTCCCTCAACCGTCATTCCCATTTGATTACTGGGCCTCCAAATTAGACACCTGGCCAGAATTGGCAGAATATGCATTGCAGGAGCTTGCTTGCCCGGCAGCAAGTGTCCTATCAGAAAGAGTATTCAGTGCTGCAGGTTCAATATTAACCGAAAAAAGGACTCGTCTGGCTACCCAAAATGTTGACGATCTAACATTCATTAAAATGAACCACAACTGGATTTCGAAATCTTTTGCCCCACCTTGCCCGGCCGACACCTAGCTTTCCTATGAAAAGCTCTTGCCTGTGAATTACTTTTCTAATGTCTAATTTGCTGCAGCTGATTGTACAGCATACGACATGTTTACACCTCCCTAAATGGCAAAACTCCCCACACGGGGCCGTGGTATCGCGACTTGGCGCAAGCACCCGTGAGACTGCTGTTTGTCTGAAGAGGTGGGTGTGCTCGCTTTTGGTTGACGGCATTGCTACTGGGTCCCTCATAGTACAATGTAGTGTCTCTGGCGGTGGTGGTGCGCACCCAACGTCAGACACACCGTTGTAACATGAGGGGCCCTGGGGCGGTCCCGCCGGCCTCAAGAGAGTTCCCCCCTACCCCAGCTCAAAATGTGCTCTACCACGTGCAAAATTATGTCGCACAGCTCCACCAATCTTTAGTCTATTCGCTGACATCATTCAATGTCTGGCACTGACAATACAAATTTGTAGACATCTATGATGCAACTTAAAGTAGTCTGTGTCTGTGTCCTATATTGGCACCATTAAATAGTTACTGCCAAATTACAATGTCAGAAACTCAGTAGATGAGCCCACCCCTGTACCTAAGTATGCCACCTTTTTTTTTTGTTTTGGTTGTTTTGCGAGACATTAACATCTATTTATATTTTGGGAGTACTGGGACAGACACTCCTTGCACTACTCCTCCACTCACCACCAAGCTGCCTGTGTATCCATGTAACCGCTGTAAAACTGCCATGAGCCTATTGTTTGTTATTTTAGGCCTTTGATAGCCTGTCTGCGGTCCCTACTTTAAATACTCCTCCACTGACCACCAAGCTGCCTGCCCGTGTATCCATGTAACCGCTGTGAAACTGCCATGAGCCTATTGTTTGTTATGTTAGGCCTTTGATAGCCTGTCTGCGGTCCCTACTTTAAATACTCCTCCACTGACCAGACCACTGCTGCCCGTGTACCCCTGGAACCAATTATAAAGTGCCTACAGCCAGCCCATTTTCTTATGTTAGGCCTTTGAAGCCTGTCTGCGGTCCCTACTTTAAATACTCCTCCACTCACCACCACCAAGCTGCCTGCCCGTGTATCCATGTAACCGCTGTGAAACTGCCATGAGCCTATTGTTTGTTATTTTAGGCCTTTGATAGCCTGTGTGCGGTCCCTACTTTAAATACTCCTCCACTCACCACCAAGCTGCCTGCCCGTGTATCCATGTAACCGCTGTGAAACTGCCATGAGCCTATTGTTTGTTATTTTAGGCCTTTGATAGCCTGTGTGCGGTCCCTACTTTAAATACTCCTCCACTCACCACCAAGCTGCCTGCCCGTGTATCCATGTAACCGCTGTGAAACTGCCATGAGCCTATTGTTTGTTATGTTAGGCCTTTGATAGCCTGTCTGCGGTCCCTACTTTAAATACTCCTCCACTGACCAGACCACTGCTGCCCGTGTACCCCTGGAACCAATTATAAAGTGCCTACAGCCAGCCCATTTTCTTATGTTAGGCCTTTGAAGCCTGTCTGCGGTCCCTACTTTAAATACTCCTCCACTGACCAGACCACTGCTGCCCGTGTACCCCTGGAACCAATTATAAAGTGCCTACAGCCAGCCCATTTTCTTATGTTAGGCCTTTGAAGCCTGTCTGCGGTCCCTACTTTAAATACTCCTCCACTCACCACCACCAAGCTGCCTGCCCGTGTATCCATGTAACCGCTGTGAAACTGCCATGAGCCTATTGTTTGTTATTTTAGGCCTTTGATAGCCTGTGTGCGGTCCCTACTTTAAATACTCCTCCACTCACCACCAAGCTGCCTGCCCGTGTATCCATGTAACCGCTGTGAAACTGCCATGAGCCTATTGTTTGTTATTTTAGGCCTTTGATAGCCTGTGTGCGGTCCCTACTTTAAATACTCCTCCACTCACCACCAAGCTGCCTGCCCGTGTATCCATGTAACCGCTGTGAAACTGCCATGAGCCTATTGTTTGTTATGTTAGGCCTTTGATAGCCTGTCTGCGGTCCCTACTTTAAATACTCCTCCACTGACCAGACCACTGCTGCCCGTGTACCCCTGGAACCAATTATAAAGTGCCTACAGCCAGCCCATTTTCTTATGTTAGGCCTTTGAAGCCTGTCTGCGGTCCCTACTTTAAATACTCCTCCACTGACCAGACCACTGCTGCCCGTGTACCCCTGGAACCAATTATAAAGTGCCTACAGCCAGCCCATTTTCTTATGTTAGGCCTTTGAAGCCTGTCTGCGGTCCCTACTTTAAATACTCCTCCACTCACCACCACCAAGCTGCCTGCCCGTGTATCCATGTAACCGCTGTGAAACTGCCATGAGCCTATTGTTTGTTATTTTAGGCCTTTGATAGCCTGTCTGCGGTCCCTACTTTAAATACTCCTCCACTCACCACCAAGCTGCCTGCCCGTGTATCCATGTAACCGCTGTGAAACTGCCATGAGCCTATTGTTTGTTATTTTAGGCCTTTGATAGCCTGTGTGCGGTCCCTACTTTAAATACTCCTCCACTCACCACCAAGCTGCCTGCCCGTGTATCCATGTAACCGCTGTGAAACTGCCATGAGCCTATTGTTTGTTATGTTAGGCCTTTGATAGCCTGTCTGCGGTCCCTACTTTAAATACTCCTCCACTGACCAGACCACTGCTGCCCGTGTACCCCTGGAACCAATTATAAAGTGCCTACAGCCAGCCCATTTTCTTATGTTAGGCCTTTGAAGCCTGTCTGCGGTCCCTACTTTAAATACTCCTCCACTGACCAGACCACTGCTGCCCGTGTACCCCTGGAACCAATTATAAAGTGCCTACAGCCAGCCCATTTTCTTATGTTAGGCCTTTGAAGCCTGTCTGCGGTCCCTACTTTAAATACTCCTCCACTCACCACCACCAAGCTGCCTGCCCGTGTATCCATGTAACCGCTGTGAAACTGCCATGAGCCTATTGTTTGTTATTTTAGGCCTTTGATAGCCTGTCTGCGGTCCCTACTTTAAATACTCCTCCACTCACCACCAAGCTGCCTGCCCGTGTATCCATGTAACCGCTGTGAAACTGCCATCATGAGCCTATTGTTTGTTATGTTAGGCCTTTGATAGCCTGTCTGCGGTCCCTACTTTAAATACTCCTCCACTGACCAGACCACTGCTGCCCGTGTACCCCTGGAACCAATTATAAAGTGCCTACAGCCAGCCCATTTTCTTATGTTAGGCCTTTGAAGCCTGTCTGCGGTCCCTACTTTAAATACTCCTCCACTGACCAGACCACTGCTGCCCGTGTACCCCTGGAACCAATTATAAAGTGCCTACAGCCAGCCCATTTTCTTATGTTAGGCCTTTGAAGCCTGTCTGCGGTCCCTACTTTAAATACTCCTCCACTCACCACCACCAAGCTGCCTGCCCGTGTATCCATGTAACCGCTGTGAAACTGCCATGAGCCTATTGTTTGTTATTTTAGGCCTTTGATAGCCTGTGTGCGGTCCCTACTTTAAATACTCCTCCACTCACCACCAAGCTGCCTGCCCGTGTATCCATGTAACCGCTGTGAAACTGCCATGAGCCTATTGTTTGTTATTTTAGGCCTTTGATAGCCTGTGTGCGGTCCCTACTTTAAATACTCCTCCACTCACCACCAAGCTGCCTGCCCGTGTATCCATGTAACCGCTGTGAAACTGCCATGAGCCTATTGTTTGTTATGTTAGGCCTTTGATAGCCTGTCTGCGGTCCCTACTTTAAATACTCCTCCACTGACCAGACCACTGCTGCCCGTGTACCCCTGGAACCAATTATAAAGTGCCTACAGCCAGCCCATTTTCTTATGTTAGGCCTTTGAAGCCTGTCTGCGGTCCCTACTTTAAATACTCCTCCACTGACCAGACCACTGCTGCCCGTGTACCCCTGGAACCAATTATAAAGTGCCTACAGCCAGCCCATTTTCTTATGTTAGGCCTTTGAAGCCTGTCTGCGGTCCCTACTTTAAATACTCCTCCACTCACCACCACCAAGCTGCCTGCCCGTGTATCCATGTAACCGCTGTGAAACTGCCATGAGCCTATTGTTTGTTATTTTAGGCCTTTGATAGCCTGTCTGCGGTCCCTACTTTAAATACTCCTCCACTCACCACCAAGCTGCCTGCCCGTGTATCCATGTAACCGCTGTGAAACTGCCATGAGCCTATTGTTTGTTATTTTAGGCCTTTGATAGCCTGTGTGCGGTCCCTACTTTAAATACTCCTCCACTCACCACCAAGCTGCCTGCCCGTGTATCCATGTAACCGCTGTGAAACTGCCATGAGCCTATTGTTTGTTATGTTAGGCCTTTGATAGCCTGTCTGCGGTCCCTACTTTAAATACTCCTCCACTGACCAGACCACTGCTGCCCGTGTACCCCTGGAACCAATTATAAAGTGCCTACAGCCAGCCCATTTTCTTATGTTAGGCCTTTGAAGCCTGTCTGCGGTCCCTACTTTAAATACTCCTCCACTGACCAGACCACTGCTGCCCGTGTACCCCTGGAACCAATTATAAAGTGCCTACAGCCAGCCCATTTTCTTATGTTAGGCCTTTGAAGCCTGTCTGCGGTCCCTACTTTAAATACTCCTCCACTCACCACCACCAAGCTGCCTGCCCGTGTATCCATGTAACCGCTGTGAAACTGCCATGAGCCTATTGTTTGTTATTTTAGGCCTTTGATAGCCTGTCTGCGGTCCCTACTTTAAATACTCCTCCACTCACCACCAAGCTGCCTGCCCGTGTATCCATGTAACCGCTGTGAAACTGCCATCATGAGCCTATTGTTTGTTATTTTAGGCCTTTGATAGCCTGTGTGCGGTCCCTACTTTAAATACTCCTCCACTCACCACCAAGCTGCCTGCCCGTGTATCCATGTAACCGCTGTGAAACTGCCATGAGCCTATTGTTTGTTATGTTAGGCCTTTGATAGCCTGTCTGCGGTCCCTACTTTAAATACTCCTCCACTGACCAGACCACTGCTGCCCGTGTACCCCTGGAACCAATTATAAAGTGCCTACAGCCAGCCCATTTTCTTATGTTAGGCCTTTGAAGCCTGTCTGCGGTCCCTACTTTAAATACTCCTCCACTGACCAGACCACTGCTGCCCGTGTACCCCTGGAACCAATTATAAAGTGCCTACAGCCAGCCCATTTTCTTATGTTAGGCCTTTGAAGCCTGTCTGCGGTCCCTACTTTAAATACTCCTCCACTGACCAGACCACTGCTGCCCGTGTACCCCTGGAACCAATTATAAAGTGCCTACAGCCAGCCCATTTTCTTATGTTAGGCCTTTGAAGCCTGTCTGCGGTCCCTACTTTAAATACTCCTCCACTCACCACCACCAAGCTGCCTGCCCGTCTATCCATGTAACCGCTGTAAAACTGCAATGAGCCTATTGTTTGTTATTTTAGGCCTTTGATAGCCTGTCTGCGGCCCCTACTTGCAATACTCCTCCACTGACCACAATGCTGCCTGGAGTGCCTGCCTGTGTATCCATGTAACCGATGTAAAACTGCCATGACTGCCTACTGTTTGTTATTTTAGGCCTTTGATAGCCTGTCTGCAGCCCCTACTTGCAATACTCCTCCACTGACCACACCAATGCTGCCCGTGTACCCCTGGAACCTATTTAAAAGTTCATAGAGCCTAGTTATATATTTTATTTACTATTAATAAGGCCATGATGGACTACGCTGTACCACGCTACAAGCTAACCAGTCGACACTTCTTTTGCGAGAAAAGCCATCCCAACCCTCCACCAGCATGTAGAAGACCGCATTGTCCATGCACTCTGGCAATCTGTGAGTACAAAGGTGCACCTGACAACAGACGCATGGACCTGTAGGCATGGCCACGGAAGATTACGTGTCCATTACGGCGCAATGGGTTAATGTGGTGGATGCATGGTCCACAGGGGACAGCCTACTAAGTCTGTCTGCAGTCCCTAATTCAAATTGTGCTCCACTGTCTAAATCGGAACTTCCACCTTCTGGCTTTCGGCCTATAGTATCAGAAATTAAACTGCATTTGGCCTTCAACTTTGGTTAGGGCCTACTAACGGCTTCTGCCCCTCCCTGGTGTTGCCCTCAACTAAATAAAGCTGAGCTTCAACCTTCTGCTCCAAATTACCATTTTGAAAAATGCAATAGGCTTTTCAGGCCTACTAAAGGAGTCTGTCTGTGTGCCCCTCCCTGGTGTTGTCCTCAACTAAATAAAGCTGAGCTTCAACCTTCCGGCTCTCATTATGTGGTTTTAAAAAAAAAAAAGGTGGTTAGGGCCTACTAACGGCTTCTGCCCCTCCCTGGTGTTGTCCTCAACTAAATAAAGCTGAGCTTCAACCTTCCGGCTCTCATTATGTGGTTTTAAAAAAAAAAAAGGTGGTTAGGGCCTACTAACGGCTTCTGCCCCTCCCTGGTGTTGTCCTCAACTAAATAAAGCTGAGCTTCAACCTTCCGGCTCTCATTATGTGGTTTTAAAAAAAAAAAAGGTGGTTAGGGCCTACTAACGGCTTCTGCCCCTCCCTGGTGTTGTCCTCAACTAAATAAAGCTGAGCTTCAACCTTCCGGCTCTCATTATGTGGTTTTAAAAAAAAAAAAGGTGGTTAGGGCCTACTAACGGCTTCTGCCCCTCCCTGGTGTTGTCCTCAACTAAATAAAGCTGAGCTTCAACCTTCCGGCTCTCATTATGTGGTTTTAAAAAAAAAAAAGGTGGTTAGGGCCTACTAACGGCTTCTGCCCCTCCCTGGTGTTGTCCTCAACTAAATAAAGCTGAGCTTCAACCTTCCGGCTCTCATTATGTGGTTTTAAAAAAAAAAAAGGTGGTTAGGGCCTACTAACGGCTTCTGCCCCTCCCTGGTGTTGTCCTCAACTAAATAAAGCTGAGCTTCAACCTTCCGGCTCTCATTATGTGGTTTTAAAAAAAAAAATGGTGGTTAGGGCCTACTAACGGCTTCTGCCCCTCCCTGGTGTTGTCCTCAACTAAATAAAGCTGAGCTTCAACCTTCCGGCTCTCATTATGTGGTTTTAAAAAAAAAAATGGTGGTTAGGGCCTACTAACGGCTTCTGCCCCTCCCTGGTGTTGTCCTCAACTAAATAAAGCTGAGCTTCAACCTTCCGGCTCTCATTATGTGGTTTTAAAAAAAAAAAAGGTGGTTAGGGCCTACTAACGGCTTCTGCCCCTCCCTGGTGTTGTCCTCAACTAAATAAAGCTGAGCTTCAACCTTCCGGCTCTCATTATGTGGTTTTAAAAAAAAAAAAGGTGGTTAGGGCCTACTAACGGCTTCTGCCCCTCCCTGGTGTTGTCCTCAACTAAATAAAGCTGAGCTTCAACCTTCCGGCTCTCATTATGTGGTTTTAAAAAAAAAAATGGTGGTTAGGGCCTACTAACGGCTTCTGCCCCTCCCTGGTGTTGTCCTCAACTAAATAAAGCTGAGCTTCAACCTTCCGGCTCTCATTATGTGGTTTTAAAAAAAAAAAAGGTGGTTAGGGCCTACTAACGGCTTCTGCCCCTCCCTGGTGTTGTCCTCAACTAAATAAAGCTGAGCTTCAACCTTCCGGCTCTCATTATGTGGTTTTAAAAAAAAAAAGGTGGTTAGGGCCTACTAACGGCTTCTGCCCCTCCCTGGTGTTGTCCTCAACTAAATAAAGCTGAGCTTCAACCTTCCGGCTCTCATTATGTGGTTTTAAAAAAAAAAAATGGTGGTTAGGGCCTACTAACGGCTTCTGCCCCTCCCTGGTGTTGTCCTCAACTAAATAAAGCTGAGCTTCAACCTTCCGGCTCTCATTAAGTGGTTTTAAAAAAAAAATGGTGGTTAGGGCCTACTAACGGCTTCTGCCCCTCCCTGGTGTTGCCCTCAACTAAATAAAGCTGAGCTTCAACCTTCTGCTCCAAATTACCATTTTAAAAAATGCAATAGGCTTTTCCGGCCTACTAAAGGTGTCTGCCCCTCCCTGGTGTTGTCCTCAACTGAACAAAGCTGAGCTTCCACATTCTGGCTTTCGCCCTATACTATCAGATATTAAACTGCATTTGGCCTACTAGTGTGGTTAGGCCCTTGAAACAGTGTCTGCTGCTCTTGGGTTTGCTACTCCACTGAACAAAGCAATGCCGCCTGTTTAGTCCTGTTACCAATTTTGAACTGCATGTAGCCTACTTTATTCTTTGGCCCTATATCTGTTTCCTCCTCATCCTGCCCATTGCCCAGCCACTGCTAAATGAGTCTGCTGGTACATTGACCGAGACCACTACATTCCCCTTGTACTCTACACAGCCAGAATCTGTCCCTGCTGAAAGTAAGGTTCCCCTTCCCGCATGTTATACCACCTTACACAGGGACAAAGAGGAAGGTGCAGATGAAAGTGCAGGTTCCTTCATCAGGTGGGGGGGCATACTCGTTGGCGACGTCACTGGCACAGGGCCCCTCAGAGTACGCAAAAGTGTCGCTGCTGGTGGGAGGCGCCCCCGCCATGCAAACACACCGCCGTACTTTGAGGGGCCCTGTGCCAGTGGCAATGCGAACGAGTGGGCCCCCCCCCTGCTTGCTCAGGATCACAGCACTTGCAACTTTTAAATAATTACCTTTCCCTGCAACACCGCCGTGACGTAGTCCGCATTTCCTGGGCCCACGAAAAACTTGAGCCGGCCCTACTCCCCCCACAACTTTTGCCAAATGACCCCCAATTCCCTATGCCCAACTATTATTATAAAGTTAATTAAGATTGACAAGCTTCAGAAACAAGAATGGATGTTTTTGGCATTAAAATGGGCACTGTAGGTGTTTTCCTGGCCTCCACTCACTGCCGACTATGCTTCCCCATTGACTTGCATTGGGTTTCGTGTTTCGGTCGATCCCCGACTTTTAGCGATAATCGGCCGACTGCACTCGACTCGACTCTGGACAAAATCGGGTTTCCCAAAACCCTACTCGATCTTAAAAAAATGAAAGTCGCTCAACCCTACTGGATATCTGTGAAGTCAGCAGTCTTTCCCATGATTGTGGAGCCTACTGAAACAGACTAAGGGACCTTTTAAAATGCTTAGGAAGCCTTTGCAGGTGTTTTTTTTTATTAATTATTCTAATTTACTGAGATAATGACTTTTGGGGTTTTCATTGGCTGTAAGCCGTAATCATCAACATTAACAGAAATAAACACTTGTTTGTAATGACTCTATATAATATATGAGTTTCACTTTTTGTATTGAAGAACTGAAATAAATTAACTTTTTGATGATATTCTAATTTTGTGAGAAGCACCTGTATTAGGTAGAAAAATAACTTTTCAGGACTTTTTTAGGAATTTAATATGCACGTAAAGGTAAAAGCCAAAGACATCAATTAAAACAATTGGCCTAAGTAAATTATGAATACAAATTATATTAGCGTTCAACATTCTGAGTTAATTGAAGATAATATACTTTTAATGAGTAGGAAATCTTTAACCTACAATCTATTCACAAAAGTCTAAGATCTGAAAACTGTCCAGCGTCAGCTCTGAAAGGTGTATTTCCATCAATCAAAATCCACTGAATAGGTGACAATTAGTAGATTGATGGGACATCCATTTGACAGAATAAGGAGCTTACACTTCGTTCTCTCCCGGCTGTGAGAATGAGTTGAATGAAGCAGCCAGTTGCCCATGTTCTCTACTGGAACATTCATTGTCAACTGGCATGATGGTGGTAGCCGAGAACTCTGGTAATTCTATGCAGTGTCCCGCTGATCGTAATATTGGAAGATGGCCATCTTTGTATGCCCATTTATTAGGGTTCAGTGTTTAAATGAATCTGTTAGAAGGTTTTTGCTATGTAATGTGAGAGCAGCATAACGTAGGGGCTGAGAGCCC
This sequence comes from Ranitomeya variabilis, assembly GCF_051348905.1. Lineage (NCBI taxonomy): Eukaryota > Metazoa > Chordata > Amphibia > Anura > Dendrobatidae > Ranitomeya > Ranitomeya variabilis. Next base: position 467,295,096 of record NC_135237.1, on the reverse strand, counting down.
GATACCAGCAATGTGGCACATGCTATGACTTTAGTAGTGCAGTGAATTAAATTAGCCAATTAACAATGCTATTAATCTTTGTCATCTGTGATCCTCTATAGATCTAGTGAGTAAAGGTAACCTTTCACGTTGTACGTGCAGTGTAATCTGTGAGCAGCACAGTATAGAGGAGAAGCTGAGCAGAATTATATATTTTGAGTTTGTTATTAAAAAAATTCTGTATAACTTGTATTTTATTAAAGCCTCAATCCAGCATTTTTTTAAATTTTTTGTATTACTACAGCACTGGAGTTGTACAAAAAATGTAAGTTCCCTGTTCTTAGTAATATATTTACCAGCCACTGTCTTCTGCTCTTCCCGGTGCCACTGCGGTCCCGATCTGCCATCTTGTGACTGTAGCTTCTGACTGATCGGAAGTCACAAATAACAAGTGCTCAGTGTCAGTCTGTGAGAGCATCGTTCTGGCCTCGTTCTGCCTCTCATAGACTTACAATGAATAGTGACCTCCAGCTCGCCCAGCAAACACTGGAGCAATGCAGCAGGTCATAATCTGCAGAAGACGACCGGAGCGTTGCCGATAAAAAATGAAGGTGGCTGATGGTAAGTATAAGACTAGGTGCAGGCAACTTACATAAGTGGTAAAATAAGAATACAAATGCTGTAGCGATACTTTAATTGAAATCTCTGGTGGTTGTAAGCCTATAGGTCCAGTAGGCGGTTGTACTCATTGATTGACAACCATATTTGCATGTACAGTCACACAAGGAAGACTGCAAATCACTAAATAGCACAGCCCATTGGACTCATGTTTAAAAATATCAGGGATTTCAATTAATAAAATGCAAGATTACCTGAAACGTTTCTCACCAAATTTTATATCAGCCCCTCCAGCTCTGTAACACCCTGCCTGCAGATCAGATGTCATTTTCAACATAAAAATGTCCCTTTAAAGTGAACCTCACAGCAGGATTGTGCTCAGTAGACCACAGACACCATCATAATGACATGCTCGTGCTTCGGGGCGGCCTGTGGGCGGGGCTGGCTGTGGGCGGGGCTTTATGTGGTGCTCTGTTTACATATTCACCCTTATGGGTTTATGACAGGTCACATACTGCATATACTATTATTTGAAAAAAGAATTATTCATTATGTAGGCGCCGGTGGCTGCGCCTGTGCTGTAGCATGATATGATCTATAATACCCATATTTTCATTTGATTTTTTCATATACATTTCTTGACAAAAAAAAATCTAAATCAAAATGGCTGGTGGTTGCACCTGCACAGTAGCATCATTCCGAGCGTGATAGATTCTACTGTGCAGATGCCACCACAGGTGCCATTTTGCAAGAGAAATGGTTTTTTTAGCTCAATCAAAATGGCGCCGGCGCCTAAGCAGTAGCATGTATCGGCGATCCGAATGATGCTACTGAGCATGTGCGGCCCACGCCATCTTGCTGGAGCCAATTTTTTTTCTTTAGCAAAATGGCGTCTGCGCAGTAGCATCTTTTGCATTCTGTATAATGCTACTGCGCAAGTGCAACCACCAGCGACATTTTGATTAAGATAATTTCTTTTTCCCAAGAAATGTATATGACAAAATTAAATAAAAATATGGATATTATAGATCGCATCATGCTTCAGCGCGGCTCCTGCATGGTGAATGTAACTTTTGTTTTCAAACAATAGTATATGCAGTATGTAAAATAGGGGGCAGGTCACTGAGGGATCAGTGATCAGCCGTAAGGCCATAAGGATGAATATGTAAACAGAGCAACACATAAAGCCCCGCCCACAGCCCCGCCCACAGGCCGCCCCAAAGCACGAGCATATCATTAACGTAAAACTGAAAATACAGATTACACAACAACCACAAGACGGATTTCATCAACCAATGTATCATTGTAATCAGTATAACGGCGCCGACCTGACACTGTCTGTAGGTTACTGTGCACACAAATTTTAAAAATTTGAGATGCTTCTAGATATTTTAGTCATTTTTTGTAGTCCTGCTATCTCTCTTCTGTTTCTTTGGCCCTTGTGAAAATTTAAAATGAGGCAATTCTTTGAGCAGCTATGCTGAATAGTTTAAAATAATGCAGCCTTAGTGTTGCTCCTTTTTAAAATGTGACTTGAGCTACTATATATCAAATTATTCTGTAAAATTAATTTGTTTTTTACATATCCAGTATTTTGCAGTCAGATTTCCAGAGATTTGCAGTTAAATTGCAATTGTTTCTTCCACATATTAACGAGGCCCCATACTTATTAGGAATGCGCCATTCTCCTAAAAGCATTAGGTTCTGAATTTAATCTTTGGTTTGGCGATTTCTGGGAAGCGCACTCAGATGTCTGATTGTCACATTTATATTTCCGAGAGTATTCTGAGCAATACACATACAGTAAAATGTCTACTCCTCGCAGCCCTTTATGCGCTATATAACTTTTATAGTTATTGTAAAAAATAATTTATGGAAAAAATACTTAAATCTTTTTTCATCCCTACTGACTTGATGTAAATGTGTACTATTCGCGTTACTATGATCAATTGTCGTGACTCTTTTTCATTATTTGTTATGATACACTGTTTGTCCAAAATGTAAAAGGCCACCGTACTGCAGAGTTTATCTAGAAATTACACGTAGGTTTCATATGTTATGGGAAGGAAGGCTTCATTTAAGGTGAAACCAGAAACCCAGTGCATTACAAATGGTGGAGAACAAAATACTATTGGAGCATACGGTACTTGTTTGTGCGTTCTCCAGCTTTGTCTCTTTCTTTTTTCAGCCGCATTGACCTTTGATAGTGGTGATGGCACAGATGCCCATGGTCATTTTAGCCAACCGAAAGGGGCAGGACATATAAACTTGGGTTACAGTGGTTATATGATCAAATGTATTTGAGTGGAATTGAATTCTACAGTACTATTTTTTTTTTTTACAAAAATCTGCATTCCAAATTTTTTTTTTATAATTTGCTCCTTGTGAATACAACAAAATGGTGGCCAGATGCAGCCACCATCTTGTTGAATAGTAAAGTAAAAAAAAATGTTTACCTTATTGCTTACTTGCCTCTGGACCTCCATAGCATTGCATCTCCTCTCAGGTCCAGTGGTGACCTAAGGGCTCATACCCATATGTGAGAAAAAAACTGTCCGATTTCTGGACCGAAAAAAACGGACAAGTGCCATGTGAGTGTCATGCGATTTCCATGCGACTTTTCCACGGAACATCCATATGACATGCATACGCAATCTACATGCAATGCGATTTTAACATGAGGTTTTACATACAGCAGTTCTCTGTATGTAAACGCTCATGTTAAAATCACATTGTAAAATACAACTGTACACATCGTTTTAAAACCAAATAATCTTCAAAACATAGATAGATTAAAAGCCGGCAGATGCCGCGTACAGTATAGAATAGAATAGGTTAGAATAGATATACGAGGTATACACATAAAATAGGTGTATATATATATATATATATATATATACACACACTGCTCAAAAAAATAAAGGGAACACTTAAATATCAGAATATAACTCCAAGTAAATCAAACTTCAGTGAAATCAAACTGTCCACTTAGGAAGCAACACTGTTTGACAATCAATTTCACATGCTGTTCTGCAAATGGAATAGACAACAGATGGAAATTATTGGCAATTATCACGACACCCTCAATAAAAGAGTGGTTCTGCAGGTGGGGAGCACAGACCACATCTCAGTACCAATGCTTTCTGGCTGATGTTTTGGTCACTTTTGAATGTTGGTTGTGCTTTCATAATCATGGTAGCATGAGACGGACTCTACAACACACACAAGTGGCTCAGGTAGTGCAGCTCATCCAGGATGGCACATCAATGCAAGCTGTGGCAAGAAGGCTTGCTGTGTCTATGAGCATCCAGATGCTGGAGGCGCTACCAGGAGACAGGCCAGTACACCAGGAGAACACCAAGGAGCGACAGACACCGTTAGTGGGGCCCAACCAAACTAGTAGCCCAAATGCAGTTTAAAATTCTAAATACAGGCCGAAAGCCTGAAGATTGAAGCTCAGGAGAAAAGCACAGGAGAACACCAAGGAGCGGCAGACACCATTAGTAGGGTCCAACCAAACTAGTAGCCCAAATGCAGTTTAAAATTCTAAATACAGGCCGAAAGCCTGAAGATTGAAGATCAGCTTTAATCGGTGGAGGAGAACACCAAGGAGCGGAAGACACCGTTAATAGGGCCCAACCAAACTAGTAGCCCAAATGCAGTTTAAAATTCTAAATACAGGCCGAAAGCCTGAAGATTGAAGCTCAGGTGAAAAGCACAGGAGAACACCAAGGAGCGGCAGACACCGTTACTAGGGCCCAACCAAAGTAGTAGGCCAAATGCAGTTTAAAATTTCCTATAGGCCGATAGCCTGAAGATTGAAGCTCAGCTTTGTTCAGTGGAGGAGAACACCAAGGAGCAGCAGACACCGTTACTAGGGCCCAACCAAACAAGTAGGCCAAATGCAGTTAAATATCTGACATCGGATGAAAACTGAGGCTCAGCTTTGTAGAGTGGAGGACAACTGTAATGGGAGGCAGACACAGTTAGTAGGCATAAATAAGAAAGTAGGCAAAATGCAGTTAAAAATTGGTTAGTGGAGTACACAGGCGACATAGCTTTGTTCAGCGGAGGACAACTGTAATAAGTGGCTCAGACAGATAGAGTAGGCCTACAATTAAAAAAGATGGCTAATTGCAGTTCAAAATTTGGAATAGGAGTACACAGTCGGCATAGCGTGGTTCAGCGGAGGAGGACAAGTGTAATTAGTGGCTCTGACACACTGAGTAGGCGTAAAATTAAAAAGAAGGCTATATACAGTTCACAATTGGTAAGAGGAGTACACAGGCGGCCTTGCTGGGTTCAACGGTGGAGGACAACTGTTGTGAGAGTCTGACACAGTTACTAGGACAAAATAAATAAGTTGGCTAAATGCTGTTCTAGATTGGTAAGAGGAGTACACAGGCGGCCTACCTTGTTTCGGGGGGGGGGACAGTTGTAATGTGTGGCAAAGACAGACAGACAGACAGAGGCCTAACATAAAAAAAGGTGGCTAAATGCAGTTCAAAACTGCTAGCAGGACTAACCTGGCGGCCTAGCTTGTTTCAGGGGGGGACAGTTGTAATGTGTGGCGCCGACAGATAGACAGACAGACAGACAGAGGCCTAAAATAAAAAACGGTGGCTTCATGCAGTTCTAAACTGCTAGCAGGACTAACCTGGCGGCCTGGCTTGTTTCAGGGGGGGACTGTTGTAATGTGTGGCGCTGACAGACAGACAGAGGCCTAAAATAAAAAACGGTGGCTTCATGCAGTTCTAAACTGCTACCTGGACTAACCTGGCAGCCTAGCTTGTTTCAGCGTGGGAGGACAACTGTTATGAGAGGCTGACACAGTTACTAGGCACAAATAAGTAAGTTGGCTACATGCAGTTCACAATTGGTAACAGGAGTACAGAGGTGGCATAGCTTTGTTCAGCGGAGGACAACTGTAATAAGTGGCTCAGACAGATAGAGTAGGCCTACAATTAAAAAAGGTGGATAATTGCAGTTCAAAATTTGCAATAGGAGTACACAGTCGGCATAGCGTGGTTCAGCGGAGGAGGACAAGTGTAATTAGTGGCTCTGACACACTGAGTAGGCGTAAAATTAAAAAGAAGGCTATATACAGTTCACAATTGGTAAGAGGAGTACACAGGCGGCCTTGCTGGGTTCAGCGGTGGAGGACAACTGTTGTGAGAGTCTGACACAGTTACTATGACAAAATAAATAAGTTGGCTAAATGCTGTTCTAGATTGGTAAGAGGAGTACACAGGCGGCCTACCTTGTTTCAAGGGGGGGGGGACAGTTGTAATGTGTGGCGAAGACAGACAGACAGACAGAGGCCTAACATAAAAAAAGGTGGCTAAATGCAGTTCAAAACTGCTAGCAGGACTAACCTGGCTGCCTAGCTTGTTTCAGGGGGGGGGACAGTTGTAATGTGTGGCGCCGACAGACAGACAGACAGACAGAGGCCTAAAATAAAAAACGGTGGCTTCATGCAGTTCTAAACTGCTAGCAGAACTAACCTGGTGGCCTAGCTTGTTTCGGGGGGGACTGTTGTAATGTGTGGCGCCGACAGACAGACAGACAGACAGAGGCCTAAAATAAAAAACGGTGGCTTCATGCAGTTCTAAACTGCTACCAGGACTAACCTGGCGGCCTAGCTTGTTTCAGCGTGGGAGGACAACTGTTATGAGAGGCTGACACAGTTACTAGGCACAAAAAAGTAAGTTGGCTACATGCAGTTCACAATTGGTAACAGGAGTACAGAGGTGGCATAGCTTTGTTCAGCGGAGGTCAACTGTTAGAAGTGGCTGACACAGTTAGTAGGCCAAAATACTAAAGTGGGCTAAATGTCAGCCAAGGAATTGGTCATAAATAAACTGGTGGCATAGTGAGGTACAGGGGTGGGCTCCTCTGCAGAGTTGCAGACAGGGGTAGTTGGCGCAAAGTATTAAGGGGTCTAAATGGAGGCCAGGGCCCCTGTATATTTTTACTATCATCTATCATTGCAACAAATTTGTTATGGCAGTGCCATTTAAGGATTTAACAGCACAGACTACACAGTGGTGGGTGTTGTGAACTCTGTTTTTGGGCTCCCTCTTGTGGTCACAACTGGTACTGTGTGAGTGCTGTCTTTGGGCTCCCTCTGGTGGCTCTTTGTGTCATTCTGCAGGTCTGAGGCTTGATCAGCTGTCTCGTTATCTGTTAGCTGGTTTCCTATTTAGTTCACCTGGACTCTCAGTTGTTGCCTGCTGTCAATGTCTTCAGTGCTATTTTGGAGCTCTCCTGCAGTCCTTCGTTATCAGTCTCTTCAAGAGAAGCTAAGTTTCTGTTTGTTCATTTTTTGATCATCAGTGTTCAATATGTTTCTTGGTTTATTATCTGTCCTTGTCCAGCTTGCTAATATGTGATTTCCTCGCTTGCTGGTAGCTCTAGGGGGCTGAGTTTCTCCCCTCACACCGTTAGTTGGTGTGGGGGTTCTTGAATTCTCAGCGTGGATATTTTGTATAGGGTTTTCTACTGACCGCACAGTTTCCTATCTGTCTTCTGCTATCTAGTATTAGCGGGCCTCATTTGCTGAATCTGTTTCATTTCTACGTTTGTATTTTCCCCTTACCTCACCGTTATTATTTGTTGGGGGCTTTCTATATCTTTGGGGTTATTTCTCTGAGGCAAGTGAGGTCTTACTTTCTTTCTCTCTAGGGGTAGCTAGTTTCTCAGGCTGCGTCGAGACGTCTAGGAATTTAGGCACGTTCACCGGCTACCTTTAGTGTGTTTGGTTAGGATCAGGTTTGCGGTCAGTCCAGTTACCACCTCCCTAGAGCTCGTGTCTATGTTCATAAACTTAGCTAGTCTGTTTTGTGATCCTCAGCCACTAGGATCATAACAGGTGGGGCAGGGAGAGGAATGTTTTGCAAGTGGTAGAGCACAGTTCGAGCTGGGGGGGAACACTCTCTCGTGGGTGGCGGTACTGGCCCAGGGCCCCTCATATTACGACGGTGTGTCTGACGTTGGTTGTGCACCACCACCGTCAGAGACACTTCATTGTACTATGAGGGACCCTGTGCCAGTGCCGTGGCCCAAGAGTGGGCACACCCACCTGTCCAGGCAAACGGCACTCGCACGGGTGCTTGCGCCACGTTGTGTCCAAGGCCCTGTGGGGGGAGTCAGCCCATTTAGGGAGGTATACAAATGGCCTATGGTGGACATTCGGCACCTGCAAATGGCGGAAATGGAGCAGTCAGTAAGAGGAGGCCAAAAACAAGAAATTTTTCTGGCAAGCTACGTGTCAGCAGGGGAAGGTGGGGCAAAATAACTCGAAATCCATGATTGGTTCATTTTAATGAAGGTTAGATCATCAACATTTCGGGGAGCCAGACGTGTCCTTTTTTCAGTCAGTATTGAACCAGCAGCACTGAAGACTCTTTCTGAGAGCACACTAGCAGCTGGGCAAGCGAGCTCCTGTAATGCATATTCTGCCAATTCGGGCCAGGTGTCTAGTTTAGATGCCCAGTAATCAAAGGGGAATAACCTGTGAGGGAGAACATCGATAATAGCGGAAAAATAGTTGGTAACCGTACTGGACAAATGCCGTCTCCTGTCACTTTGAATCGATGCTGCAGTACCTGCCGTGTCTGTGGTCATTGCGAAATCACTCCACAACCTGGTGAGAAATCCCCTCTGTCCAATGCCACTTCGGCTTTGTGCACCTCTAGCACCTCTGCCATGTTGCCCCCTACAGCTCATGTGAGAACCATCAGCGCTGCTGTGTGCTGGGAATGCCTGAACCAAACAGTCCACAAGAGTTGCTTGTTTGGTAGCCAATATTTGCTCAAGGTTCTCATGTGGCATGATATTTTGTACTTTGCCTTTGTAGCGTGGATCCAGGAGGCAGGCCAACCAGTAATCGTCATCGGTCATCATTTTGATAATGCGGGGGTCCCGTTTTAGAATACACAAGGCATACTCTGCCATGTGGGCCAAAGTTCCAGTTGTCAATTCACTGCTTGTGCTGGGTTGAGGAGCACTTTCTTGAAAATCTACCTCACTTGTGGCCCGCAAAAACCCTGTACCTGACCTTGCAATGCCACCAGTTTCTATTGCCCCCTGAGAAGCATCCTCCTCCCATGAATATTCAGCCCCATCCTCCTCCTCCTCCTCCTCCTCCTCTTTATCCACCACCTCGTCCCGGAGACTTCCCTGACCAGACAATGGCTGACTGTCATCAAGGCTTCCCTCCTCGGCCGCAGACGCCTGCTCCTTGATGTGCGTCAAATTTTGCATCAGCAGACGCATTAGTGGGATGCTCATGCTTATGATGGCGTCGTCCGCACTGACCAGCCGTGTGCATTCCTCAAAACACTGAAGGACTTGATAGAGGTCTTGGAGCTTCGACCACTGCACACCAGACAACTCCATGTCTTCCATCCAACTGCCTGCCCGTGTATGTGTATCCTCCCACAAATACATGACAGCACGCCTCTGCTCGCACAGCCTCTGAAGCATGTGCAGTGTAGAGTTCCACCTTGTTGCAACGTCTATTATTAGGCGGTGCTGGGGAAGATTCAGCGATCGCTGATGGTTAAGCATACGGCTGGAGTGTACGGAAGACCGGCGGATGTGCGAGCAAAGTCTGCGCACCTTCAGGAGCAGGGCTGGTAAATCAGGGTAATTCTTGAGGAAGCACTGCACCACAAGTTTCAAGGTGTGAGCCAGGCAAGGTATGTATCTCATTTCGATAAGGGCTATGGCAGCCATAAAATTCCTTCCGTTATCACTGACTACCTTGCCTGCCTCAAAATGCACACTGCCCAGCCATGACTGAGTTTCTTGCTGCAAGTACTCGGCCAGTACTTCCGCGGTGTGTCTGTTGTCACCCAAACACTTCATTTGCAGCACAGCCTGCTGACGCTTACCACAAGCTGTTCCATAATGGGACACCACGGGTGCAACACTGGCAGCTGCAGATGGAGTGTTCGTGCGACTGATCTCTGTGGACGAGCTTTCGCTTCTGGAGGAGGAGGAGGAGGAGGAGGTGCCAACGGTCTAGGAAAAGGTCTGTTTCCTAGACCGTTGGCTAGGCAGAACTGTGACACTATGGCTGTCCCCTGTGGACCCTGCATCCACCACATTAACCCAGTGTGCCGTGATGGACACGTAACGTCCCTGGCCATGCCTACTGGTCCATGCATCAGTTGTTAGGTGCGCCTTTCTACTGACCGATTGCCTCAGTGAATGGACAATGCGTTCTTTGACATGTTGGTGGAGTGCTGGGATGGCTTTTCTCGCAAAGAAGCGTCGACTGGGTAGGTCATAGCGTGGTACTGTGTAGGCCATCAGGGCTTTGAAAGCTTTGCTTTCAACTAACCGGTAAGGCATCATCTCTAACGAGATTAGTCGAGCAATGTAGCCGTTTAAACCCTGTGTACGCGGATGAGAGGAAGAGTACTTTCTTTTCCTATCTGGAGTCTCTTGTAGGCTGAGCTGGACTGGAGAGCTGCATATGGTGGAACTAGCGGGGGGGTGGTGGACATGGCAGATTGAGAGAGGCTTGGTGATGGTATTCTTGATGTGGGCCCACCTACAGTGTTTCCAACCAAGAACCTTGTGATTCCCTGACTGCTTTGGCCTTGCGACAATACCTCCACATTTGTTACTGGTGGTGCCATAACCGGTGGGCTTCCAGTGAGGAAAGCAAAGTTGCGTTGCTGACTAACTTCAATATGAGGAGGTGCATCAACGGTACGGGAAGTTTGGTAGTTAGTCCATGCTTCCAAGTGCCTGCTGGTTAGATGTCTATGCATGCAGTTGTATTTAAACTTTGTAGATTCTTCCCTCTGCTAAAGGTCTTGGAGCATTTCTTACATATTACTTTGGACTGATCATTCGGATCTTGGTTAAAAAATTGCCACACTGCACTCGTCCTACTATGGAATACCTTTTCAGGCTTTGCACGCCGTGCTAATATCACCAGATTGCAACGCTGTCCTACACCTGTTGTGGTTTTTGACACACGTTTTGGGCATGATGCGGGCCTGCCAGATGACAGCTTTTGCGATGTAGATGGATGCAGCAGATCATCCTCCTCCGCTTCTGAGCTACAGGCAGCGGCACCCTCTTCCCCCAATGGCTGCCAATCAGGGTCAACAACTGGGTCATCTATCACCTCCTCTACTATGTCCTGTGCACCTTCCCCTGTGTCACCGTGTAAGCCGGTGCTATAGCTTTTGGGGCGGGGCACCACATTCTCATTAGGGTCAGATTCTGTCTCAGTACACTGCGAGGGCAATGTTGTGATCTGAGTCAATGGAACAGCATAATGATCTAGCTGTGGCTGTGCATCTGTGCACTCCATGTTCGATTCATCTTGTAATGGGCATGGCCTGTTAGCAATTTCCCTTTCTAACCCAGGCACGGTATGTGTAAAGAGCTCCATGGAGTAACCTGTTGTGTCGCCTGACACATCCTTCACTGTTGTTCTGGGTGAAGGATACAAGGAAGCGACTTGTACCTGACCGGGAGCATCCACTGACGACACTCTGCTTTTAAATTTTGCGAAAGAAATAGAGGCAGAGTCAGCAAGGAAAGCCAAAACTTTTTCCTGCTGCTCCGGCTTTAAAAGCGGTTTTCCTACTCCCAGAAAAGGGAGCATTCGAGGCCTTGTGTAGCCAGACGATGACGCTGGCTCAACAACTCGAGACTTAGGTGCTATATTGCTTTTCCCACGACCACCTGATGCTCCACGACCACCACCACTACCATCATTACCAGCTGGCAATGACCGCCCAAGGCCATGACCTCTTCCACCAGACTTCCTCATTCTTGGAAAACTGTAACCAAACTAACAACCGTTATATGGTACTGTAAAACCAGGTAGAAGGTGTACATAAACTTGTTGTGAATTAATGAATTAAAATCTCCCTTTATAGGTGTGGGAGACTGCTGGGAAAATCAGTCCACTGTATTACACTACACAGTTTCAGTGTCAGAAAGTGGCTGACAGATATGCCACAAACAGGACTGACGCAGATGCACTCAGTGGCAATAGAAATGTCCCTTTATAGGTGTGGGAGACTGCTGGGAAATCAGGCCCACTGTATTACACTACACAGTTTGAGTGTCAGAAAGTGGCTGGCAGATATGCCACAAACAGGACTGACGCAGATGCACTCAGTGGCAATATAAATGTCCCTTTTTTATGTGTGGGAGAATGCAGAAAAAATCAGGCCCACTGTATTACACTACACAGTTTCAGTGGCAGAAAGTGGCTGACAGATATGCCACAAGGAGGACTGACGTAGATGCACTCAGTGGCAATAGAAATTTCCCTTTATAGGTGTGGGAGACTGCTGGGAAAATCAGGCCCACTGTATTTCACTACACAGTTTCAGTGTCAGAAAGTGGCTGACAGATATGCCACACACAGGACCGACGCAGATGCACTCAGTGGCAATAGAAATTTCCCTTATGGTGTGGGAGAATGCAGAAAAAATCAGGCCCACTGTATTAAACTACACAGTTTGAGTGGCAGAAAGTGGCTGGCAGATATGCCACAAACAGGACTGACGCTGATGCACTTTGTGGCAGTTTAAATCTCCCTTTTAATGTGTGGGAGACAGCAGAAAAAAACCTGGACCACTGTATTACACTACACAGTTTGAGTGGCAGAAAGTGGCTGGCAGATATGCCACAAACAGGACTGACGCTGATGCACTTTGTGGCAGTTTATATCTCCCTTTTTATGTGTGGGAGACAGCAGAAAAAAACCTGGACCACTGTATTACACTACACAGTTTGAGTGGCAGAAAGTGGCTGGCAGATATGCCACAAACAGGACTGACGCAGATGCACTTTGTGGCAGTATAAATCTCCCTTTTTATGTGTGGGAGACAGCAGAAAAAACCAGGCCCACTGTATTACACTACACAGTTTGAGTGGCAGAAAGTGGCTGGCAGATATGCCACAAACAGGACTGACGCAGATGCACTCAGTGGCAATAGAAATTTCCCTTTATAGGTGTGGGAGACTGCTGGGAAATCAGGCCCACTGTATTACACTACAAAGTTTCAGTGTCAGAAAGTGGCTGGCAGATATGCCACAAACAGGACTGATGCAGATGCACTCAGTGGCAATATAAATCTCCCTTTTTTATGTGTGGGAGAATGCAGAAAAAATCAGGCCCACTGTATTACACTACACAGTTTGAGTGTCAGAAAGTGGCTGGCAGATATGCCACAAACAGGACTGACGCAGATGCACTTTGTGGCAGTATAAATCTCCCTTTTTATGTGTGGGAGACAGCAGAAAAAACCAGGCCCACTGTATTACACTACACAGTTTGAGTGGCAGAAAGTGGCTGGCAGATATGCCACAAACAGGACTGACGCTGATGCACTTTGTGGCAGTTTAAATCTCCCTTTTTATGTGTGGGAGACAGCAGAAAAAAACAGGCCCACTGTATTACACTACACAGTTTGAGTGGCAGAAAGTGGCTGGCAGATATGCCACAAACAGGATTGACGCAGATGCACTTTGTGGCAGTTTAAATCTCCCTTTTCATGTGTGGGAGACAGCAGAAAAAAAAGGCCCACTGTATTACACTACACAGTTTGAGTGGCAGAAAGTGGCTGGCAGATATGCCACAAACAGGACTGACGCTGATGCACTTTGTGGCAGTTTAAATCTCCCTTTTCATGTGTGGGAGACAGCAGAAAAAAAAGGCCCACTGTATTACACTACACAGTTTGAGTGGCAGAAAGTGGCTGGCAGATATGCCACAAACAGGACTGACGCTGATGCACTTTGTGGCAGTTTAAATCTCCCTTTTTATGTGTGGGAGACAGCAGAAAAAAATCTTGCCCACTGTATTACACTACACAGTTTCAGTAGCAGACAGTGGCTGGCAGATATATTTAAAAAAAGGGACTGTACTACAATAACAATCTCCCTACAATGATCTCAGTCAGGACAAGTATGGCAGCCAGCAATAAAAAGGACTGCTGCACACAAAAGTGTGGACAAATAAACAAGAGAACTGTGCAGAAAGGAAAGAGCAACAGGATTTTTGCTTTTAAAAAAGCAGTTGGTTTGCACAGCGGTGTACACACAGCAACGCAGCTATCAGGGAACCTTATAAGCTACAGAGCTGATGCACAGAAATCTAGCCTCCACTGTCCCTGCAAAGAAAAGGTGGTGTTGGACAGTGGAAATCGCTACAGCACAAGTGGTTTGGGGGTTAATCTTTCCTCCCTAACAATATCCCTGCTTCTGACGAAGCTGCAGCAAACTCTCCCAATGCTACGATCGGCAGAAGTAAGATGGCGGTCGGCGTGCACACCCCTTTATAGCCCCTGTGATGCCACAGAAAGCAAGCCAATCACTGCCATGCCCTTCTCTAAGATGGTGGGGATTGAGACCTATGTCATCACGCTGCCCACACTCTGCGTGCACCTTCATTGGCTGAGAAATGGCGCTTAAAGCGTCATACGAAACGCGACTTTGGCGCGAAGATCGCCGAGCGCATGGCCGATCCCACGCTGGGATCGGGTCGGGTTTCACGAAACCCGACTTTGCCAAAAGTCGGCGACTTTTGAAATTGTCCGATCCGTTTTGCTCAACCCTAGTGGTGGCATATGGAGTAATAATGGGTTAATGTCACCTTTGTATTGTAAGGTGACATTAAGCATGTCTTAGTAATGGAGAATTGTCAATAAGACACCTATCCATTACTAATCCTATAGTTTGTAAAGGGTTAAAAAATCTACACATAGGCAGAATGAAGTATTTTCATGAAATGGAAGAACACACAGTTTTGCCATCTTTATTCTGCTGCCAATCCAAGAGTGCCCTCGATCTCCTGTAATAAATAAAAAATGGAAAAACAACAATATACCCATACCTGTCCGGCGTACAGTCAATCCCAGTGCATAATCCATATCTAGGGATATATAGTTTAGAACCGGGAGCGGTGCTAATGCTACCACCCTGGTTGTAAACCACTGAGGAATGAATAAGAAGCTGCTGGGGGCCCCTGCAGGGAGGCTAATAATGAGGTGAGGAGTGTGTGTGCGTGTGTGCGTGCGCAGAGAGTTTTAATGGTGATGTGTGTGTCTGTGTGTGTGTAGGTGGAGAAGAGGGCAATGATGGGGTGATGGGGCAGAAGGCAATGATTGGTTTGACAGACAGGGCAATGATGGGGGTGATGGGGCAGAAGGCAATGAGTGGGTTGACGGAGAGGGCAATGATAGGGGTGGTGGGGGAGAAAGCAATGATTGGGTGGAAGAGGAGGAAATGATGGAGGTGAGGAATGGGCAATAATGGGGTGGTGCGGAAGAGGAAATGATGGAGGTAGTGTAATGGGCAATGATGGGGGTGGTGGGGGAAAAGACAATGGTGGTGGTGGAAAGGTCAATGATGGGGATGGTGGGGGAGGAGGAAATGATGGAGGTTGTGGAATGGGTAATGATGGGGTGGTGGGGGAGAAGACAATGATGATGGCAGTGGAAAGGACAATGATTGGGAGGTGGGGAGGAGGCAATGATGGAGGTGGTGGAATGGGTAATGATGGGGTGGTGGGGGAAAAGACGATGGTGGTGGTAAAAAGGGAGATGATGGAGGTGGTGGAATGGGCAATGATGGGGGTGATGGGGCAGAAAGCAATGATTGGTTTGATGGACAGGGCAATGATGGGGGTGATGGGGCAGAAGGCAATGATTGGGTTGACGTAGAGGGCAATGATAGGGGTGGTAGGGGAGAAAGCAATGATGGGGTGGAGAAGGAGGAAATGATGGAGGTAGTGAATGGGCAATAATGGGGGTGGTGGGGAAGAGGAAATGATGAAGGTGGTGTAATGGGCAATGATGGGGTGGTGGGGAAAAGACAATGGTGGAGGTGGAAAGGGCAATGATGGGGAGATGGGGATGGTGGGGGAGTAGGAAATGATGAAGGTTGTGGATTGGGTAATAATGGGGGTGGTGGGGGAGAAGACAATGATGATGGCAGTGGAAAGGGCAATGATGGGAAGTGGGGAGGAGGCAATGATGGAGGTGGTGGAATGGGTAATGATGGGGTGGTGGGGGGAAAGATGATGGTGGTGGTAGAAAGGGAAGTGATGGAGGTGGTGGAATGGGCAATGATGGGGGTGATGGGGCAGAAGGCAATGATTGGTTTGATGGACAGGGCAATGATGGGGTGATGGGGCAGAAGGCAATGATTGGGTTTACGGAGAGGGCAATGATAAGGGTGGTGGGGGAGAAAGCAAAGACGGGGTGGGGGAGGAGGAAATGATGGAGGTGGTGAATTGGCAATAATGGGGGTGGTGGGGAAGAGGAAATGATGGAGGTGGTGTAATGGGATATGATGGGGGTGGTGGGGGAAAAGACAATGGTGGTGGTGGAAAGGGCAATGATGGGGATGGTGGGGGAGGAGGAAATTATGGAGGTTGTGGAATGGGTAATGATGGGGGTGGTGGGGGAGAAGACGATGATGGCAGTGGAAAGGACAATGATGGGGAGGTGGGGAGGAGGCAATGATGGAGGTGGTGGAATGGATAATGATGGGGTGGTGGGGGAAAAGACGATGGTCATGGTAGGAAGGGAAATGATGGAGGTGGTGGAATGAGCAATGATGGGGGTGATGGGGCAAAAGGCAATGATTGATTTGACGGATAGAGCAATGATGGGGTGATGGGGCAAAAGGCAATGATTGGGTTGATGGAGAGGGCAATGATAGGGGTGGTGGGGGAGAAAGCAATGATGGGGTGGGGGAGGAGAAAATGATGGAGCTGGTGAATGGGCAATAATGGGAGTGGTGGGGAAGAGGATATAATGTAGGTGATGTAATGGGCAATGATGGGGTGGTGGGGGAAAAGACAATGGTGGTGAAAAGGGCAATGATGGGGATGGTGGGGGAGGAGGAAATGATGGAAGTTGTGGAATGCGTAATGATGGGGGTGGTGGGGGAGAAGACGATGATGGCAGTGGAAAGGACAATGATGGGGAGGTGGGGAGGAGGCAATGATGGAGGTGGTGGAATGGATAATGATGGGGTGGTGGGGGAAAAGACGATGGTCGTGGTAGGAAGGGAAATGATGGAGGTGGTGGAATGAGCAATGATGGGGGTGATGGGGCAAAAGGCAATGATTGATTTGACAGATAGAGCAATGATGGGGTGATGGGGCAAAAGGCAATGATTGGGTTGATGGAGAGGGCAATGATAGGGGTGGTGGGGGAGAAAGCAATGATGGGGTGGGGGAGGAGAAAATGATGGAGCTGGTGAATGGGCAATAATGGGAGTGGTGGGGAAGAGGATATAATGTAGCTGATGTAATGGGCAATGATGGGGTGGTGGGGGAAAAGACAATGGTGGTGGTGAAAAGGGCAATGATGGGGATGGTGGGGGAGGAGGAAATGATGGAAGTTGTGGAATGCGTAATGATGGGGTGGTGAGGGGAAAAGACAATGGTGGTGGTAGAAAGGGAAGTGATGGAGATGGTGGAATGGGCAATGATGGGGGTGATGGGGTAAAAGGCAATGATTGGTTTGACGGACAGGGAAATGATGAAGGTGATGGGGCAGAAGGCAATGATTGGGTTGACAGAGAGGGCAATGATAGGGGTGGTGGGGGAGAAAGCAATGATGGGGTGGGAGAGGAGGAAATGATGGAGGTTGTGAAATGGGTAATGATGGGAGTGGTGGGGAGAAGACAATGATGATGGCAGTGGAAAGGACAATGATGGGGAGGTGGGGAGGAGGCAATGATGGAGGTGGTGGAATGGGTAATGATGGGGTGGTGGGGGAAAAGACCATGGTGGTGGTAGAAAGGGAAATGATGGAGGTGGTGGAATGGGAAATGATGAGGGTGATGGGGCAGAAGGCAATGATTGGTTTGATGGACAGGGAAATGATGTGGGTGATGGAGCAGAAGGCAATGATTGGGTTGACAGAGATTGCAATGATAGGGGTGGTGGGGGAGAAAGCAATGATGGGGTGGGGGAGGAGAAAATGATTGACGTGGTGAATGGGCAATAATGGGGGTGGTGGGGAAGAGGAAATGATGGAGGTGGTGTAATGGTCAATGATGGGGGTGGTGGAAAAGACAATGGTGGTGGTGGAAAGGGCAATGATGGGGATGGTGGGGGAGGAGGAAATGATGGAGGTTGTGGAATGGGTAATGATGGGGGTGGTGGGGGAGAAGACAATGATGATGGCAGTGAAAGGGACAATGATGGGGAGGTGGGGAGGAGGCAATGATGGAGGTGGTGGAATGGGTAATGATGGGCTAGTGGGGGAAAAGACGATGGTGGTGGTAGAAAGGGAAATGATGGAGGTGGTGGAATGGGTAATGATGGGGGTGGTGTAGTTGAAGGAAATGATGGTGGCAGTGGAAAGGACAATGATGGGGGTGGTGGGGAGGAGGCAATGATGATGGTGTTGTAATGGGCAATAATAGGGTGTTGGGGAGAATGCAATGATGGAGGTGGTGAAGAGGGCAATCATGAGGGTGGGGGAGAGGGCAATAATAGGATGCGGGAGGAGGAGGAGGAGGACAATGAGTGGTGTGGGGGATTGGGATGGGAGGAAGGGGGATTTATAATTGATTTAGGAACAGGGGGAGGTGGAGGAAGACGTTATTATCAATTATGTCTAACACAGTCCCTTAGTATAAAGTGTACTCACTTATTATGTATAGCACAGTCCCTTAGTATATAGTGTAATCACTTATTATGTAAAACACCATCCTTAGTTACATAGTTTCCTCTTTTGTTATGTATAACACTGACCCTTATTACGTACCATCCTCTCTAGTTATATATGATGCCCTCCCTTATTACATAGCTTCCTCTGCTGTTATGTACAGTGCTCTCTCTTACATAGTGTATTAATTTAGTACATAGTCCGCTTTCTTGTTAGATATAAAATGACTGCTGATGGAGGAGCCGGTGACCAGACCACCAGTCCATCAGCTCCTCCTTTAGAAAAGAAGCTTTCCCATGCTCCATCAGCCATTATTGTATTATACAGCTAACAAGACATGTAATAAAAAAACAGGGTTCTATAAAATCCAATATATAAGGGAAGGTGCTATACATAACAAGAGAGGGCACTGTATAATAAGGGACGGCAATATGCATAATAAAGGAGACTATGCAATATATACATGTATGTGTGTGTGGCTATATATATATATATATATTATATATATATATACACACATATGTATATACTAGCTTTTTCTGCCAGCTAATGCTCGGCACGCTCATTGCTATCTAATTAATGCTGCTGGTGATTAAACTAAAGTAAATAATGACAACATTCAATAGCGCTTACGCAGGTGGTAAATTAACTTAAAATGAAGTTAATAACAATAATAATCGCCTCATATGGTAATGTGTGGGGACAGAGCCTTGTGTGGTAATGTGTGGGAACGCAGCCTCGTGTGGTAATGTGTGAGGATGGAGCCTCGTGTGGTAATGTGTGGGGACGGAGCTTCGTGTGGTAATGTGTGGGGACGGAGCCTCATGTGGTAATGTGTGGGGATGAAGCCTCGTGTGGTAATGTGGGGGCATGGAGCCTCGTGTGGCAATGTGTGGGGATGGAGCCTCGTGTGGTAATGTGTGGGAATGGAGCCTCATGTGGTAATGTGTAGGGACGGAGCCTCGTGTGGTAATGTGTGGAGATTATGTGTGGTAATGGGGTGGGGGGGCAGGATTATGTGTGGTGATGTGGAGGGGGGCGGGATTGTGTGTGGTGATGTGGTGTGGATTGTGTGTGGTAATGTGGTGGGGGGCGGGATTATGTGTGGTGATGTGGTGGGGGGCGGGATTGTGTGTGGTAATGTGGTGGGGGGCGGGATTATGTGTGGTGATGTGGTGGGGGGGCGGGATTATGTGTGGTAATGTGGTGGGGGCGGGATTGTGTGTGGTAATGTGGTGGGGGTGATATTATGTGTGGTAAAGTGGTGGGGGGGCGGGATTATGTGTGGTGATGTGGTGGGGGCGGGATTGTGTGTGGTAATGTGGTGGGGGGGCGGGATTGTGTGTGGTAATGTGGTGGGGGCGGGATTGTGTGTGGTAATGTGGTGGGGGCGGGATTGTGTGCGGTAATGGGGTGGGGCAGGATTATGTGTGGTGACGTGGTGGGGGGCGGGATTATGTGGTAATGTGGTGGGGGGGTGGGATTATGTGTGGTATTGTGGGGGGGGCGGGATTATGTGTGGTGATGTGGTGGGGGGGTGGGATTATGTGTGGTGATGTGGTGGGGGGGCGGGATTATGTGTGGTGATGTGGTGGGGGGGAGGGATTATGTGGTAATGTGGTGGGGGCGGGATTATGTGTGGTGATGTGGTGGGGGCGGGATTATGTGTGGTGATGTGGTGGGGGGTGGGATTATGTGTGGTGATGTGGGGGGGCGGGATTATGTGTGTGGTGATGTGGGGGGGCGGGATTATGTGTGGTGTGGTGGGGGGCGGGATTATGTGTGGTGATGTGGTGGGGGGCGGGATTATGTGTGGTGTGGGGGGGGGCGGGATTATGTGTGGTGATGTGGTGGGGGGCAGGATTGTGTGTGGTAATGTGGGGGGCAGGATTATGTGTGGTGATGTGGTGGGGGGTGGGATTATGTGTGGTGATGTGGGGGGCGGGATTGTGTGTGGTAATGTGGTGGGGGGGCGGGATTGTGTGTGGTAATGTGGTGGGGGCGGGATTGTGTGTGATAATGTGGTGGGGGCGGGATTGTGTGTGGTGATGTGAGGGCGGGATTATGTGTGGTGATGTGGTGGGGGTGGAGCTACTGTGCAGGGGACGGGATCAGCGAGTAATCACGATGCCTCTTATATATATAGATATGTAGCTTTGTCGCCTTAAAAGAAGGGGGCCCAAGACACATTTCCTGCAGGGGCTTCAGGCTGTCTGTGTCCGCCCCTGCAATGGAGGATATGGAGAAATTAATTTCTCTGTCTCCTATGCACCTGTGCTGCGATTCTCTCATGTGAGCACGGTAGCATGACTCTTGGATCACGCTCACAGCAGAGCTGCAGCCGAGAATCATTAGCATATCGCATCTGATGCTCTCGCATCATATGACATTCGCTTTATCTGACACTGTTCTCAATTAAAAAAACACAGCTAAAATTTCTGGAAAAGGGCTCGAACTTTTATCCAACTAAAAGAAGTGACATACATTAAACTTTAAAGGATATTGACAATTTGTTCATTTTCTAAGGTCTCTTTCACACTTCCATCTTCCGTCGAAAACCGTTCGATTTTTCTGCAGGATCCTGTTTTTTCCCATAGACTTGCATTAGCGACGGATTGTGACGGATGGCCATCCGTTTCATCCGTCGTGCACTGGATTCGTCGGAAAATAGCGGTCTGTCGTGCAGAGAAAACGTGCAGAGGAACATTTTTTCTGCACGACGGAAAATCGCTCAGCGACGGGTCCTGCGCTGTCCATCGTCGGCTATAATGGAAGCCTATGGACGCAGGATCCATCGCTGACCGTCAAACACAGGAATCCAGCGACGTATCCCGTTTTTCCACTTTGAGCATGCCCGAAAGGATTTTGAAGTCCGGGAAAAAGTCTCTCTCTCTCTCTCTCCCCAAGAATCTTATACCTGAAAATCCAGGCAGGAACTCCTTCGACGCATCTGTCATAACACTGGATGCGTTGCACACGTTTTCAGCTATTTTCACAACATCCGTCGATAGGTCGCTTCACTGCATTGTGATGCACCCGCAGCGACGGAAGTGTGAAAGAGGCCTAACAGAGAAAAAACATTTTTTGAGGGAAGACTCATGCAACAAACAACATCGAAAATCAGAATATTTTTTTGAGTCCTCCCATACCATAGCATCTTTCCTTCAAGGAACAAACATCTATTATTACTTTAAATAATTTGGCAAAAGAATCTAAGTTGTTCCATTCTGATTCAGAAGATATCATGAAGAGAATTGTGTCTATCCCTAATTCCAAAATGCTATCCCTTTCAGACCAGAGTTTCCGCAAAGGATGATTTCTAAACTAATATGGAGACAAAAATAAAAACTATGTTATCAATAGGAACAATATCCAATGAACAAATAGCAATATATGGAGGAGCATAAATGTATATAGTTGAATTGTTCACAAATAGAAGAGGTTCAAATAGACATTCTCTTAGGCCGGTTTCACACATCAGTGTATCTAGTACGTGTGGTGACAGTTTTCACATGTACCGGAGACACTGACACATCGTAGACCCATTCTAATGAATGCATCTGTGCACATATCTGTGTTTTTTCACGGACCGTGCGCCCGAGTGATACACAAGTAGACATGTCCGTTTTTGTGCAGCTGCACGGATCATACGGACCCATTCAAGTCAATGGATCCATGTAAACATGTACTGCACATGGATGCCGTCCGTGTGATGTATCAGTATCACACGGATGCCGCTGGGGAAGTAGTGCTACAGTAAGTGCTTTTCCCTGGCAGCTGGTACTGAAGCCGGCTCTCATCATTCTCCCCTGCTCTGATGGCGATCGGCCGGTCACAGCAGGGCGCGGGAGAGCGGCTTACTACATAGGACACTGCAGATCCAGATCTTTTGGCTGCTTCATATGGACATTGACATCCTATTAGTGTAGGATCATTACCATTAGAGCAATCTTCCTCTACCTAAACACTGTGTATATTGAAATAAGCGATCACGTGACAAAGGGCTTGCAATACAAGGAAATCCTGAAAACATGACCTGTTTGCAGCCCTTGAGGAATGCAGTTTGACACCCCTGCTTTATGTTACTAAAGAGTGTGCGGTGAATCTTATATTTTACTGTATTGGAGACCTCTGGTCCATTACACCAGCACCTCGTCCCTTAGGCCGAGTGCACACCATTACATTTTCTCTAGTGGTCTGATTGTGCCGCTTCCGCCGGCAAATCTGCATGATGTATGTCTGGGTCGGCGTCACGTGACACCCGGCCCTCCTTTGGCCAAACATGTCAGGGCAGGGGGAGGTGTGGGTGGCAACCAAGATGCCTCACCCAGGCAATGGCAAAGCAGAAGGCCTGCAAGAGCACACACCGCTGGATCACAAAGAGGCTCAAGCAGGGATGCAATAACCAGTGAGAGATGTAATGCATGTGAAAGTTTAATCAGAGGAAGTTTGGAGTTATTAAGGTGTATGAGTCAAGGGATGAATGGTTAAAGGGGATTAGGTGTGTGCACTTCAGTGTGATTGTGGAAGAGGACATTAAGGGTGACCTCTATGTGCATTTTAAAGTGACAGTGCAATATTATGAATGGAAGAGGACATTAAGGATGACAATAAGAGTGACCTACGTGTGCGTTTTAAAATGGCAGTGCAATAATTATGAATGACAACTAAAATGAAAAAATAAAAAAGTGCATAAAATTCAGATGAATCAAACAGGCGAATGTCACAAAGTTGTAAGAGTACATGTTGCAAGAAAAATTCAGTTATAAATACAACAGCCAAAGGAGAAATATGAATGTAAAAAATTGTGTTGAAGGAGATATAAAAAGGACTAAAATGCATTGGATAAAATACGGTTACTAGGAGAGTGACAATCTCAATGCGCACATTTGAATAATAGTGAAAAATAAAAAAGTAAAAACAACTGAAGTGAAATAAAGTGCCGGAGATGAAGAGGGAGTGCGCCCTCTCTCTCGCCGTGTCCTGTCTCGCCCCCACTGTGGAGATTCATAATCTTTTACTGCAACCTTTTTAATATGTGAAACACATGGCTTTTTATTAAGTCCTCTCTTTTGATACAATTTCCACATTTCGTCAGTACCAATCCCGTCTATTTTATCTCTGTGGATGCCATTCTTTATTAAAGGTCATAAACATATATTTCCAGGTAATATGGGATCTAGAATTGTAATTACTTTTGACATCGTGGCCCCAATCTCCTAGATCCCTTAACTGTCGAATTGCCTCCAATGTACTGGCAATTGTTTTTCCAGTCTGATTTACCATTAGCGTCATCATGATATGTTTATATGCTGGATGGGGCATTTCTAATGATATGATTTCTAGCAGGTACTCTTACAACAACTTGCATATAATCATCATAGGTGTTTGCTGAAATAGCATTTTTCATTACTTCCTCCTTCAACCTCTGAGCACAATCTTTTAATGTAAACCATGGTTTTACATTGGGTGGCTAGTCCACCTCAGATGGGCATTTATGCTGCAATGCCATAGCCTCAAAGTTAAGCATACTACACACCACATGTGGTTGCTGGATTATCAAGGTACGGAAGGCCTTCTTTACTACATGCCCATGACTGAGTTGGGTAAATTTTGGGCCATCCACAACATCCACTTGTACTCCATCAGCACCCATCTACCATAATCTGACTGTCCAAGCTGCCAGCGGTTCATTTGGCTTTTGAGAAAAACGATCATGAAGGTCATTAAGCTCCTTCTGACTGTAATTCTCTACCGCATTCTCATTCTGTTTATCTACAGCTGTCTCTAAAATCCATCTCCGATATATAGGATGAACTTTCAAAGGGTCAAGAGGCGGATTAATTTCCCTCTTACCATGGAAATGTTCATCCTCAGACTTGGGATTGGTGAGTCAGTGTAATTCCAAACATCACCATCTCACTGACCGGGGTTCCACTCTATCCCTGCTTTGGCTATGACCAAAGTTAATTTCTTCTTTTTCACTTTTCCTCGCCTCCTTCTGTACTTACAGTCTGCTACATGTATGGCAGCCTTTTCTGCAACTTGCTGATATCTGTCACATCTGTCCATTAATAACTTATTCAGACATTGTGCTATAACCAATGCATTCTGGGCCTCACACAACTGTTTTCCAATTCCTGTACTTTTGTTAACATACATATTCTTTCCTCATGCTGTTTTCTATATGTAGACAGCCATCTGCGCCTACCAACAGCACCCAACTCTTTACCTTTCTCCACTTTCACTTTCTGTAAGCATGCAACCACATCAAGCAGGTTCAGCATCCTTCAAACATTTGTCCCATGCTTCACCCAAACAAGCACTGTGCGACCACTTGGCTGCCAAAATATGATAAGGAGCCTGTTCCCAACCTGGAATCTTAATAGACTCACTCACAGCCACCTTTTCTTAAAGAGAGGCATGTTTTACGAAATATCACACTATCACAGAGAGTCCTGTTAATTTTGATAACAACTTCTGAGCCTTCTGCGTATCCTGCCGACTACACCAGATTCTGTATTGCCAAGTTTTTAACACTAAGGTTCGGATACGGCTTTAAGGAAGGCAACTACTTGCGATATAACGCAATTTTACTTCAAAGTACAAAATTATAGGAATAGTATGATTGCGTACACTTTTGTATATTTTAACATACAAAGTTTAAGTACATATAAAGATTAAATACATATAATGATTAAGTACATATAAAGATTAACTACATATACTCACATCATCACCAAGAGGCATTTAAACTTCATCCGTTTGGAATTTCAGAAAAGCAACACCAAGACAGAGAACCCCTGGGAAATTCACAACACTGCACGGGCATCTTCACTTATGCAGGTGTCACAACACTATACACGTGTACTGGCACCCAAGTTTCTGCTTCTATCTTAGTCATGTTTCTCTGGCCTTACAGTGGGTACGGAAAGTATTCAGACCCCTTTAAATTTTTCACTCTTTGTTTCATTGCAGCCATTTGGTAAATTCAATAAAGTTCATTTTTTCACATTAATGTACACTCTGCACCCCATCTTGACTGAAAAAGACAGAAATGTAGAAATTTTTGCTAATTTAATAAAAAAGAAAAACTGAAATATCACATGGTCATAAGTAGTGTTGAGCGATACCGTCCGATACTTGAAAGTATCGGTATCGGATAGTATCGGCCGATACCCGAAAAATATCGGATATCGCCGATACTGATACCCGATACCAATGCATTTCAATGGGACGCAAAGTATCGGAATGGTTCCCAGGGTCTGAAGGAGAGGAAACTCTCCTTCAGGCCCTGGGATCCATATTCATGTGTAAAATGAATTAAAATAAAAAATATGGATATACTCACCTCTCCGGTGGCCCCTGGATCTTATCGCTGTAACCGGGAGCCTCCGTTCCTAAGAATGAGCGCGTGAAGGGCCTTTGATGACGTCGCGTCTTCTGATTGGTCACGTGACCGCTCATGTGACCGCTCACGCGACCAATCAGAAGCCGCGACGTCAGCCGCGACGTCATCGAAGGTCCTTCACGGGCTCATTCTTAGGAACGGAGGCTCCCAGTTACAGCAGTAAGGTCCAGGGGCCGCCGGAGAGGTGAGTATATGGATATATATGGATATACTCACCTCTCCGGCGGCCCCTGGACCTTACCGCTGTAACCGGGAGCCTTCGTTCCTAAGAATGAGCCCGTGAAGGACCTTTGATGACGTTGCGGCTGACGTCACTGTTATGGTCTGGTGATTAAGGAGCGACATGCGACTAGCTCTGGGCAGGTGGTAACTATACCGACCACAGTTCCTGATCTTAACACAGACACTAGCAGTAGCCGTGGGATGTTCCTGTCACTCCCTGGACACCTCGTCACAGCCGGAGATCTAGCTACCCCTAAAGGTAGAAGCAGGAAAGCTATCTTGCCTCAGAGAAAATCCCCAAAGGATAGGACAGCCCCCCACAAATAATGACTGTGAGAGGAGAAGGAAATGACATACGTAGTATGAAACAAGATTTAGCAAAGGAGGCCACTACTAGCTAGAAAGAATTAGTACAGGACAGAACACTGTGCGGTCAGTAATAAAAACTAGAAAAAGTCCACTGCAGAGAAATGCAAAAATCTCCACACCTGACTAAAGGTGTGGAGGGCAAACTCTGCTGCCCAGAGCTTCCAGCTTAGCTGACTAGATACATACTGATAAGCTGGACAAATGAGCAAAATATAGAAAGTGCTAAACAACAAAGTCCACAACAAGTGAACTGCAAAAAGACAAGCAAGGACTTAGCTTTGCTGAAATGGTCAGAGTGACAGGGAAATCCTCAGAGAGCCATGACTCCAAGCTCAACAATTGACAACTGGCATTGAATTAGGGAAAAGGCCAGACTAATATAGCAGAGCCAGAAAGACAATCAGTGAAAACAGCTGCTGATGCTAAATCCAAGAAGCAGCCATACCACTCAAAACCACAGGAGGGAGCCCAAGAGCAGAACTCACAAAAATGCTACTTATAACCACCGGAGGGAGCCCAAGAGCGGAATTCACAACACGTCGCGGCTTCTGATTGGTCGCGTGAGCGGTCACATGAGCGGTCATGCAACCAATCAGAAGCCGCGACGTCATCGAAGGCCCTTCACGCGCTCATTCTTAGGAACGGAGGCTCCCGGTTACAGCGGTAAGATCCAGGGGCCACCGGAGAGGTGAGTATATCCATATTTTTTATTTTAATTCTTTATTTCACACATGAATATGGTTCCGATACCGATTCCCGATACCACAAAAGTATCGGAACTCGGTATCGGAATTCCGTATCGGAATTCCGTATCGGAATTCCGATACCGCAAGTATTGGCCGATACCCGATACTTGCGGTATCGGAATGCTCAACACTAGTCATAAGTATTCAGACCCTTTGATCAGACACTCATATTTAAGTCACATGCTATCAATTTCCTTGTGATTCTCCCTGAGATGGTTCTACTCCTTCATTGAAGTCCAGCTGTGTTTAATTAAACTGATAGGACTTGATTTGAAAAGGCACACACCTGTCTATATAAGACCTCACAGCTCACAGTGCATGCCAGACCAAATGAGAATCATGAGGTCAAAGGAACTGGCCAAGGAGCTCGGAGACAGAATTGTGGCAAGGCACAGATCTAGCCATGGTTACTACAAAATTTCTGCAGTACTCAAGGATCCTAAGAGCACAGTGTTAGGAGTTGAGTTCCCGCTGCTGCATAGGGGGAATCTCGAGCCGTGTCTGCTGCGGTCTCACATTCTGCATCGGCCACAGTGGAGCCTGCTCAGCAGAGACATCAGTCCCAGCGTCTCACTAAGTCTGATACTGTGCAAAGGGTTACTGCTGTCTCTCCAGGCTCTGCTATTGTACCCTGCACTGATCTGCGGTGAGCAGGCTTTTCTGGGACTAAGTCCTGCTTTGCACACACTGAGCATGCCCAGGGTAAGATCTCTCAGTGGAGATCAAGGGTCACATGCTCAGGTACTGCGGCAACTTCCATTGGTCCTCCAGGAAGGTCCTGTACCTGATCAAGTTCTGTGGCAGCCTTCCATTGGTCCTTCTTGGAAGGTCCTGTAGGTGCTGCAGCTATATAAGGTTCTCATGACCGCACGGCCATGCGCTAGTGTCAAATATGTACAAGCTCAGCGCCAGTGTGGTCGTGTGTGTGGTCATGGACCCGGCTGAAATAAGCCCCTAGAATGCTGGCACCTCCGACGATGAGTTTTGTGTATGCAGTCAGGGAACCGGCTGAAATAAGCCCCTAGAATGCTGGCACCTCCGGCAAGGAGTTTATGTGTGAATTCAGGGCTGGCCAATAGCCAATAGAATTCCGGCTCCACCGGAGAGGAGCTGCGTGTTGGTTGGACTGCATGATCACTGTCGGCTCTACACAGTAGCTATGTCCCCTGTGAGCTAAACAGGGCACAGCATTCTCTTTACTACGGGCTCTGTGAAGTAACAGAGTTCGTTTATTCTAATTTGCTTCGCCGCCTTACTTAGCAGCAGGTTCTTTCCTGCACGGTGGATCCCGGGTTGCGAACGCACCTATCCCATCTAATAAATATATTCGGTGCGTTCCGCCAACCCTAACAGTACACTAGCACCAGGATCTGGCTAAGTAATGGTGGATGAACAGCGATTGCAGGGGTACATCTAGCTGCTGGAGGGCTGGTTGGCGTCTCTTGAGCGTGCAACCTCGGCGGTGGATGTTACCGCAATAGCTGTTCAGGCTGCTAGCGTGGCTGCAGCAGCTTTACCCACTGCCACCTCTGTTCCGACTTTATCTCACCTCCCATTGCCTGAGAGATACTCTGGGGACAGTAAGTCCTGTAGGGGTTTCATGAGCCAGTGTGGTATACACCTCGAGCTCCTGGCTGCACGTTTTCCCACAGAGCGGGCAAAGGTGGGATTCATAATCTCTCTCCTGTCGGACAGAGCATTGGAGTGGGCTACGCCGCTGTGGGAGCGCAACGATCATGTGGTGCGGAGTGTTCCTTGGTTTCTGGACACTCTGAAACAGGTCTTTGTAGGACCTCAAGTCATACATGATACACCGCTCCAACTGCTTGCTTTGACTCAGGGTTCAACCATGGTCAGCCATTTTGCCATTCACTTCCGGACATTAGCGTCTGAGTTGGAATGGCCAGATAAAACCCTCATTCCTGTATTTTGGAGCGGGCTGGCTGACCATGTGAAGGACGCTTTGGCCACTAGGGAGATTCCCGCCACACTGGAGGAGCGCATAGCTGTATCAACTCGCATAAACCTTCGTTTTCATGAGCGAAGGTTGGAGCGAGCCCAGTGTAGGCAGAGGTTTCGGCTGGCTCCCACCTTCGCCAGACCTTTGGAATCTCCAGTCCAGGCGTCCGAGTCACATGAGGCCTTAGAGGGGACACGAGCGGGATCCAAGTCCCAGTCCGCTCATGCACTTAAGGTCTGTCATGTTTGCCGGCAGTCAGGACATCTTGCCTCCAAGTGTCCTCAGCAGTCGGGGAAACGTCAACGTCTAGTGGCAGTTGGAGGAGGTACACTAGACACGGCGACGTTTGCCTCTAAGTTGTCCTTCAAGGGGACAATTACCATTGGCCCATCCACTCTTATGGTAGAGCTATGCATGGACTCTGGGGCGGAGGGTAATTTTATGTCATCCGCTTTCCCCCAGCGTCACGCAATACCCCTGGTGATGCTCACCAAACCAGTAACCGTTCGAGTGGTAAATGGGTTGACACTACCCTCACAGATTACCAACCAAACCATTCCTTTCACTCTTTCTGTGTCTTCATCACATCAGGAGATTATCTCCCTATTAGTCATTCCTGAGGGAATTGATGAGGTCCTGTTGGGGATACCATGGCTACGCTATCATTCTCCTCATATAGAGTGGTCCTCAGGGAGAATTTTGGGATGGAGTAAATCCTGTGAGGGTAGATGTCAGAGGGAGTGCGTTCAGGTTGCTACAACAGAGGTACCCGCAGATCTTTCCTCTCTCCCCAAGCACTATTGGCCCTATGCGGACGTGTTCTCCAAAAGGGCTGCGGAGACCCTTCCGCCTCACCGCCCCTATGACTGTCCTATTGACCTCTTGCCTGGTGCTGAGCCTCCCCTGGGTCGAGTCTATCCGTTATCTCTCCCGGAGATGGAAGCAATGTCTCAGTACATCCAAGAGAATCTGGCAAGAGGATTCATTAGGAAGTCAGTGTCACCTGCAGGGGCTGGGTTCTTCTTCGTGCAGAAGAAGAATGGAGAACTACGTCCATACATAGACTACAGGGGTCTTAATGCCATCACCGTTAAGAACAAGTACCCATTACCCCTGATATCTGATCTTTTTGATAGGCTACAGGGAGCAAGGGTATTTACAAAATTAGATCTGCGGGGTGCTTACAACCTGATTCGCATCCGTGAGGGGGACGAATGGAAGACGGCTTTTAACACCAGGGATGGGCACTATGAATATCTGGTGATGCCCTTCGGGCTCTGTAATGCCCCAGCCGTTTTCCAAGACTTTGTGAATGACATCTTCCGGGAAATGCTCACCACCTCGGTCGTAGTCTATCAGGATGATATTCTCATCTACTCTCCAGATATTGACTCCCATCGGATAGATGTTCGCAAAGTCTTTGACCTCTTACGGGCAAACTCCCTCTACGCCAAGTTGGAGAAGTGTGTGTTTGAGCAAGAGTACTTGCCTTTCCTTGGTTATATCATCTCTGCCCAGGGTTTGGCTATGGATCCTGCCAAGCTACAGGCTGTGATGGACTGGCATGAACCCCATTCACTTAAAGCGGTGCAGCGCTTTATGGGGTTCATTAATTACTATCGTCAGTTCATCCCACACTTCTCAACTTTGGTAGCTCCCTTGGTTGCCCTCACCAAGAAGGGAGCAAATCCCAAGTTGTGGTCAGAGGATGTCTCCAAGGCCTTCCTCTTGGTTAAGTCACACTTCGCTAGCGCTCCCATTCTACATCGCGCCGATGTAGATAAGCCATTTATCATGGAGGTGGATGCCTCATCCATTGGTGCTGGAGCAGTCCTTTTCCAAAAGGATGCTCAAGGTCGGAAGCATCCATGCTTCTTCTTCTCCAAGACCTTCACACCAGCGGAGAGGAATTATTCCATCGGGGACAGGGAGTTGCTAGCCATGAAGTTGGCTTTCTCAGAGTGGAGACATCTCTTGGAGGGAGCTCGCTTTCCCTTCCAGGTTTTCACTGACCACAAAAACTTGGTATATCTACAGACGGCCCAGCGGCTGAATTCTCGCCAGGCTAGATGGTCCCTGTTCTTCTCCCGGTTCCATTTTACTCTTTATTTTCTCTCCGGGGAGAAGAACATTCGCGCCGACGCTCTCTCCCGCTCTGTAGTGTCATCTGAGGAGGAGGAGGAGCCTCGGCTTATTGTCCCTTCTGAGAGCCTGGGAACTGTAGCTCCGGTTTTGCTAGAGTCTGTGCCCTCGGGCAAGACTTTCATGCCAGCGAATTTGCAACTGGAGGTTCTCTCTTGGGCTCACTCGTCCAGAGTGGGTGGGCATTTTGGGACCAAAAGGACATCCGAGCTTTTGGCGAGAATGTACTGGTGGCCGCATATGGCCCGTGATGTCGGGGACTATATTCGGGCGTGCGTTTCCTGCTCCCAGAATCGGTCTCAGCAACGGCCTGCTGGGTTGCTTTACCCCCTACCGGTGGCAGACAGGCCTTGGGAAATGGTTGGGATCGACGTCATGGTGGGCTTACCCAAGTCGCGTAGCTGCACCGTTATCTGGGTTGTCACCAATCATTTCTCTAAGATAGTGCACTTGGTGCCACTTCCACGGTTACCTTCTGCACGGGCCTTGGCGGCGTTATTCATAAAGCACATTTTCCATTTACATGGAATGCCTGATAAAATTGTCAGTAACCGGGGTCCCCAGTTCGCATCTCAGTTTTGGAGAGAGCTCTGCCGTTTACTCAGCATAGAGTTGAATCTCTCCTCTGCATACCATCCCGAGACAAATGGGTTGGTAGAGAGGACCAACCAGACTCTGGTGACATACTTGCGACATTTTGTCTCTGCTAGGCAGGATGATTGGGCATCTTTGCTACCTTGGGCTGAATTTGCCTTAAACAACGCCGTAGCCGATTCCACTGGGCAGACTCCTTTTCTCCTTAATTACGGCCAGCATCCACGTGTCCCTGTGCCCATGCCCGTGTCATCCACTGATTCTAGGGTGGCAGACTGGGTGGTGGAGGCACGTGACATCTGGGACCGCACACAGGATGCCATCCGGGCCTCCAAGGAGAAAATGAGGGTTTCTGCTGATACACACCGGCGCCCCGCTCCGACCTTTGCTGCTGGCGACTTAGTGTGGCTCTCCGCCCGTAACATCAGGCTGCGAGTGGAGTCCACTAAGTTTGCGCCTGACTACATTGGCCCGTTCAAGGTTCTGGAACAGGTCAACTCTGTGGTCTACCGTTTGGCTGTGCCTCCACGCCTTGGTATCACCGACACTTTTCACGTTTCCCTCTTAAAGCCCGTTCATTTGTCCCGGTTTTCTGAGTCATCTGCTGGGACATCGGGTTCATCCTCGGATGAGTTTGAGGTGAATGCTATTGTGGGGTGCAAGGTGGTATGTGGCAAGAAATTTTATCTGGTGGACTGGAAGGGTCACGGTCCAGAAGATAGAACCTGAGAACCTGTGGAGCACATTCGGGCTCTGCTGCTCATTGCAGCTTTTGAGAGAAGCGAGGCTCAAGGAGGGGGGCCCTAGGAGGGGGAGTAATGTTAGGAGTCGAGTTCCTGATGCTGCACAGGGGGAATCTCGAGCCGTGTCTGCTGCGGTCTCCCATTCTGCATCGGCCGCAGTGGAGCCTGCTCAGCAGAGACATCGGTCCCAGCGTCTCACTGAGTCTGATACTGTGCAAAGGGTTACTGCTGTCTCTCCAGGCTCTGCTATTGTACCCTGCACTGATCTGCGGCGAGCAGGCTTTTCTGGGACTAAGTCCTGCTTTGCACACACTGAGCATGCCCAGGGTAAGATCTCTCAGTGGAGATCAAGTGTCACATGCTCAGGTACTGCGGCAACTTACATTGGTCCTCCAGAATGGTCCTGTACCTGATCAAGTTCTGTGGCAGCCTTCCATTGGTCCTTCTTGGAAGGTCCTGTAGGTGCTGCAGCTATATAACGTTCTCATGACCGCACGGCCATGCGCTAGTGTCAAATATGTACGAGCTCAGCGCCAGTGTGGTCGTGTGTGTGGTCATGGACCCGGCTGAAATAAGCCCCTAGAATGCTGGCACCTCCGGCGAGGAGTATATTTGTGAATTCAGGGCTGGCTAATAGCCGATAGAATTCCGGCTCCACCGGAGAGGAGCTGCGTGTTGGTTGGACTGCATGACCACTGTCGGCTCTACACAGTAGCTGTGTCCCCTGTGAGCTAAACAGGGCACAGCGTTCTCTTTACTATGGGCTCTGTGAATTAACAGAGTTCGTTTATTCTAATTTGCTTCGCCGCCTTACTTAGCAGCAGGTTGTTTCCTGCATGGTGGATCCCGGGTTGCAAACGCACCTATCCCATCTAATAAATATATTCGGTGCGTTCCGCCAATCCTAACACACAGTGTCCTCCATAATCCTTAAATGGAAGAAGTTTGGGACCACCAGAAGTCTTCCTAGACCTGGCCATCCAGCCAAACTGAGGAACCATGGGAGAAGAGCCTTGGTAAGAGAGGTAAAGAAGAACCCTCAGATCACTGTGGCTGAGCACCAGAGATGCAGTAGGGAGCCGCCCACCAGTCAGGTCTTTATGGCAGAGTGGCCCGACGGAAGTCTCTCCTCGGTGGAAGACATATGAAAGCCCGCATAGAGTTTGTTAAAAACACATGAAGGACTCCCAGACTATGATAAATAAGATTCTCTGGTCTGATGAGATGAAGATAGACCCTTTTGGTGATAATTCTAAGCGCTATGTGTGGAGAAAACCAGGCACTGCACATCACCTGCCCAATACAATCCCAACAGTGAAACATGATGGTGGCAGCATCATGCTATGTGGGTGTTTGTCAGCTGCAGGGACAGGACGACTGGTTTTCATTGAAGGAAACATGAATATGGTCAAGTACAGAGATATCCTGGATGAAAACCTCTTCCAGAGTGCTCTGGACCTCAGACTTGGCCGAAGGTTCACCTTCCAACAAGACAATGACCCTAAGCACACAGCTAAAATAACAAAGGAGTGGCTTCAGAACAACTCTGTGACCATTCTTGACTGGCGCAGCCAGAGCCCTGACCTAAACCCAATTGAGCATCTCCTGAGAGAGCTGAAAATGGCTGTCCACCAATGTTCACCATCCAACCTGACGGAACTGGAGAGGATCTGCAAGGAAGAATGGCAGGGGATCACCAAATCCAGGTGTTAAAAACTTGTTCCATCATTCCCAAGAAGACTCATGACTGTACTAGCTCAAAATGGTGCTTCTGCTCAATACTGAGCAAAGGGTCTGAATACTTATGACATGTGATATTTCAGTTTTCATTTTTTATAAATTTGCAAAAATTACAATGTTTCTGGGTTTTTTTCAGTCAAGATGGTGTGCAAAGTGTACATTAATGAGAAAAAAATGGCTGCAATGAAACAAAGAGTGAAAAATTGAAAGGGGTATGAATACTTTCCATACCCACTGTATATAGTGATTTGCACTTTGTAATAACTGTTACAAACTGGGGAAAATTTTGTGGACATCCTCTCCTCTACTGTGTAATTAGACGTCGAGGCAGGTTGAAGATAAAACTTGGTGGTTTATTCAAATTCTCAATGCGTTTCAAAGTCAAAAGACTTCTTCTTCAGGAGTTGAAGTCCTGAGGAAGAAATCTATTGACTTCAAAATGTGTTGAGAATCTAAATAAACTAACAAGTTTTATCTTCAACCTTCCTGGA
Source organism: Ranitomeya variabilis (assembly GCF_051348905.1). Lineage (NCBI taxonomy): Eukaryota > Metazoa > Chordata > Amphibia > Anura > Dendrobatidae > Ranitomeya > Ranitomeya variabilis. The sequence continues at coordinate 467,260,406 of NC_135237.1, read as the reverse complement.
CATCTAATTACACAGAAGTGCGGAGGCTATCCACCAAATGCTTTGTACCTTGATAGGTCACTAGTTTGACCTGTGGACCTGCAGCAGCTGATGACCTTGCCTTTGTCAAGATACGTCAGGTGAGTGCAATCTGATCGTATGTTCTAAGGCCATGTGCACACGTTCAGTATTTTTCGCGTTTTTTCGTGTTTTTTCGCTATAAAAACGCGAAAAAAACGCTAACATATGCCTCCCATTATTTTTAGTGTATTCCGCATTTTTTGTGCAAATGAAGCCTTTTTTTCCGCGAAAAAATCGCATCGCGGAAAAAAAGCAACATGTTCATTAAAATGCGGAATTGCAGGGGATTCCGCACACCTGGAAGTGCATTGATCTGCTTACTTCCCGCACGGGGCTGTGCACACCATGCGGGAAGTAAGCAGATTATATGCGGTTGGTACTCAGGGTGGAGGAGAGGAGACTCTCCTCCACGGACTGGGCACCATATAATTGGTCCAAAAAAAAGAATTAAAATAAAAAATAGTCCTATACTCACCTTCGATGTCTTCCCGCCTCTCCGCTGCATGCTGCCGCTTCGGTTTCTATAGCTGGTGTGCGGTGAAGGACCTGCGATGACGTCACGGTCTTGTGATTGGTCGAGACCGGTCATGTGACTGCTCATGTGACCGCGACGTCATGGAAGGTCCTGAACCACACCGGCATCTATAGGAATGGACGCCTGCAGGTGAGTATAACCATTTTTTTTATTTTTTTTATTATTTTTAAACATTCTATCTTTTACTATAGATGCTGCATAGGCTGCATCTATAGTAAAAAGATGGTCACACTTGTCAAACGCTATGTTTGACAAGTGTGACCAACCTGTCAGTCAGTTTTCCAAGCAATGCTACAGATCGCTTGGAAAACTTTAGCATTCTGCAAGCTAATTACGCTTGCAGAATGCGAAAAAAACGAAAAAAAAAACGCAAAAAAAAAATGCGGATTTCTTGCAGAAAATTTCCGGTTTTCTTCAGGAAATTTCTGCAAGAAATCCGGATGTGTGCACATACCCTAATATCTCCATTGGATGAGACCTTATTTGTGCTTTATTTCTCCTACAGTATCAGATACTATGTAATAACTTTTGTTTCATCTTGCCCTTCCAGTGGCCAGTTTTCAAGATAAGATGAAACAGAGATACCAGGCAAACATTAAATGATGAAAAAAGCCCACAAGGATTAGATACCACCACCACAGACAGAGGTTACATAAACCTTCATGTTTTACAATAGAAAACAACAAACATAGAGAAACATAGAACTGTTTGTGAGGTAACGGCTTTCAGACAATAAGTAAACAGTTCTCAAGATTGTGCCACCATGAGCATTGTCTGTCTGTAAATGTATGGCCAGCAATGCTATTGTTTCATGGTATAAATGCATTCTGTATGTTTCAATATGGACTCAAAATATCCATTTTTATATTCATACTACAATCCTGCCCCATCTGTCTCCATCCTGCCCCATGATCCTGCATCATCTGTCTTCATCCTTCCCGATCTGTCTCCATCCTGCCCATGTTCTGCCCCATCTGTCTCCATCCTGTCCCATCTGTCTCCATCTTGCCCCATCTGTCTCCATCCTGCCCTATCTGTCTCCATCCTGAACCATGATCCTGCACCATCTGTCATCATCCTGCCCCATGTTCTGGCCCCATCTGTCTCCATCTGTCTCCTCCAGGCATTTCAAAAGTGGACTCGCTGGCGAATGACAATTACGTCATACGCTGGCAATGTATGCGCTGACGTCAGCTGCCAGCCTCCGATTAGCTGGCGGCTTTTAACTATTGCCGTGCGGGTCCGTGCGTTTCGGATGCAGGTTCAGTTACTCCATTGGCAGAATCCTGCTGCTGGGGCCCAGTGAGCAGAAGAGACAGGGCCCAATGCAGGCCCCCTCTGTTCATCGGGCCACATATGCCAGTCATGGCAGTAATGCCCTGATAGCGGCCCTGAATGCTTCCACAAAATAGATTAAATATAAATCTATAAACGTGTCTACATTTTCTAAGTAATGTTCTACAAAATCGTTATACAATTACTAAATAACACATACTATACCATTACTGAACAACACCCACCATACCAAGACCAATATACCAATAGTACTACTATGCATTTCAAAATAATGGAGCCACACCATGAACATTTATTATCACCACGTAGAGCCTGAATGTAACCACCATCCTGGTACAAAGCAAAACCCACAGCACCAAGACCACTGGGCTCACATCTTAAATCAGAAAAAAAATTGTGTGAACTTTACTTAAAGTAGCTATGTACCCCTTCTGTGCTCCCCAACCTCACCCTCATAATATAAATGTCCACCTCTGTCTCTTCCATATAGTGGTTATGCTTATGATGCCTTTTATGGTCTTACGTACTATAATACCATAATAATAATAATAATAATAATAATACCTCTGATTTTTTCGGAGCGCCTTAAATCACTTGGTAAATTACAAAGGAACTGTTGGCTTGTTACGATGGATGTTAATTCGTTGTACACAAGTATTGATCATCAGAGAGGACTTGAGGCTGTGCGGTGGTTTCTTGATAAATATACTCACTTTTCCTCTGTTCAAAAAGAGTTCTGCCTGACACTGTTGAACCTGATTCTAACTAAGATTTTTTTTCTTTTTGCCGACCAATATTACATGCAGAAGGTCGGGACCGCAATGGGGTCAAATGTGGCGCCCCCGTATGCCATTATTTTTATGGCATTTGTAGAGGAGAAATTTGTCTATACCCATTGGCTCTTTCAACAACACTGTGTATACTGGAAAAGGTATATTGACGATTGTTTTCTTATTTGGAAGGGGGATGAGAGATCTCTCTCGCAATCTTTTGATGATATAAATTTATGTGTCCCCAATCTGACATTCTCTATGGTGAAAGATCACTACAGTGTGAACTTTTTGGACACACTTGTAGTGGTCAAGGAAGATGGTTCTGTGGAAATTGATATCTATACGAAACCTACAGATAGAAACGGGCTGTTACTGTATACCAGTTGCCATCCTTCACATGTAAAAAAGTCATTACCAAAATCCCAGACACAACGCGTTAGACGCATAGTGACAGATCCGGATCTAAGATCACAGCGCGTTTTGGAGATGAATAAAAAAATTTTAGCCCGTGGCTATCCACCATCTGTCCTTGAACATACCACACAGTTTGAATGTGAGCGTAAAGAGAAACAAAAGAGGGTCACCTTTGTCACCACTTACCATCCTTATACTAATTTATTTAAGAATTGTGTTTTGGAGCATTGGCCCCTGTTGGGTAAAGCCTACCCTTCCGTGTTGAAATTCTCTGTTCCACCTCTTTTTTGCTACAAGAAACCACCAAATATTAAAAACATGTTAGTACGAGCCGATATAGGCTCTACAAGGACTCTGCAACGCCAAACCCTCTTGGCCACGCAAAGAGAAGGTACATTCCCTTGCCTGCATTGCTCTCAGTGCTCTAATGTAACTAGGGGCAACACTTTCTCTCACCCTCGATCGGGCAAACTTTTTCCGATTAAAGGATTTTTCACATGCGATTCTTCGTATGTGATATATTTAATTAAATGTCCCTGCGGTCTCGGATATGTTGGGGAGACTACCCAACATATCCGTGACCGCATTTCTCAACACAAATCTTCCATCAGGTGCAAACGCACCATGTTACCTGTCCCGTTTCATTTTATCTCGGCGGGACATTCTGTCTCACAGCTAAAATTTCAAGTACTTGAATGTATTCCCTCTCCTAGGCGTGGTGGAAATAGGATTCAGAAATTGAGAGAAAGGGAGGCGTTCTGGATTTTTACTCTCCAGACGCTGCATCCACGGGGTATGAATAGGGAATATGAGGCTATACAATATTAATTTGTATATTAGTACATGTCTATGTGTTGTATTCTGATTATATTTTATGTATGTTGACTTTGTCTCTATTACCCTCTTTTTTAGGTGCCATCATGATTACCATCTTCTTCTTGGGACTTTTTTCTTCCTGGGTGATATCCCTTTCCACTTCAGTATGACATTCCTGTATTTTTTTTTGTATGTATGTTTCTTCTCCTATTGGTTTTTTTGATCTTGGGTATTTAATTTACATTACCTTTAGTATGCAATTTTTTGGTCCTTTCTATTTTCTTGTTCCCCCATAGAGTTTAGTTATTTGTCCTCTATATCTATTGAGCCATTATGCTTGATCCTTGTTCTGGGTTCATGGTTTTGATGTATTGCTTTATTTTACTGGCATCTGATTTTGCCCTGTTGTGGGGTTATTTTTACATTTTCTAGATATAGAACCTTCTGCCCACTTTAGTTTTATACGTGCCGCATCAGTGTTGCTTTTTATTTTTAGCCGTTTTTTTTCCTGCTTATAGCGTCTATTTTGACACTCTGCGCAGGCGCCGCTTTTACTTTCGGTTTTCTCCGTTCTCCGCACGAGCACCTTCGGGTTCCCGGATATGATCTCACATGATTTTCGGCATTTATACCTGGTTTACGGCGCTTAGTGCGTCATCCTGCCTTTGAGCTACGGGACACACGCCGGCATTGAGTTGCGCCTCGGTATGTATGTATGGTCTGATTTTATTTACAGGCGGCGCCTTTGTGAGCTTTTTACTGGCACAATATTACTATACTTTTGTGGGCTGGTTACTATTTTCTTTTTGGATTTTTTTGCAGCCAGAACCGTTTATGTTAGCCTATATAGGCATTTACCATGTGAGGATTCTTTCTTACGTTAAACAGGTATTTTTTCCTTGGGGTATTGTTCCCACTGTTTGCGGCCTAATGGTTATTGTATATGATATTTTGTATATATACACATGGGGTTGGATGTTGATATGGCGTGATATTTCTGTGGTGAGAGGGTCTCTCTCTTTGTTGGATCTAAACCCTGGGGGATTGTCCTTTTCATTTAAACTCTTTATCACTTTTTTCTTTTTTGTGCACACATTCTTCTCTGTCTGTCCTATGGATGATGGATTTATTACTAATAAAATTTTCTTTTTTATCACGGTGTTTCTGAGTTACATGGTGTTTCCCGGTGTCTTTTTTTCTATTAAAAGCATCTTTCTCCTGGATATGATTTATTCAGCCACTGAGTTTGTCTAAAAATAAAAATATGTATATGTTACATTATATTGATAGTTTCTTTTTGTCTTACCTTGTTATTATAGACTTCCTTGAAAAAGGCATTGTATGCCGAAACGTTGGGAATTTTTGATGTCTGTTTTTTGCTGGTTGTCTCCTTCAATAAATTAATTAAAAAACAAGAAGTTGTTGACTAGTTGAGTGCCGAAGGTTTTCCTTCTCTAGATAATACCATTTCCTACAGCACTTTTCATTTTTGGGGGACTTGTACAGACAATAAAGACACAGAATAACACATTACTAAGATACCAAGAGGAGTGAGGGTCATGCTCACAAGCTTACAATATACACAGTGTGGTCACAGTACAGGGGGTAATATATTTAATAATGTCAAAGTACAGGGGTAATATACACAGCAATGTCACAGTACAGGGAGCAGTGTACACAGTGATGTCACAGTACAGAGGTAGTATGCACAATGATGTCACAGTACAGGGATAGTATACACAGTGATGTCACAGTACAGGGATTGTATACACAGTGATGTCACAGTACAGAGATAGTATACACAGTGAAGTCACAGTACAGGGGTAGTATACACAGTGGTATCACACTACAGGGGTAGTATACACAATGATGTCACACTACAGGGGTAGTTTACACAGTGATGTCACAGTACAGAGATAGTATAGACAGTGAAGTCACAATAGAGGGGTAGTATACCCAGAGATATCACATTACAGAGGTAGTATACACAATGATGTCACAGTACAGGGGTAGTATATACAGTGGTATCACACTACAGGGGTAGTAAACAAAATGATGTCACACTACAGGGGAGTGTACACAGTGATGTCATGGTACAGGGGTAGTGTACACAGTGATGTCATGGTAAAAGGGGTAATATACACAATGATGTCACAGTACAGGGGGTAATACAAACTGTGTCACAATAAAGGTGTAATATACTGTACATAGTTATGTCACAGTATATGGGTAGTGTACACAGTGATATCACAGTAAAAGGGATAATATACACAGTGATGTCACAGTAGAGGTGTAGTATACATAGTGATGTCACAGTACAGGTGGTAGTATACATAGTGATGTCACTGTACGGAAGTAGTGTATACACTAATGTCACAGTACAGGAGTAGTTTACACAATGATGTCACACTAGCACATCCTCGCAGAAATCTCGCACACCTAGAAATTCACAGACTCTCAGACTCTCTTCTACCTCTGTTCTCCATATCTTCATTCCACGACATGGACAGCGCCACCGCTTTCTGTAACACCACCCTCACATCAGCCATAGACTCAGTTGCCCCTCTCATGCATGGCAAAGGGCAACAAATCAATAGGCAACCCTGGCACAACAATCTCACAAAAAACTTTGACAAGCATCCAGGGTCGCGGAGCGGCGTTGATAGAAAACACGCCTGCCTGGCGACTTCACTGCTTTCAGACAAGCTATACTTCCTTCAAATTAGCCCTCACCTGTGCTAAACAGACCTATTTCACAAACCTTGTATTTTCATTATCCCACAACCCAAAACAAATGCTGAGCACATTCAACTCTCTCCTCCGCCCACCACTGGCACCTCCAACTCCCCTCATCTCTTCTGAGGACTTTGCAACCTACTTCAAAAATAAGATCGACCAAACAAGGCAAACCCTTACTGTTCCACCACCCCAACCACTCCATATACCAGACCTCTGCCCTTCCCTAATAACCTCCCTCTCCAACACCACTGAAGGAGAGCTTGCTCACCTCCTTTCCAAATCACACCTCACCACCTCTGCACTTGACCCCATCCCTTCCCATCTGCTCCCCAACCTCACTAACACTCTCATTCCAGCCCTAACCCATCTCTTCAACCTATCGCTATCTTCTGGTATCTTCCCCTCTGCCTTCAAACATGCCACCATCACACCCATCCTCAAAAAAACAAACCTTGACCCAACTGCTGTGCCCAGGTATTGTACCATATCACTGCTCCTGTTTGCTTCAAATCTCCTTGAGCAGCATCTCCATGCTCAACTTTCCTCCCACCTCTCATCTAACTCTCTCCTTGACAACCTCAAATCTGGTTTCTGTCCCCACCACTCCACCAAAACTGCCCTGACCAAAATTACTAATGACTTACAGCCAAAGCCAACAGACAGTTCTCCATCCTCCTCCTTCTCGACCTGTCTCCTGCCTTCGACACATTCGACCACTGCCTACTGCTACAGATTCTTTCTTCTCTTGGCATCAAAGACCTTGCCCTGTCCTGGATTGCCTCATACCTTTCTGACTGAACATTTAGCGTTTTGCACTCCCACACTACCTCCTCATCCCACCCTCTCTCTGTTGGTGTCCCTCAAGGCTCTGCCTTGGGGCCCCTACTTTTTTCCATCTATACCTTTGGCCTAGGACAACTCATAAAGTCCTATGGCTTCCAGTACCACCTGTATGCGGATGACACTCAGATCTACCTTTCTGGACCAGATGTCACCTTCCTGCTGTACACCAACCCTGAAGTGTCTATCAGCCATATCCTCCTTCTTCACCTCTCGCTTCCTAAAAATCAATGTAGACAAAACCGAACTCAATATCTTTCCTCCATCTCGCGTATGTCCCCTACCTGATCTATCTATTATGGTAAATGGCATCACGCTCTCTCCTGCATCTGTAATCCGCTGCCTCGAAGTAACTCTCGATTCCGCCCTGTCCTTCAAACCGCATGTCCAAACTCTTGCCACCTCCTGTCACCTCCAACTCAAAAATATTGCCAGAGTCCGTCCCTTCCTCAATCTACTAAAACTTTTGTGCATCATCTCCTGCCTCAACTACTGCAACACCCTCCTCTGTGGCCTCCCAGCTAACTCTCTTGCATCGCTCCAGTCTGTCCTTAACTCTGCTGCCCGCATAATCCTCCTCTTTCCTCGCTACTCCCCTGCTAATCCCCTCTGCAAATCCCTCCACTGGCTCCCAATTCCCTAACGAATCCAGTTCAAACTAGTTTACATTTTATCGCAGACCACTTTGCTGGATTGCTCTTCCTTTCTGAACATATATACTTTGGCACGCTCACCTCCAAGTTCCACAATAACCAACGAAAAAACTAGCTGCCACCACCAATACGTTTTGCCAATTAAACATCTATTACTGGTAACATATGGCCTTGTGAGGCTTTCAGGGATGCGGTTCATAGAGCAAGAGAAACATAGTTAATAAACTTTATATATTTAATTAAAAAAATTATAGTGTTTACAAAAATATACAAATGATATTACAAAGGGGACAAGACATTACAGTATATACAATCACATGAAATAAAATGGATAAACAAAAGAAAATGACTAGACCTGATGTCACGGAAATGGCGCACATTTTTTAGAGGGAACCTCTCCTTTTGGAAATGGTACAATCCTACAACAAGCTGTATCTCCCAGAACTGAAAAATAGCAATACTTCAGAATCTTCTTTTACCAGATAAGAGTCATGCCGACATACCTCCCCTTTGTGACCTCAGATGGGGTCTAGTCAATGAGATTCATTTCAGGTCCCAAAAAATTAGGAGATCCCCAACCTTATCTGCCCCTGGAAGTCCCAGGTGGAAGATATTAATGCCATTATGATGCTGAGTCACTACTCAATGACATACCTTGAGACAGGGTAATCAGGAGGTCCAACGTGAGGTACCAGGAAAGTTTGTAGTATAGAGGAGTAAGACAAAGGTGTGGTCAGGTAACAGTCCAGGGTCAAAAGCCAAAAGGGTATATCAAGACAAGGCAGTAAAACAAATGAATAATCAGAAGCTAAGTCGGTGGTCTGATTCCTGAAGTCAGAGAGCGTCAAGAGGGATTTTCTACAAGAATAGTAACTACAAATCCTAGGTCTGGTTACAAGGTCAGAGGAAGGAGACACAGGGCTAAGCAAACACACCTAACTTAACCAAAGCTACAACTGACTCTTAGTACTAACAACTAACCAGCTAAATACCTAGCAAATGATTAAGAATGGGAGGCACCTGGAGGAAACACCTGCAGACTAGACCAGATTGAGCAGCAAGGCAGTCAATCAAAATGTTACCTGACATTGCAATTGATCGCTGTACTAAACTTGGTGTTTTTTTCTGTACTGACAGTGTTTTTGATGCTGCATTCATGTACTAATGGTGGTTCTGGTGCTGCATTCATGTACTGATGGTGGCTCTGGCGCTGCATTCATGTACTGATGATGGTTTTGGTGCTGCATTGATGTACTGATTGTGGTTTTGGTGCTGCATTGATGTACTGAAGGTGGTTTTGGCGCTGCATTGATATACTGATGGTGGTTCTCATTTGTACACATGTAATCCAAAACGTGCTTCATGGCAATATTGAAAATTTTACAAAATTGAAAAATACTGCAAGTTAGTGTATGTTCTCACTTATTTTTTGAGCATAAAAGGAAAATAATCTCTCCAAATCCTATTCAAATACTCAAAACTTGGTTCTGGTGATGTATTATTAATGTACTGATGGTGCTCCTGGTGATGTATTCATTTAAGTACCCCTTTAAGTTTTTTGAGACTCTTGGAATTGGTTCAGTATGGCATTGCAGCCCTTGGATGAAAAAATGTTGTGCACCCCTGATTTAAACTGTGACCAAGTAAAATTGTAAATTAACCTGTTGTGTCGGACACTGGAGGCATACAGCTAGCTGGCCAAGGACCAATCAGCTTTGGTTCAGGCTGGCAATAGCTGTGATTGGTCTGTCTACAGTATACAAAAATACTAATCATAGTGAAGTAACCTGATTTATTTAGCTCTCCCAGATCCAGTCTTCTCAGTGGTGTCAGGGAGAAGAACAGAGCTGGCTGTCAGGGGTGCATGCCTCAGTGCATACATCCTAAGAGGCTGCTGTGAAGATTAACCCCCTAGATGCCACTGTCAATAGCAACAGCAACAACTAGATGGTTAAGAAAAGGAGGCAGCTTCCTTAACTCCTTCGGTACCCCATCATTGTGTAGTCCCAATAGTTGTCATGGCAACCTGTGGCTGAGTAGTAATCAGGGTTTTGGTCCTCGGGGTCTGTCAGCTGCAATGATCTGTTAGACCCTGATAGGCAATGAGCATGGTCTAATAGCCTGTGACAGTGTAACACTGACAAGTCTGATTCACTGCAGTGCATCAGACCACCAATCATAGTTAAAAATATTCAAGAAAAAAAACAGTTGAAAAAAATTGCAAACATAATTTAACCCCTTCATGACCTTGGGATTTTCCGTTTTTCCGTGTTCGTTTTTCGCTCCCCTCCTTCCCAGAGCCATAACTTTTTTTATTTTTCCATCAATATGGCTATATGAGGGCTTATTTTTTGCGGGACGAGTTGCACTTTTGAACGACATCATTGGTTTCACCATGTCATGTACTAGAAAACGGGAAAAAAACTCCAAGTGTGGTGAAATTGCAAAAAAAGTGCAATCCCACACTTGTTTTTTGTTTGGATTTTTTACTAGGTTCACTAAATGCTAAAACTGATATTGTGATTCTCCAGGTCATTATGAGTTCAAAGACACCAAACATGTCTAGGTTCTCTTTTGTCTAAGTGGTGAAAATTTTTTTCAAAACTTTGCTAAAAAAAAAAAAAAAATTGCGCCATTTTCCGATACCCGTAGCGTCTCAATTTTTCGTGATCTGGGGTCTGTTGAGGGCTTATTTTTTGCGTTCCAAGCTGATGTTTTTATTGATACCACTTTTGTGCAGATACGTTCTTTTTCATCACCCATTATTGCATTTTAATGCAATGTTGCGGCGACCAAAAAAATGTAATTCTGGCGTTTCAAATATTTTTCTCGCTACGCTGTTTAGCGATCAGGTTAATGCTTTCTTTTATTGATAGATCGGGCGATTCTGAACGCGGCGATACCAAATATGTGTAGGTCTGATTTTTTTTTATTGTTTTATTTTGAATGGGGCGAAAGGGGGGGTGATTTAAACTTTTATAACTTTTTTTTTTTTCCACTTTTTTTTTTACTTTTTTTTAACTTTTGCCATGCTTCAATAGCCTCCATGGGAGGCTAGAAGCTGGCACAACACGATCGGCTCTGCTACATAGCATCGATCTGATGTTCGCTGCTATGTAGCAGAAATGCAGGCTTGCTATGAGCGCCGACCACAGGGGGGCGCTCACAGCAGGCCGGCATCAGTAACCATAGAGGTCTCAAGGACCTCTATGGTTACTATGCAAAAGCATCGCTGACCCCCGATCATGTGACGGGGTCGGCAATGCGCTCATTTCCGGCCGCGCGGCCAGAAGCAGTAGTTAAATGCCGCTGTCTGCGTTTGACAGCGGCATTTAACTAGTTAATAGCGGCGGGTGAATCACGATTTCACCCGCCACTATTGCAGGAACTCTGCACACTGAAATGGACTTCTGAAGTCTTTGTCAGAGTTTAGCATCAGACAATAGGTGTTCTCTACGAATCTCGAATCTTACAGTTTGAGTTCACTCATCTCTATCACTCATTTGTAGGTGAATTGGCAAAGCTGTGTAATTTGGAAAAAAGAGTCATATTTGTCATTTTTCGGCTGTTCTAGCACCTGAGAGGCTCTATAAATGATACATGCAATCTAGAAAATTTGCACTCTAATTGAAATAGCAATCCCTCCTTCTGAACCCTACCACATGGTCAAACAATAGTTTTCAGTGACATATAGGATATCACTGCATTCAAGAGAAATCTTGTAACAAATTGTCAGGACCATTTTATCCTATTACCACCCATGAAAATGGAAATATCAGCATGTAATATAACATTTTACTGGTAAAAATATATATATTTTTGATTCTCAAGGGCCAATGATATAAAGTTCTGTGAGGCTTCTGTGGGTTCAAGATTCTCACTGTATCTTAAGGGTATGTGAGCAAGACATCTTTTCAGCTGTATTCCACTTAGAAAAAAGACTGAAAAAGTGCTTAAAAATGCAAAATAGAATGACCCTATGCATAGCAATGTAAAAATGGCATGATGTGCATATGTTCCGTCTTTCTGACCTTTTTTTTAATCACTTCAGGTCTTCACAGAATTGAAGAGGTTAAAAGAAGTCATCAGTACATTCTTGTGATGTCTTCAGGTTGAAAGAAATTAACATTACATAAAACATGAAAGAAAATGCTGACATCAAAGATACCACAAAAGACATCCTAAAAAAGATTCTTTCAGAAAAACACCGATCATTTTCACAAATTATCTGTTCTTGAAAATACAAAGCGGGTATTGCATTGTTTAAAATATGTCATGAACACATCTTTAGATTTATTTCTTGAGCTGTGTAATTTCCAAAATGGGGTGTCTTGTCTTGATTTTTGCTGTTCTAGCACGTCAGGGGCTTTGTCAATGGCACCCACAATCTATTCTAACAAAATCTGCTTTCCAAATCAAAATAACACTCCTCCCTTCCAAGTTCTATTATGTGCCCTAGCAGTAGTTTTCAAGCACATATGGGGTATTGCCACTTTTGGGAGAAATTGCATAAAAATTATTTTCCAATTTCTCCTATTATCCCATGTGAGAATTAAAGATTTCAAGCTAAAGAAGCATTTTAGTGAAAAAAAATGTAATGTTTAGTTTTCACAGCTCAATGTTATAAAATTTTGTGAAGCACCTATGGGTTCAAAATGCTCACCACACCCCTAGATGAAATGTTTTAGAGGTTTATTTTCACTTGTGTGGAGTTTCTGCTGTTTTGGGGCTCTGCAAATACGACATGGTGTCCATAATCTGTTCCAGCCAGAATTGCACTCCAAAAGTCAAACTGCACTCTAAAATGTTATAGTCTTTCTTCCATTCCAATCTCTGCTGTGTGGCCAAACAGTAGTATCAAAACACTTACGGGCTAAAACTGCATTCAGATTGCACGATGTAGTAAACAGCAAATATTAAAAACTAAGATATTACAATACCAGTGCTAAAAAATGCTAAATATAAGATTAATATAAAATTAATATAAGATTAATATAAGATTGCACACTGAAAAAGGAGTTAATTTACATACTGTTTAGTGTGCAGACTCTTGCGACTGGAGAGAGCCGACAACAAGAGACGGTGATAACTCTATCCGGATGGTAATAAGTAGTTAGCTTCCTTTGTTAGTTAGCACCGATGTGCAAAAGTATTAATTCCTTTGGCGTACTGTCCCGGCCGGTGACAGCCGCCCATGCAGGGAAAGAATGTACCTGTGAAAGCGCGCTTGAGGAACGTTGCAGCTGACAGGACCTTCGGTATGTTCGGGTCACGTGACCAAAAAATGTCACGTGGTGCCCTGGCTTGAAGGTACGGAGCACTGTAGGAGCCAGAAACCAACGCGTTTCGGAATAAACACGGATTCCTTCTTCAGGGTATGGCTCCCGTTGTGCTTCATTGGCTATATATAGCCTTGGCTCCCATATTGTATGTCAATCAAAAGCGAAAAGTTCCACTCCAGTATTCAATCCCTTGGGCTTTAAGGTGTCTAATTCAAAGATATATCTAGTCTCCTCCCTAGACATCTGCCTAATATAATCGCCTTTACGCCAATCGGTGTGTACCACCTTAATTCCAAATACTTTGGTTCCTGATACAGAGCCCCCATGGCACATTAAAAAATGCTTTGAAAGTGGATGGTCCCCGCATTTTTTCTTAATATTACGGAGATGTTCACCAATTCTCTTATTCAAAGGACGTTTTGTGCGTCCTATATAAAGTTTTTTACAGGGACATTCTATCGCATAAATCACTCCCTTAGTAGTACAAGTAATGAAATCAAGGATTTCTGTTTGCGACCCATTATGAGATGTCACAAATTTTTGTTTCATTAGATTAAGCGATCTACATACTCCGCATTTTCGGCATGGGAAAAAACCTTTTAAAATTTGTTTAAAAGGACCTGTATATTTCTCTCTTATAATTGGGCGCTGCACAGTAGGGGCGATCAGGAGACCTAGATTACATGCCTTTCTATACACAAAACTTGGATGACTTGGGAGTTTATCTCCTATAATTTTATCATCTTTTAAAAGTGACCAATGTTTTTTAATAATATTTCTTAAAATCCGAGTATTTGAATTATACTGTGTGATGATGGGAATAGAAACTTGCTCATCACTCTTAATACAGGTGTTCAGATTAACACTCTGATTGCTCAAGAGGTTCTCTCTAGAGATATCTCCCACATCATCTCTTGTTCTAGTCAATTGGTTACGGTCATAACCCTTATTTACAAACTTTTCTATCAGCATATCGGATTCTTTGGCGTAATCTTCCCTTTTTGAACAATTCCGATTTATTCGCACAAACTGGCTACGTGGGACATTAAGCAACCATCTGGGGAGATGACAACTTCCCATAGAGATAAAACTGTTAGAGTCAGTCGGTTTTTTATATGTTTTAGTGTGAATAATGCCATTTTCTATAAAAATATTTAAATCTAAAAAGTGAATACTTTCTTTATTAGTGGTTGCAGAAAACTGAAGATAAAAATCATTGATATTGATACTGGTTAAAAACTGATTTAATGAGACGTCATCCCCCTCCCATATAAAGAGGATGTCGTCTATGAATCTCAGCCATAGGGCCAGGCCCGCGCGCAGACTGCCCCCCCGAAAGATGTGGAGATCCTCCCACATACCCACATAGAGGTTGGCATAACTGGGCGCGAACCTGGTCCCCATGGCTGTACCCCATTGCTGGGTATAGTAGTCCGCTTTATATTTAAAAACATTATGAGTTAAAATAAAAATAAAAATTGCACAATCCTTTAAAAAATCAATTTTATTTGAAGAAAATAATTTCGATGAGTTTAAAAAGTGACTCATTGCTGTAGTGCCTTTTTCATGCTGTATAACAGTATACAGCGAGGCTACATCCAAAGTGCCAAAAATATAATTTTCCTTCCATTGTATTTTATTTAAAATTTGTAATACATGTTTACTATCCTTTAGGTATGCTGGTAACGTTGGAACTAAATTTTGCAAAAAACAATCCACATAGTGGGATAGATTTGAAGACAAACTTCCAATCCCTGAGATAATGGGACGGCCTGGAGGATTTTTTATATCCTTGTGGATCTTTGGAAGATGGTAAAAGATAGGGATCCTGGGATGCGGAGTATAAATATAGTCATATTCTTGTTTATTAATTAGACCCTGTTCTAGGCCTGTATTCAAAAGTACCATTAGGTCTTGTGTATACTGCACTGTGGGATCCCTATCTAACTTCTTATATGTTCTTGTATCACCTAGAAGTCGTCGGGATTCTATATCATAATGAATCTCATCTAGGATGACGATGCCGCCCCCTTTGTCCGCTGGACGGATCACAATATCTCCTTTTTGCTGTAAATTATGAATAGCTTCTCGTTCTTTTTTTGATAAATTGAATTTAAATTTAGAACATTTTTTCTCGCTGGTGGCCTTAATCTCATTAATAACATTTTTCTGAAATGCCTCAAAGGATTCAGAATATTCATTCAAAGGGTTAAATGTTGACTTAGGTCGTAGACTAGTATAAGTGTCTATTTGTGATAAATTATTTGTCATAGAATGAGTATCTATTTGTAATACATTATTTGACATAGTATTTTCAATGGCATCCTTCTTCATAAAATGTTTTTTTATTGCTAATTTGCGCATGAACTGCTTAACCCCAATAAAAGCTTGAAATTTATTAAATTTAGCGGCTGGGGCATATTTTAAACCCTTCTGAAGTAAACGGGTTTCATTGTCTTTTAGTTTGTATTTACTTAAATTATATATTTTTTGTATGTCCCCCGTTACTTTTTCACATAGTTTTTTCTTTTTTTGGGTGAGTTTCCCCGCCCTGCAGCCCCTGAAACGTGCCTTTTTTGGCCTAATTGAAAAAAAGGACTGATAGTTTTCTGGGTATTTTGAGTTTGTTGTGTCCTTGTTTTTGTTTTTGTTCGGACTTGCGACATGGATGTACCGCTAGTGTGCGGTTCTGATGCATTATTCAGAGATGACTCATTAATCGGATCCAATGACTCAAAACGATTATATATTGGTAAAGGAGTCATAGTCAATGTCAAATCCTCATGGATGTTATTAGATTCCGTTTGTATCGTAGTCAATGAAATGTGATTGTTCTGAGTATTCATTATAATTGGTTCATCAATATTTACAGAACTAGAGGAGGGAATAGGTGTAGGGTATACTGAATATTGTTCCTCCGATGAAACAATAGATAAGAGGCTACCATCTGCTTGGTCAATTGTTTCTAGTTCATTAAACCCATCTCTTGATTCAAATGGAGGGATAGCGTCGCGACCAAATTTCTTTTTTTTCCTTTCAATTATTTCTCTTTCTTTATTGTTCACCCGATTTTTTATGCTATTAGAGAGACTTCGTATCTCTGGGTGGTCTTTATAGGGATCAATTTCTTTGAATAATCTCGAGATTTCACATTTACTAGCCATTAATTGATCCTTTCTTTTATTTATTATAAAGGAAACTGCTTGTTTTGAGAAATTCTTAAGCAGAGAGTCCCATTCTTTTAGGGTTGTATCGTCACCTATATCCCCTGACAGGTGTTTCTGGATTTGTAAACCTTTTGGGATACTATCAAAAGCTAGATATCTTTCAAGGGTGACTACTTCCCATAAATCCCTTGTTTCTTTAAGAAGTGATTGTTCTAATAATCTTAATGAATTTTTAATACTCTGTATGTTATTTTCATCAATGATATTAGGTTTATTCTGTTGTCCTAAATTAAAGAACGATTGAATATATTGAATGCGCTCTTTCCTATCCTCCCACAAAATGCTCATATTAGTGGTATTTAATATCAAAAATACTAGATAAAACAGAAAAGTGGTAAAAATATATAAACAGAATGTCAAACTTCTATTTATCAAAAGCTGCCAACTACCAAAATATGGTTTTTAGTAAAAGGATGTAAATAGGTGGTGTAGCGGCGCTAATGAAAACAGAGGAAAGAGTTGCATTTAAGAGCAGCTGGTATAGCCTCTAAACCATCAAGGGGCGAAGAATTAAACTAATAAATATAAAATATATAATATATATCAAGATATATATATATATATAAATACCTGCACTAAAAAATGCAATTAACTAATTACCTTTAGAACAAGAAGAATAAAATAGTGGATAATAAAATAGTGGATGATAAATCCGTAATAATGACCCGCAGGTGTGTGAGCCAGGATATTCCAAACTCTGGGGACAAAAAGATTGCACGATGTAGTAAACAGCAAATATTAAAAACTAAGATATTACAATACCAGTGCTAAAAAATGCTAAATATAAGATTAATATAAAATTAATATAAGATTAATATAAGATTGCACACTGAAAAAGGAGTTAATTTACATACTGTTTAGTGTGCAGACTCTTGCGACTGGAGAGAGCCGACAACAAGAGACGGTGATAACTCTATCCGGATGGTAATAAGTAGTTAGCTTCCTTTGTTAGTTAGCACCGATGTGCAAAAGTATTAATTCCTTTGGCGTACTGTCCCGGCCGGTGACAGCCGCCCATGCAGGGAAAGAATGTACCTGTGAAAGCGCGCTTGAGGAACGTTGCAGCTGACAGGACCTTCGGTATGTTCGGGTCACGTGACCAAAAAATGTCACGTGGTGCCCTGGCTTGAAGGTACGGAGCACTGTAGGAGCCAGAAACCAACGCGTTTCGGAATAAACACGGATTCCTTCTTCAGGGTATGGCTCCCGTTGTGCTTCATTGGCTATATATAGCCTTGGCTCCCATATTGTATGTCAATCAAAAGCGAAAAGTTCCACTCCAGTATTCAATCCCTTGGGCTTTAAGGTGTCTAATTCAAAGATATATCTAGTCTCCTCCCTAGACATCTGCCTAATATAATCGCCTTTACGCCAATCGGTGTGTACCACCTTAATTCCAAATACTTTGGTTCCTGATACAGAGCCCCCATGGCACATTAAAAAATGCTTTGAAAGTGGATGGTCCCCGCATTTTTTCTTAATATTACGGAGATGTTCACCAATTCTCTTATTCAAAGGACGTTTTGTGCGTCCTATATAAAGTTTTTTATATAGTCCGAACAAAAACAAAAACAAGGACACAACAAACTCAAAATACCCAGAAAACTATCAGTCCTTTTTTTCAATTAGGCCAAAAAAGGCACGTTTCAGGGGCTGCAGGGCGGGGAAACTCACCCAAAAAAAGAAAAAACTATGTGAAAAAGTAACGGGGGACATACAAAAAATATATAATTTAAGTAAATACAAACTAAAAGACAATGAAACCCGTTTACTTCAGAAGGGTTTAAAATATGCCCCAGCCGCTAAATTTAATAAATTTCAAGCTTTTATTGGGGTTAAGCAGTTCATGCGCAAATTAGCAATAAAAAAACATTTTATGAAGAAGGATGCCATTGAAAATACTATGTCAAATAATGTATTACAAATAGATACTCATTCTATGACAAATAATTTATCACAAATAGACACTTATACTAGTCTACGACCTAAGTCAACATTTAACCCTTTGAATGAATATTCTGAATCCTTTGAGGCATTTCAGAAAAATGTTATTAATGAGATTAAGGCCACCAGCGAGAAAAAATGTTCTAAATTTAAATTCAATTTATCAAAAAAAGAACGAGAAGCTATTCATAATTTACAGCAAAAAGGAGATATTGTGATCCGTCCAGCGGACAAAGGGGGCGGCATCGTCATCCTAGATGAGATTCATTATGATATAGAATCCCGACGACTTCTAGGTGATACAAGAACATATAAGAAGTTAGATAGGGATCCCACAGTGCAGTATACACAAGACCTAATGGTACTTTTGAATACAGGCCTAGAACAGGGTCTAATTAATAAACAAGAATATGACTATATTTATACTCCGCATCCCAGGATCCCTATCTTTTACCATCTTCCAAAGATCCACAAGGATATAAAAAATCCTCCAGGCCGTCCCATTATCTCAGGGATTGGAAGTTTGTCTTCAAATCTATCCCACTATGTGGATTGTTTTTTGCAAAATTTAGTTCCAACGTTACCAGCATACCTAAAGGATAGTAAACATGTATTACAAATTTTAAATAAAATACAATGGAAGGAAAATTATATTTTTGGCACTTTGGATGTAGCCTCGCTGTATACTGTTATACAGCATGAAAAAGGCACTACAGCAATGAGTCACTTTTTAAACTCATCGAAATTATTTTCTTCAAATAAAATTGATTTTTTAAAGGATTGTGCGATTTTTATTTTTATTTTAACTCATAATGTTTTTAAATATAAAGCGGACTACTATACCCAGCAATGGGGTACAGCCATGGGGACCAGGTTCGCGCCCAGTTATGCCAACCTCTATGTGGGTATGTGGGAGGATCTCCACATCTTTCGGGGGGGCAGTCTGCGCGCGGGCCTGTCCCTATGGCTGAGATTCATAGACGACATCCTCTTTATATGGGAGGGGGATGACGTCTCATTAAATCAGTTTTTAACCAGTATCAATATCAATGATTTTTATCTTCAGTTTTCTGCAACCACTAATAAAGAAAGTATTCACTTTTTAGATTTAAATATTTTTATAGAAAATGGCATTATTCACACTAAAACATATAAAAAACCGACTGACTCTAACAGTTTTATCTCTATGGGAAGTTGTCATCTCCCCAGATGGTTGCTTAATGTCCCACGTAGCCAGTTTGTGCGAATAAATCGGAATTGTTCAAAAAGGGAAGATTACGCCAAAGAATCCGATATGCTGATAGAAAAGTTTGTAAATAAGGGTTATGACCGTAACCAATTGACTAGAACAAGAGATGATGTGGGAGATATCTCTAGAGAGAACCTCTTGAGCAATCAGAGTGTTAATCTGAACACCTGTATTAAGAGTGATGAGCAAGTTTCTATTCCCATCATCACACAGTATAATTCAAATACTCGGATTTTAAGAAATATTATTAAAAAACATTGGTCACTTTTAAAAGATGATAAAATTATAGGAGATAAACTCCCAAGTCATCCAAGTTTTGTGTATAGAAAGGCATGTAATCTAGGTCTCCTGATCGCCCCTACTGTGCAGCGCCCAATTATAAGAGAGAAATATACAGGTCATTTTAAACAAATTTTAAAAGGTTTTTTCCCATGCCGAAAATGCGGAGTATGTAGATCGCTTAATCTAATGAAACAAAAATTTGTGACATCTCATAATGGGTCGCAAACAGAAATCCTTGATTTCATTACTTGTACTACTAAGGGAGTGATTTATGCGATAGAATGTCCCTGTAAAAAACTTTATATAGGACGCACAAAACGTCCTTTGAATAAGAGAATTGGTGAACATCTCCGTAATATTAAGAAAAAATGCGGGGACCATCCACTTTCAAAGCATTTTTTAATGTGCCATGGGGGCTCTGTATCAGGAACCAAAGTATTTGGAATTAAGGTGGTACACACCGATTGGCGTAAAGGCGATTATATTAGGCAGATGTCTAGGGAGGAGACTAGATATATCTTTGAATTAGACACCTTAAAGCCCAAGGGATTGAATACTGGAGTGGAACTTTTCGCTTTTGATTGACATACAATATGGGAGCCAAGGCTATATATAGCCAATGAAGCACAACGGGAGCCATACCCTGAAGAAGGAATCCGTGTTTATTCCGAAACGCGTTGGTTTCTGGCTCCTACAGTGCTCCGTACCTTCAAGCCAGGGCACCACGTGACATTTTTTGGTCACGTGACCCGAACATACCGAAGGTCCTGTCAGCTGCAACGTTCCTCAAGCGCGCTTTCACAGGTACATTCTTTCCCTGCATGGGCGGCTGTCACCGGCCGGGACAGTACGCCAAAGGAATTAATACTTTTGCACATCGGTGCTAACTAACAAAGGAAGCTAACTACTTATTACCATCCGGATAGAGTTATCACCGTCTCTTGTTGTCGGCTCTCTCCAGTCGCAAGAGTCTGCACACTAAACAGTATGTAAATTAACTCCTTTTTCAGTGTGCAATCTTATATTAATCTTATATTAATTTTATATTAATCTTATATTTAGCATTTTTTAGCACTGGTATTGTAATATCTTAGTTTTTAATATTTGCTGTTTACTACATCGTGCAATCTTTTTGTCCCCAGAGTTTGGAATATCCTGGCTCACACACCTGCGGGTCATTATTACGGATTTATCATCCACTATTTTATTATCCACTATTTTATTCTTCTTGTTCTAAAGGTAATTAGTTAATTGCATTTTTTAGCGCAGGTATTTATATATATATATATATCTTGATATATATTATATATTTTATATTTATTAGTTTAATTCTTCGCCCCTTGATGGTTTAGAGGCTATACCAGCTGCTCTTAAATGCAACTCTTTCCTCTGTTTTCATTAGCGCCGCTACACCACCTATTTACATCCTAAAACTGCATTCAGTAGAAATTGAATAACAAATTGTGTGGTCATTTTCTTCTAATACCTCTTGTGAGAATGAAAAAATAGAGACTAAAATAGCAATTTACTGAAATCAATAATATTTTTCTTTTTCATGGAACTAAAACTCTGCGAACATTCAAAATGCTCATCACACTCCTAGATAAAATAATTAGGAAGTTTAGTTTACCAAATGTGATTATTTGTGAAGGGGGTTTCTGCTTTTTAGCACCTCAGGAGCTCAGTAAATTGAACATGACATTTGCAATCTATTCCACCCAATATTGTTTTTTCTTTTCTAAGCACTGCTGTGTACTCAAACATTAGTATATGACCACATATGGAGCAGCACTGTATTCGGAAGAAATTGCATAACAAATTTTAGGGTCTTTTTTCACCTATTACCCTTTGTGAAAAGCATAAACTTGATGCTAAGACAACATTTTACTGGAAAAACTTTATTTTTTTGTTTCCCTGTTAAATGTAATAAAATCCTGTATAGCCCCTTTAAATTGAAAATGCTCAGCACATCCCTAATTGAATTCCAGGAGAGGTCTAATTTCTAAAATGGGGTCACTTGTGCTGCGTTTCTGCTGTTTTAACACATCAGGAGCTCTGCAAATGCAACATGGTGATTGCAATCTATTCCTGCCAAATGTGGATTTAAAAACAAAATACTGCTGCTTCATTTCTGAACACTGCCAAGTGCTCAAACAACATGTTGAATATTGCCATGTTGAAGAGTTATCACATAACAAATTGTGGGGTCAATTTTTTCCAATTATACCCTGTGAAAATGAAAAGGTTAGGGATAAAGCAATATTTCATTTGAAAAATGTAATTTTTTGTTTTTTTATTTCACATTTTTGCATTAATTCCTGACAGCAGCTTTTAAAATTTACGGGGGTGCACATTTTAAAATGATATCACATTTTAGCATTTTCCAATATATACTGTAGGGCCATCAAAAATGTTATGTAAGAGCCCTTACTCTCATAAGGGGATGAACAAACCAGGGGAAATGTTAATCTGCACTAAAGACTAGGCAAATCCTTAACTTGACCCTGATTTGTTCCTGCCTCACTGCTGAGGTTGACACCCTAAAATTATGCAGTGGCGTCCCCACTCAACGTCAGCTGAGCCTGAGTGTCCTTAACTGCAATCTCAACAATACACAGAGTGTAACCCAAAACATCAACAACAGAACAGAGTGCATACAGACATAGGGCTAAAGACTTGTTCACACAGTCATACATGAAAGACAGACAAAAAAGAAAGGCACCCAAAATGTATTTCAACATATGTGAGAATCACCAGACCCTGGCTGTGACAAAATGGGAAAAGTGCTGAGAAGGGGAAAACGGAAACAAACCTCAGGAAGATTATCGTTCACTGGAGAATAAGGACTTCAAAGATCCAACTAACTTGGAATATAGCCAGCAAAGACTGAATGTATAAATAGCCACTCCAAAATTTGATAGGACAAACAAAACTGCGGAAGTGAAAACTCCTGCATAGAAACCAAATAGCAAAGCAAAAGAAAGACAAGAGCTTTATCAGCAGTTGGACAGAGACAACACAGGCTGTGGTCCAACAGAGAAGGAAACTGACCACAGCCAGAGGTCACGAGGTCGAGCCCCGGAGTTGAGCCTTGACAAAAAAACACTTCAAATTTCAATAGGCTTGTAAAAAAATTGAATTTGGTTATTTTCCTGAAATTATGAAAAATTGCTGCTAAATTTTAACTTTTGAAACATGCTAACAAAATAAAAAGACGTTTTAAAAATGATGTTGACATATAGTAGAAGTATGGAAATGTTATTAATTAATTAGTTTTTCTATTTGATTAAAGAGTATAACCATTAAAAAAAATCATCAAATTTCAAATTTTTTCATTAAAAAATTGTAACATTTACAAACATACAATAACATAAAAGACAATAACCAAATGAAGCGGTTAAGCAGCCGGAAGTCAGCTATCAATCAGCATCACGTTGAAAGTAACACCCCATCAACAGAGCAGAGCAGATGTCAAGGAGCAGCTCTGCCAATGTGACGTCATCAAAAGCAAAAGAATCGCCAGCAAGAGCAGTCAGTGACCACTCTGAGCCATAAGAGATCATAGTGGGACAGAACAGGCAGGTAGTTAGCAACTACATGCTGGTAAGTTGTTATCCCCATAGCAAAGAATAAACTGTACTGGATAACCCCTTCATCTGCCTTTTCTAGTTTTGCTCCTAATTATTGATTTTGTATTTGCATGCTTAAATGAAAAAATGTGAAAACTCTGATTTCTATTTTTGTTTATATATAAATATATAGTTTTTTATTTGAGTTTCAAAAATATACAAGGTAAGATAAACAATGGAATAATATTTTACAGTACAATCCAGTTAATTCACTTTTATATTATTGTAATATTACACAGGAACACAAGTACATTTGATGATGATGAATTTTACCTCTGTGATGTACTAATTAATTTGAAATTTATGAAAAAGGAGGAGTTGTGGAAACAAGCGAAAGAGCAAACAATTCTAACAAAACTTAGCAGATATACAGTATGTCTAGAAAATACATATCTTAACAGTTTGTAGGAGATAAAACTCTTTTCAGTTTAAGAGTGAACATTATATCTTTGAAGGTTGCAAAGAGGATCTTACATGCAAGTATAAATGTAATTAAATGTTATGTACAAATGGAAGTATGCAGAATTAATTAATACAAGTATCAAATTTTTGCTTGCATGTACTTCACAAAAAGACTAAGACAGACATGAAGGGACAATTATTATTTTTTTAGAATATAGTAAAGTTAGGTTGGTTGAGTTTATCCATCCAATCATATGTAACAGCATAATCCATGACAAACATAACTGAAGTGCTTAGCTCATGGCCTTTGTAGGCTGATAGAGTGGCATGTAAAAGTTTGGACACCCCTGGTCAACATTGCTGTTATTGTGAACAGTTAAGCAACTTGAAGATGAAATGATCTCTAAAAGGCCTAAAGATGACACATTTCCTTTGTATTTTAGGCAAACAAAATTGAACTTTTAAATTTTAAAAATTACAAAAATGAAAATGGGCTGATGTAAATGTTTTGGCTCCCTTGAAGATTTTTGCACTCAGATTACATTGACTACGGCTTTTAGATCTTAATTAGCCTGTTAGGGTAATGGCTTGTTCACTATCATCGTTAGGAAAGGCCAGGTGATGCAAATTTCCCAGCTTTATAAAAACCCAGCCCTCTAACCTTGTATCAAAAAAGAGCAGCAATGGGTTCTTACAGGCAGCTTCCTAGCACTCTGAAAATGAAAATGGTGAAGGCCCACAAAGCAGGAAAAGACTGTAAAAAAAAGCAAAGCGTTTTCAAGTTGACCTTTCCTCAGTTTGAAATGTAATTAAGATATGGCAGTTAACAGGAACAGTGGAGGTCAAGATAACGTCTGGAAGACCAAGCAAAATTTCAGTGAGAGCTGCTCATAGGATTGCTAAAGAGGCAAATCAGAACTCCGTGTGACTGCAAAAGACATTCAGAAAGATCTAGCAGACTTTGGAGTTGTGGAACATTGTTCTACTGTTTAGACACATGGGTTGTTAAATACCTGGACATGAGAATCAGGTGGTAGTGTGTCTTGGGAGAGCAGGAACTCCCACATAGCTCCAGGAGGATCTGAGGACTTGCATGTTAACTGCAGGAGAACCCTTCAGGGAAAAGGCTTATATGGACTGTGTTTTTGTTTGTTTTACCATTATGCCAGCAAGGCTAAGTTTATTTTGCTGAACCCTGCCAAGGTTTATGCTATCCACAATAAACCAGCAAGTGATCTTCTACCAGAACTGTTCCTGTGTCTACCTGGTGAAGCAGCTGAGTATTTCAACCCCTCATGCTACCTTCTATAAATTGGCATACTTGGACTGTTATCCTGACATTTACGGGGCCCATGCGACATCTTGACGTTCATCGTGCTTTAAATTCATGACATTACAAGGCCTAGTTAATGGAAATGATACCTAGGATGCTCTTTTATTTTCTTACAGTAGGGTTCACCTGTATTCTGAAGTATATAGCAAGGTAGAACTGTAATTAAGTTTAAAACCTAACTTATAATATATCTCAAATAAAAAGTCTCAAAGACCCTAATAAAAAAAAACCAAATGAAAAAAACACAATATTGATACTAAAAAATGCTCCCACAGAGCGCTACATCTCTATATAGCATAGTGGAGACTACTGAGTACAGCTATTATTCACAGCATGTGCATAGCACCAAAAAGCAATTGTATACCATTCAGCGTATTTACCTATTGCTCAAACTATTGCAATTATAATATTTTTAGCAGGGCAAGAAATCACAGCATGTGCATACCACCAACAAGCAATTATATATACCATTCAGCGTATTTATCGATTGCTCAAACAATTGCAATTACACTATTTTTTAGCAGAGCAAGATAACATAACCAATCTGAGAATTAAAAGCCTAGGTATACAAAAAGAACGATCTCACCAAAGTATGTTTCCTTCCTTCATAGTGGGGAATACATCAGTCCGCGGGTGTCTATATTCATAGGGAAATATCTCCAGAAGTCCAAATAATGTCCATATAATGCCCCTATTGCTTGAATTTATACCCGACCATATTATAATCTTCCCATACACTAGGGTCTCCCAACACGTTTCTCTCGGCTTCGGTCATCAGGGGAGAATGCCGTTATGCAAAAAAGAGGTGTGTGTAATCCATCATCACACACCAAAATGAAGGAGCAGGCTTACTGCATGTGAATAGGTGGCTTTAAATAGGATGCCGCGTGAGTATTACCTCCGGTGCACCAAACAGAGCGCATGGATGAGCCGTAAGGAACAACTTCCGGTTCAACAGAGGTGACGCAATGTTGATATATCACAGAGGACTAGTATGGAGCTCGCGCAAAGTCACTACCGGCTGGAGCAAGATCACTAGAGATGAGCCACCTCCCTAGTGTTTCGGGTTTGGTTCGTCAAACAGGGAGATGTTCGCCGAACTGTTCGTCGAACTGTTCGACGAACACCGTCGAACCCCATTGAAACCAATGACAGGCAAACACAAACACATACAAACACATGGAAAACACATAGAAAACACCTTAAAAGGTGTCCAAAAGCTGACAAACTGCTCAGAAGACACAACAAACACATGGAAAAGTCACAACTACACATAGTCATGCGAAAAGAAAAGAGGTGGAGGAGTAAAAGGAGGAGGAGACACAGATATAAAGTTAAAGTTCTAAAGTTAAGAAAGGCTGGAGTAAAAATCTAAACTCACTCTACCAACACCCAGACGTCTTGAAAAAAAAAAAAGAAATATCTTTAGATAGAATGGCGGCGGGTCCATTCAGAACACTTTCCTTAGAAGACGTAGTGGTACCCCCATTGGGAGTTGTGCCAAAAAATGAACCCAATACATTCAGACTAATCCACCATTTGTCATATCCAAGGGGCAGGTCAGTAAACGACAACATCGACGCGGAACCAAGTACAGTACTATGTACTGTACCTCCTTTGACGAGGCAATCAGGTGGGTCAAGAAATTGGGAAGGGGCACCCTAATGGCCAAAATAGACATTGAGGGGGCATTCCGGTTACTACCTGTGCCTCCGAATAGTGTCCTCCCATTGGGCTGCTTCTGTGAAGGAACATACTACATAGATCGATGTTTGCCCATGGGGTGCTCCATATCCTGCTCACTATTTGAGGTGTTTATTTGCTTCCTCGAATGTGTCGTCATGGACGTTTGTAAGGCGGCACATATTATCCATTACTTCGACGTCTTCTTATGCCTGGGTCCAAAAGATTCGCCACAGTGTGAAAACATGCGGTAGTCCACCCGTGAGAAGGAGAGAGCTGGAGGGAGAGTGGACACCCCAGAGCCGAGGGGTTAGATTGAGAAAGAAAGAAGGCGGTGTAGCTTGCTTCATGGGTGGGGTACTCTGCTGAGTAGCAGAAATTGCTACTAGGCCCAAAAGAATTTCCTTGGCCAAATGCCATTAAAAAATAGTAGTTAGGTAAACAGGCGGTGTAGCTTGCTTCATATGTGGGGTACTCTGCTGAGTAGCACAAAATGCTATTAGGTACAAAACGATTTCCTGGGCTAGATCAGTTAAAAATTAGTAATTAGATCAACAGGCGATGTAGTTTGCTTCATGGGTGGGGTACGCTGCTGAGTAGCACTAAATTCTACTAGGCCCAAAAGGATTTCCTGGGCTAGATGCCATTATAAAATAGTACTTAGGTAAACAGGTGGTGTAGCTTGCTTCATGGGTGGGGTACGCTGCTGAGTTGCACCAAATTCTACTTGGCCCAAAAGGATTTCCTGGGCTAGATGCCATTACAAAATAGTAGTTAGGTAAACAGGCTGTGTAGCTTGCTTCATGGGTGGGGTACACTGCTGAGTTGCACCAAATTCTACTGGGCCCAAAAGGATTTCCTGGGCTAGATGCCGTTACAAAATAGTAGTTAGGTAAACAGGTGGTGTAGCTTGCTTCATGGGTGGGGTACGCTGCTGAGTAGCACTAAATTCTACTAGGCCCAAAAGGATTTCCTGGGCTAGATGCCTTTACAAAATAGTAATTAGGTAAACAGGCGGTGTAGCTTGCTTCATGGGTGGGGTACGCTGCTGAGTAACACTAAATTCTACTAGCCCAAAAGGATTTCCTGGGCTAGATGTCGTTACAAAATAGTAGTTAGGTAAACAGGCAGTGTAGCTTGCTTCATGGGTGGGGTATGCTGCTGAGTAGCACTAAATTCTACTAGGCCCAAAAGGATTTCCTGGGCTAGATGCCGTTACAAAATAGTAGTTAGGTAAACAGGTGGTGTAGCTTGCTTCATGGGTGAAGTACGCTGCTGAGTAGCACCAAATTCTACTAGGCCCCAAAGGATTTCCTGGGCCAGATGCTGTTAAAAATAGTACTTAGGTAAACAGGAGGTGGGTGGCTGGGCTACTCTGCTGACTAGCAGACACTGAAGCTTTGGAGCAGACCTCTGAATCCCAGGCCATAGTATGAGTAAACAATTCTGCAGACGACCCCACCCACCTGGAATTGACGATGGCAACATCATGTAAAACTCAGCAAGGAGACTAAATCAAAGAGTCTCCATTTTTTCCAAAAATTCGGCCACAGACACCACTTAAGTGGCATCAATTTCGCCAGAGTGTTTTAAAACGGTTGGTGAGGTGATTTTCAAAAATCATCAAGCGTTTAGTCTCCCCAAGATGACACAGGGGTAGAAAAGTCCTTGCGGATCCAGGATTTGTTCATCTTGATGAACGTTAGTCTGTCTACATTGTCACTGGACAGCCGCGTGCGCTTATCTGTCAGCACACCACCAGCAGTGCTGAACACACATTCAGAGAGAACGCTGGCTGCGGGGCACGACAAGATCTCCAAGGCGTGAGTGGCGAGCTCAGGCCATTTTTCAAGATTTGAAGCCCAAAATGAGCAAGGGTCCAGTTCCAGTCATGGCATCGATATTAACTTGGAGATACTCTTGTACCATCCTCTCTAGGCGTTGGCTGTGCATCAGACTTCTTGTCTCCTGTGGCCTTGCAAAGGATGGTCTAAAAAAATCTTGAAACAATTGGAAAAAATTGCTGTTACCACCAGATACGATGTTACTGTTACGGTTTGAGTGATGACTCGATAGTCCCACGGTTGGCAAGTTAGAACTCAGAGATTCACTATGTGCACCACTGGTGTTTTGTGGAAAAGCAGATGTTATATTCTGTAACAGTCTCTGCTGATACTCCTGCATGCGTGAATCCCTTTCTATGGCAGGAATTATTTAGCCAAATTTGCTTTTGTACCGGGGATCTAAGAGTGTGAGAACCCAGTAGTCGGCATTACTTCGGATTCTGACAATCCAAGGGTCATGTTGCAGGTAGTGCAGCAAGAAGGCACTCATGTGTCTTGCGCATCCAGGAGGACCAAGTCCTTGTTGTCTTGGTGGCGGCGAGGTGAGAATCATGCTTCCCTCGTCTGCCCTCTCCCCCCAACCTCGCACAACAGAAATTTGATCAATGTCTCCCTCATCTGATGAGTCTTCCATGCCCAGCGCCAGTTCGTCCTCCACTTCTTCCTCGCCTCCTGCACCATCCTCAACAGTTTGGCTGCTACCATGCGCCCTCGGTAATCCCTCTCCCCCAGCCTCCAATGCCAGCCGCCTTGGTGCTGCCAACCTTTTTGATCTTGGAGATATGATCCCTTCCACATACGACTCCTCCTGTTCCTCCTCCTCCTATTGTTCCACCACCTGACTCCGAACACTGTGTAAGGTGTGCTCCAGCATGTAAATCACCGGAATGGTCATGCTGATAATGGCATCATCAGCACTAAACATCTTCCTTGCTATTTCAAAACTGTGCAGAAGGGTGCATAGGTCCCTGATCGGAGACCACTCCTGCAGCGTGATTTGCCCCACCTCTTGATCTTGTTGGCCCAGGCTATACGTCATAAAGTATTGCACCAGGGCTTGTCAGTGCTGCCACAGTCGCTGCAACATGTGCAGAGTTGAATTCCACCGTGTGGGCACATCGCATTTCAGCCAGTGAACTGGCAGGCCCAATGACTTCTGTAGAGATGCAAGTCGTTGAGCTGCGGGATGCAAACGGCGGAAGTGAGCACACAGCGACCGTGCCCTCTGCAGAAGCCCATCTAGTCCGGGATAGTGGGATAAAAATTGCTGGACAACCAGGTTCAAAATGTGAGCCATACAAGGCACGTGTGTGACATTGCCCCGGCGAAGGGCCACACCCAGGTTTGCAGCATTGTCGCACACGGCCTTCCCTGGCTGCAGGTTGAGTGGAGACAACCATTGATGGAACTCGGTCTCCAGAGCTGACCACAACTCCTCAGCTGTATGACTCACATTTCCTAGACATTTCAATGTAAACCCTGCCTGATGCCGTTGAGCCCTGGTGACAGCATAGTGAGGAGGTGTGCAGGATTCCTTCTGCACAGTTACAACGCGGGTGGCATTACCAAACAGGCTTTGGGTGCAGGTGGAGGACCGAGAGGAGGTTGAGGAGGCAGAAGCAGTGGAGGAACTTCTAGATACAGAGGATCGATGAGCAACTCATGGGGACGGCAAGACTTGGACAGCAGCCCCTTCTCCTGATGTCGCCGTAGTTACCCAATGCCCAGCCACTGACATGTAACGCCCCTGTCCATGTCTACTCGTCCAAGTGTCTGTGGTGAAATGCACCCTGTCACACACAGAGTTTCTCAAGGAAGCGGTGATGTTGTGTGCGACATGCTGGTGTAGCGCAGGCACAGCTTTCTTTGAGAAGTAGTGGCGACTGGGCATCTGGTACTGGGGCACTGCGACAGACATAAGGTCTCGAAAATCCTGTGTGTCCAGCAGGCGGAAAGGCACCATTTCTGTAGCCAACAGCTTGCAGATGGAGAAATTCAACCTCTTAGCTTTGTCATGGCTAGGAGGAAATGGTTTTTTACTTGTCCACATCTGAGGGACTGAGGGCTGGCTGCCATGCTTAGACGGAGTTGAGTAGGGTGTCCCCAGCAAACTGCTGGTCTGTGAGGAAGATGCAGGCGGAGATGTAATGTTGCCTTGATCAAAATGTGGTGTCGATGTCGGAAAGCACTCAACACCAGCAGGTGTTTCCACTTGCAATTGTCCTGACGACCTGTGTTGTGAATTCCGTTCTCGGGCTCCCTCCTGTGGTCATGAGTGGTATTGTGTGAGTTCTGTGCTTGTGCTCCCTCTGGTGGCCTTTAGTGCTTACTGCGGGTCTGCAGCTGGAATCCAGCTGCCTCGTTTCTGCTAGTCTGGCCTCTATTTAACTCCACCTGGACCTTCACTTTTTGCCTGCTGTCGTTGTATTCAGTACTGGTTCTGTTCTCTCTGGACTTTCCTTGTTACCTGTCTCCTCCAGAGAAGCTAAGTCTTGCTAGTTTATGTTTGCTCATTATTTCCTTGAAAATGTTTCTCTGTATATGATGAGTTCTTTCCAGCTTGCTTATATGTAATATTTTCGCTTGCTGGAAGTTCTAGGGTGCAGAGTTGCGCCCCTCACATCGTGAGTCGGTGTGGGGGTTCTTGTAATTTCTGCGTGGATTATTTTTGATAGCATTTTATACTGACCGCACAGATCCCTTGCTGTCTTCTTACTATTTAGTGTTAGCGGGCCTCATTTGCTAAAAACCTGTTTTCATTTCTACGTTTGTGTTTTCCCCTTAACTCACCGTTATTATTTGTGGGGGGCTGTCTAAAACTTTGGGGTGATTTCTCTGAGGCAAGTGAGGCTTGCTTTCTCTCTAGGGGTAGCTAGTTTCTCAGGCTGTGACGAGGCGTCTAGGATTTTAGGTAACGCTCCACGGCTGCCTATAGTGTGTATTGATAGAATCAGGGTTGCGGTCAGTATAGCTCCCACATCCCCAGAGCTTGTCCTAAGGATTTCTGTTACTTAGCAGGTCAGTTTGTAATCCTTGCCACCAGGATCATAACAGACCTGCCAATCACACTGGCTGTTGCGGGTAAAGAGGTGGAAGGTCTGCTTCGAAAACCATGTGCGACTGCTGTCCCCACAGTCACAGAGGATGAAGAGGACGTGGATGCACTTGATGGGGCAGACCGTGGTTGACCCGGCCCACTAGGCCACATTGTAGCACAGTGAGCTTCCCACTGCAACTTATGCCTCATATCCATGTGACGGTTCATGCATGAAGTACTCAAGCTAGTGATTTTTTGGCCTCAACTGAGATTTTGTTTACAAATCTTACAGACAACATGAGTTGGGTCATCCTTTGCGATGTCAAAAAATGCCCAGGCTATGCAAGGCTTAGAGCCCGTGCGACCTGAAGAGCCACGACTTCTGGTCTGATGCACAATTGGTGTTGAGGATGCAGTTGTTGATGTGCTTCCAGTACTCCGTCTCTGTCCAGGAAGGCGCACCGTTACCTTGTCATCAGACTCGTCACTAGCATCCTCCTCCACCTCCTCTGCTGACCTCATGGACTGGCAGACTGGGGGTTGACAGTAAGTGGGGTCTACAACCTCATCATCATCCTGTGTGTTCTCACACCCGTCGTCCTCAGAGCCAACCTCTTTCTGCCCCGACCGAAAAGTCAAGTTTTCGTTCCAATCAGGTATCTCAGTCTCATCATCATCTTCCTCATTGTCTCCACCAACAGGAGTTACAGTTTGGGAACGAGGGTCTACATTATACTCAGAACCTTCTTCATCTGGGCCTGGATCCGAATCACAAAGATTCTGGGCATCAGTGCAGATCATTTCCTCATCTGGATTCACAGAAGCTCTGGAGCAGACCTCTGATTCCCAGGCTATAGTATGTGTAAACAGCTCTACAGACTCAACCATGTGTGCTACCCCATGCTCAGACGGGCAGCTGGAGACTTGGGAGCTGTGAGGAAGCAAGTGCGATTGGGGTGACAACTCTGAGGACTGGAGTAGTTGTGATGTTGAAGTTGACATGGAGGAGAGCCCACTTGAACGAGCACTTGATATCCATTCAAGCACCTGCTGTTTTTGTGCCTCATCTGGAATTTTTGGCGATGCTTGTAGCGATGGTTGTAAGAAAGGGATTATATCAGATTGTCCACGAAAAGAAGTAGACATTTTACTTTGGCTGGAAGATGGTCTTTCTTCTGCAGATGTTACTGTTGCTTTACCACCTACCCCACCGACACAACCTTTTGTTCCCTTTCCAACACGCCTGTTCCCCTTTCCACCAGCAGCAGGCCTTTTGCCACTCATTTTAGTGCTTAATTGGCAACTCTGTATCTGAAGTTGTTGGCACAACAACCGATGGATGAAAACCGAGCAGAACTGAGTGGCCAACCTGTGGTACTAGGCCCAAAACTATCAACTGGATTAGATGCAGGGAAATAGAGATACACAGGCGGTATAGTTTGTTTCACAGGCGGGCTACTCTGCTGACGTGCAGACAATGCTACTAGGCCCAAAACTATCAACTGGATTAGATGCAGTTAAAATAGAGATACACAGGCGGTATAGTTTGTTTCACAGGCGGGCTACTCTGCTGATGTGCAGACACTGCTACTAAGCCCAAAACCCCAAAACGATTTACTGGGTTAGATGCCGTAAAAATTGAGATACACAGGCGGTGTAGCTAGCTTCACAGGCGGGCTACTCTGCTGACGTGCAGACAATGCTACTAGGCCCAAAACTATCAACTGGATTAGATGCAGTGAAAATAGAGATACACAGGCGGTATAGTTTGTTTCACAGGCGGGCTACTCTGCTGACGTGCAGGCAATGCTACTAGGCCCAAAACTATCAACTGGATTAGATGCAGTGAAAATAGAGATACACCGGCGGTATAGTTTGCTTCACAGGCGGGCTACTCTCCTGACGTGCAGACAATGCTACTAGGCCCCAAACTATCAACTGGATTAGATGCAGTGAAAATAGAGATACACAGGTGGTATAGTTTGTCTCACAGGCGGGCTACTCTGATGACATGCAGGCAATGCTACTAGGCCCAAAACTATCAACTGGATTAGATGCAGTGAAAATAGAGATACACAGGCGGTATAGTTTGTTTCACAGGTGGGCTACTCTGCTGACGTGCAGACACTGCTACTAAGCCCAAAACCCCAAAACGATTTACTGGGTTAGATGCAGTAAAAATTGAGATACACAGACGGTGTAGCTAGCTTCACAGGCGGGCTACTCTGCTGACGTGCAGACACTGCTACTAAGCCCAAAACGATTTACTGGGTTAGATGCCATAAAATTGAGATACACAGGCAGTGTAGCTAGCTTCACAGGCGGGCTACTCAGATGACTATCAGACAATGCTACTAGCCCAAAAGGATTGGCTGAGCTAGATTACACCAAATGCTGTGACTAACACTTGCACAGCACTGGCTCAGACCTGCCTGGCAAACAGTGCTATGAACTGCTGTAACCTACCCTGAAAAGGGCTGATATTACAACTAGTCCCAACTCCCGACTCCCTAAACCTATCTCTTAGAAAATTCGCTGGCAAAAAAAGACTCTTTGACTGTATAGCGCCCACAGCAGCAGCGGTGCCGTCTAACACTAAGCTACGGCAGTGAGGAAATGGTGATGACGGGGCAAATGGCTGGTTCTCATTGGGCAAGGAGTGACATGTGACATACACAGCCAATGACACATGCCCCGGCTTGTCTGCATCACATGCACATTGCTGTGTGTGTGCGCACTGCTGATAGGCTGAGAGACTGCAACGCCCCTCTGTAAGTGCGGGAAAGAAAAAAAAAAAGGAGATCGGCGTTATTTCAGCACAGATCTATCCCCCGCCCCTCCCCCGCACCCACTATACACTGAAAAAGTCCATTAACAATGATAAACAGTTTTAATGTGCAAATCAAGCTAGGCTTTTGGTGAACGAACAGTTATCGAACAGAAACTCGAACAGCCGAATTTTAAGCAAATTGTTCGGGTTCGTCGAACGACTCGAACACCGCCCAAAACAGCTCGAATTTGAAATTGGCGAACAGTTCGACTCGAACACCACTCATCTCTAAAGATCACTCCCGATCAGTGAGCGATGTATTATATTGTGAAGAATAATAAAGGCATGTATAAAAAGGCACTTGGAAAGTGCCAAAAAAGCCCAATTTTAACCCCTGAAGGTAACCGACAACGGATTTTTGATCTTTGAACAGGGGGGAAGTCAGATCTATACTCAAAAAACATTGGGACAGTTTAGAAAAAGCCGCCGTGGAATGGGGCGCCATTCTCGAATGTATTAGGGTGCCAACCTCCATTTTTAGGTAGCTTGATGAACAGACTTATATGTTAGATGGCATTGCTTTTTACCTCCTGTCCGCAGAAACCTCTCCCTCTGTCAATATTTGATACCCTATTTTTTGTATTTCCTCTTTCCCTGCACTTAGTTAGCCATTTGTGATAGGGTGTATTAGGGTTTATAGGGATAGCCGCCGCGGAGTTGGGGGCGCCATCTCTCGTCTCTATCTAGGGTGCCACTGCCAACCCCCACTGGTGAGGTAGGGCCTCTATAGAACACAGAATAGGGTAATCTAGCTCTTTCTGTCCCCTTCCCACTAAGTCTCCAATCTTCTACATTCTCTTTTTTTGGTTATTATACCCTTTAACCATTACATGAGGCCAATTAATAACTTTTTTCACTGTGATTTTTTCACTGAATCTTGTATTATTTGTTTTTAGTAATGTTCAGCGGATGCCCAGACTCTTGGATATTTCTTGAATTTGGTTTTGTCTATTTTTCAGCTAAATATTACTATATGAATTGAAAACCATCTTTTTTGTATACCGTGAGTGGGTGTTTTGATCTATGTTCCTTGCGGGTTTGCTATTGTCCAGGTTGATGGATATGGACATTTGTGTGTTTGTAATGAAAAGTTACTTTCTCAGCATGCTGCGAGCCTAAATTGATCGACGTCCCTTTAAATGAGAAATATAGTGGAATAAATCATCTCCATTTTGATGATTGGCATAAGAATATGTTTGAATTAAGCAATGAATAAAATACAATTCCTTGCGGGTAATGGAATAACACATGACCACTGTCTGGTGATGTGAGGGTGTATAGTTATCTTGCTCCACCGGGAGGTTGTTATGAGCACACTATACATCGTATAAAAATATACTAGAGACGGAGATATTTTGCACTTATATGCCTTTTTCTGTTTTTTTGCCTCAAGTCTGAACTACTAATGCTTTCCTATGATATCCTCCTTTAACTTATGAAGTTGTAGAATTTAGAAATACTTTATATTCTCCCCTGTTCAAAGGTCGAAAATCCGTTGTCGGTTACCTTCAGGGGTAAAAACTGGGCTTTTTTGGCACTTTCCAAGCACCTTTCTATACATGCCTTTATTATTCTTCACAATATAATACATCGCTCACTGACCGGGAGTGATCTTGCCCCGGCCGGTAGTGACTTTGCGCGAGCTCCATATTAGTCCTCTGTGATATATCAACATTGCGTCACCTCAGTTGAACCAGAAATTGTTCCTTACGGCTCATCCATACGTTCTGTTTGGCGCACCGGAGGTAATACTTTTGCGGCGTCCTATTTAAAGCCACCTTTTCACATGCGGTAAGCCTGCTCCTTCATTTTGGTGTGTGATGATGGATTACACACACCTCTTTTTTGCATAACAGCATTCTCCCCTGATGACCGGAGCTGAGAGAAACGCGTTGGGAGACCCTAGTTTACGGGAAGATTATAATATGGTCAGGTATAAATTCAAGGAATAGGGGCATTATATGGACATTATTTGGACTTCTGGAGATATTCCCTTATGAATATAGACACCCGCGGACTGATGTGTTCCCCACTATGAAGGAAGGAAACATACTTTGGTGAGATCGTTCTTTTTGTATACCTAGGCTTTAAATTCTCAGATTGGTTATGTGATCTTGCTCTGCTGAAAAATAGTATAATTGCAGTTATTTGAGCAATCGATAAATACGCTGAATGGTATATATAATTGCTTGTTGGTGGTATGCACATGCTGTCATTTCTTGCCCTGCTAAAAATATTATACTTGCAATTGTTTGAGCAATAGGTAAATACGCTGAATGGTGTACAATTGCTTTTTGGTGGTATGCACATGCTGTGAATAATAGCTGTACTCAATAGTCTCCACTGCCAAGTCTATCAGAGAAGGTGTTTCCAATGCTCCAGAATCCAGTGGTAGCATGTTTCACCCCACCTTACAAACAGAACTTGTGTGTGATGTGCATAAAAATAGAGGTCCTGCTACAAAGTGCTTGTTCTTATTTCACTTACAGAGGCAGTTTAGAACTGTGTAATATGTGGTTCAACAGATGACTGCACTCAGCAGTCTATTTCCAAGACTTTTATTAAATTTTAAATGGTATAGGAAAAGGAGAAGGGAGGAAAGGCACAGGGAGGAACAAGAGTAAGGAGAGGGTGGGAAGGGGATAGGGAAAATATACGAATGGGAAAATTAAAAAAACAAACCCTATACAGATAGGGAAAAGACAAGTATACATACAAGTTAGAAGTATAAATCAAATTTAAATGTTGCTGAAAGTTACAGTTCCTAAACAATAAAAAAAATACAATTAAGCATACAAGTAAAGTGCGAGTCAAATAAGTGTATAAAAAAGTAATAATAAAAGTAGCTAAAAAAGTTGTCGTTGATAATAAATAGTGATGAGCGAATATACTTGTTACTCGAGATTTCCCGAGCACGCTCGGGTGACCTCCGAGTATTTTTTAGTGCTCGGAGATTTAGTTTTCCTCACCTCAGCTGAATGATTTACATCTCTTAGCCAGCTTGATTACATGTGGGGATTCCCTAGCAACCAGGGAATCCCCACATGTACTTATGCTGGCTAACAGATGTAAATCATTCAGCTGCGGCGATGAAAACTAAATCTCCGAGCACTAAAAAATACTTGGAGGATACCCAAGCGTGCTCGAGAAATCTCGAGTAACGAGTATATTTTCTCATCACTAATAATAAACAAACAAATGTAAGAATATAAATAATATTGGTTAATGTGTATGACTATTTGTCAAGGTCTGCGAGTACTTCAAAGTAGACGTAGAACTTAGTGGAGGGAAAGTTTGGTATAAAATATACCAAGTGGAATTGGGTTATTTTAGTATCATTATACTGAATGCTTAAGTGTAATGTCTATTATTGTATATTTGAATCCAGGTTAAGTGACTTAACACAATGAAAAAATAATGAAGTTAAAAGGTTATCTTGTGGGAAAGAAGCCGTGTGGAAGTGTAGAAGTACATATTGCCAGCTGATTTAGAAAATCAAGGCCTTCCTACAGAGACGAAATAATGAATGTTTTAGAAGCATATTTCACCTGTAAAGAAGATACCCGAGTCCAGCGATAAAGAATTCAAACATGTAAAAATTCACGTGTGATATGCCAAAATGATTTCCTTGTTTGCATCATGGTTTTGGACAAGTCCCTAAACAGAGTTATGTTGTTATATGGGGATGGTAATTTTTTTTAAAGTCTCTAGTCAATGCGTATCAATCATTTCTTATCCATACTGAATAGAAGAATACGATGACATCTCTCGCAATACCTGTTGGAAGAGAGCTTGGTTAAGGTATTCTGCAGACATTAGCTGTCAAATTGTCTTCCTTTATTTTTGGTTATAATTGGGATACCACTTTGGAAATATATTTTCTTAGTTGAGAAGGTTGTACTATTTCTGGTATTCCTCTAATTTTTTCAATATTTCTTCTTTTGATATCTTCAAAATAAGCCAGACAACTTTTAAAGGACAGGATATCTTTTTGAAATTGTTTCAGAAAGTCCGTGAAGACGGTCTGGTCCTGAAGAGGACTGGATGTCAGAGCTTTTTGATTCTTTAGAATATTTTCTTCTACATTAGAAGAGTTTGGAGATTTAACAGAAGCATTGATAAAACTTGAGCAACTACTAGTGAAGAGCGAATATACTCGTTACTCGAGATTTCCCGAGCACTCTCGGGTGTCCGCTGAGTATTTTTTAGTGCTCGGAGATTTAGTTTTTTTCGTCACAGCTGGATGATTTACAGCTACTAGCCAGCTTGATTACATGTAGCAACCAGGCAACCCCCACATGTACTTAGCCTGGCTAATAGCTTTAATCATTCAGCTGAGGCGATGAAAACTAAATCTCCGAGCACAAAAAAATACTCGGAGGACCCCCGAGCGTGCTCGAGAAATCTCGAGTAACGAGTATTTTCGCTCATCACTAGTAAGTACCCTTGCATATAAGGAAAATTGTTTTCTTCAGGAGCTTTTTTATAAAATTCTCTGAGTTCTCTGAGGCTTTAATGTTGTTTGATGAAGAGTAATCAGATGACTGTTGATTAATCCCAGAGTGTTCTTCCTCTTTTCCCTGGTTCCACATATTGTTTTTAGGAATGCCTAGTATTGTCAAGAGAATGCTACAATTGTTTTCCATAAATCCTTCAGAAGGAGAGTCGTCGGAGGTAAGAACATTATCAGTCATATATATGCAGTCCTTATTTATTATATTCAATAAAAAGGTACGGTCTTGGGTTTCAGGAAAAAATTGCTCCTGAGTGTTGTTTCTTCTGTAGGATTTTTCCTTTTGACAACATTAGTAAAAACTATTTTGTGCATTCTCCATATCCGAACTCTACGTCGAGGTCCCTTCAAAATCATCAGAGCATTCTGACACTTCTGAACTTTCTAGATGTGAATCAAAAGAAGAAACAACACTGGAATTTCCACCATTGGGGGGATCATTTGTTGTGTGGTATTCAATATATTTATCATTATTATCCCAGAACAAATCTGCCAAGCTTGAGTAATTTTAATTATTTCTTTGCTCACAAGAAGATGCTGTGCATAAAATGGTTGAAGAATTATTATCTGAGCAAAAGTCATTTTTTAGATTCGAGAATAATTTCCGGATCTCCCAGATCATTACTGTTTTGGTTGTAGTTTGGTTTCCAAGCTGGAGTAGAAATTGTTAAATCTTTCAAAAATATCTCCTTGATTCCCTTAATAATATCATTACTGACACTTTCACCTATACGCATAAAGGAGAGCACTTGGTCCTTAAAAAATGTTGATATAGCAGAGCTAAGAAAGTTTTTGTGCTCTGCCTTACCAGCAAAACCGTTTAAAGATACCGTCCATATTTGTGAAGATTAGTCAATATACCAAGGAATATCTCCCATAATTTTAGGATCCAAATGGAGAGATTTAAGGGTGGCACATCCCTCTGTTATAAAGATTTATTGTCCAGAATTTTCAGTACTGCAGGACTGGAGGCATTACTTGTTTGTGACATGACATCTGGATTATCAAAAGGGTTCCTGCATAGCCTCATTAAACAGTATGGATCCTGAGGCATGTTCCACTGGATTTTTGGAGCAATATCTGAGGTTTCAGGGGTGGCACAAGTCCCTGATAGAGAAAGGGGCTGCAGAGGTGTTTTTTTATCACATGTCTGGGGTTACAATTTGACTGTAAAATGTTGTTTGCTTTATTTAACTGATTCAGGCATAGCCTCACCTGATAGTCAGAGCTACGAGGCATATTATACAAGATTTTGAGCTTGAATGAGGGAGATTTAGAGGTGGCTCAAGCCTCTGGAAGGGAGATTGGTTGCTGGCTTCCGTGCTTCAGCAGCAGAGATTTGCTCACCGCCCCCTCAGTCTGTGTCCCGGATGCTATGTCCCCGCCTCTCTTCTCCTCATCAGCTGATGAGGAGGGTGTAGCAATATGGAGGACCTCCCCGCCTTGACCCGGGTGAGGTGACAAAGCCCCATGAGGCTTCCCAGACACCAGGACAGGAATGGTCGCCCCCACAGTGTTTTGCAGCGATGACATGTTCCCTGTCTCAGATGCATTGTCCCGGCGTCTTCTCTCCTCCTCGGCGCCTGGTGTGGAGGCATTGTGCTTATTAAAGAGCCTCCCTCCTGGGTCCCGCTGGTCTGGGGAAACCCCGATTAGTTCTGCTGTCAGCTGTGCAGAGGGGACTCCCTGATCACAGTCCCGCAGCTGCGATGTGGTCACTTCCACTCCAGATAAAGTCCTCGCCGCGGTCACCCGGCATTTCCTCCGCTCTCCATCAGCTGATATGGAGAGCTCTGTGACTTTGCTGTTTCTCCTTCTCAGTGCCGGACATGCAGGCAAAAGCCCCAGAGAGCCTCACCGCAGCCGGAGCAGAAGGGAGTCTCATTTTGGAATTCGATGTACATATATGTGTGAGTGGCTTATGTGCTTTATAGCCATGTCCCTGGGTACTGGTGTTCTCTGCGCCAGAAGTATGGGAACCTCCACGGCCTTTTCTCTTCAGTCCTGCATGCTTCTCCTTGCTTGCTGACGTCATTTCTGCAGCAGACAAAGCAGCTGAATCACCGGCTCTCACCTGCTCCTTCATTTATCCAAATAAAGTCTGTTTCTTAATTAAATCCGCTTGTTTATTGTTAAATATAATTCCTGACATGGTACAAAAGGTATTCCTATGCTTTTAGTCCAAATAAATCCACTTTTATGTAGGCTAAAGTAACTTTTTTTTAAATGGATCACAGGAGATCCTGTAAAACACATGGCTGTGACATTGTGCAGCTCTGGCAAAAATTA
This sequence comes from Ranitomeya variabilis, assembly GCF_051348905.1. NCBI lineage: Eukaryota > Metazoa > Chordata > Amphibia > Anura > Dendrobatidae > Ranitomeya > Ranitomeya variabilis. Next base: position 467,218,736 of record NC_135237.1, on the reverse strand, counting down.
AGAGACCACCACATCAAAACCCTGTCATGGCCAGCCCAATTTCCAGACCTAAACCCCATTGAAAACCTCTGGAATATAATCAAGAGGATGATGGATAGTCACAAGCCACCACGCAAAGAAGAACTGCTTAAATTTTTGAGTCATGTCTTTAGTAGACATCTTTACTAATGACCAAGTTTAGGTGCTTCAGAAACATTCATTGCAAACAGGCACTTAAAATCAAACAGCCATGCAATCTCTATAAACATTTGCCTAAGTGAGGGTCCTATTGAAGAACTCAAAGACATTAAACTTGACCCTTTCTGCCACAGCTTATTCAGCTCTGACAAAAATTAAAAGACCGCTGCAAAATGTTCAGTTTGTCTGATTTTTCTCTTCATAGGTATATTTTTGAGTAAAATGTAAATTGTTCTTTTATTCTATAAACTTCTGTCTCCGAATTTCCAAGCAATACATTTTGTATTTTTTTCCTGAAAAGGAGAAATGGTCAAAATTAAAAAAATAACCAGTGCATTCAGACATCAAATAATGCAAAGAAAACAAGTTCATAATCATTTAGAAACAACAATACTAATGTTTTAACTCAGGAAAAGTTCAGAAATCAATATTTTGCAGAATAACCATGTTTTTTAATAATAGCTTTTATGCGTCTTGGCATGCCTTCCACCAGTCTTTCACACTGCTACTGGTGCAAAAGTGTAAGCAGTTCCTCTTTGTTTGATGGCTTGTGACTATCCATCATCCTCTTGATTACCGTACAGGTCCTTCTCAAAAAATTAGCATATAGTGTTAAATTTCATTATTTACCATAATGTAATGATTACAATTAAACTTTCATATATTATAGATTCATTATCCACCAACTGAAATTTGTCAGGTCTTTTATTGTTTTAATACTGATGATTTTGGCATACAACTCCTGATAACCCAAAAAACCTGTCTCAATAAATTAGCATATCAAGAAAAGGTTCTCTAAACGACCTATTACCCTAATCTTCTGAATCAACTAATTAACTCTAAACACATGCAAAAGATACCTGAGGCTTTTAAAAACTCCCTGCCTGGTTCATTACTCAAAACCCCCATCATGGGTAAGACTAGCGACCTGACAGATGTCAAGAAGGCCATCATTGACACCCTCAAGCAAGAGGGTAAGACCCAGAAAGAAATTTCTCAACAAATAGGCTGTTCCCAGAGTGCTGTATCAAGGCACCTCAATGGTAAGTCTGTTGGAAGGCAAAAATGTGGCAGAAAACGCTGTACAACGAGAAGAGGTGACCGGACCCTGAGGAAGATTGTGGAGAAGGACCGATTCCAGACCTTGGGGAACCTGAGGAAGCAGTGGACTGAGTCTGGTGTGGAAACATCCAGAGCCACCGTGCACAGGCATGTGCAGGAAATGGGCTACAGGTGCCGCATTCCCCAGGTAAAGCCACTTTTGAACCATAAACAGCGGCAGAAGCGCCTGACCTGGGCTACAGAGAAGCAGCACTGGACTGTTGCTAAGTGGACCCAAGTACTTTTTTCTGATGAAAGCAAATTTTGCATGTCATTCGGAAATCAAGGTGCCAGAGTCTGGAGGAAGACTGGGGAGAAGGAAATGCCAAAATGCCTGAAGTCCAGTGTCAAGTACCCACAGTCAGTGATGGTGTGGGGTGCCATGTCAGCTGCTGGTGTTGGTCCACTGTGTTTCATCAAGGGCAGGGTCAATGCAGCTAGCTATCAGGAGATTTTGGAGCACTTCATGCTTCCATCGGCAGAAAAGCTTTATGGAGATAAAGATTTCATTTTTCAGCACGACCTGGCACCTGCTCACAGTGCCAAAACCACTGGTAAATGGTTTACTGACCATGGTATTACTGTGCTCAATTGGCCTGCCAACTCTCCTGACCTGAACCCCATAGAGAATCTGTGGGATATTGTGAAGAGAAAGTTGAGAGACGCAAGACCCAACACTCTGGATGAGCTTAAGGCCGCTATTGAAGCATCCTGGGCCTCCATAACATCTCAGCAGTATCACAGGCTGATTGCCTCCATGCCACGCCGCATTGAAGCAGTCATTTCTGCCAAAGGATTCCCGACCAAGTATTGAGTGCATAACTGAACATTATTATTTGATGGTTTTTTTGTTTGTTATTAAAAAACACTTTTATTTGATTGGACGGGTGAAATATGCTAATTTATTGAGACAGGTTTTTTGGGTTATCAGGAGTTGTATGCCAAAATCATCAGTATTAAAACAATAAAAGACCTGACAAATTTCAGTTGGTGGATAATGAATCTATAATATATGAAAGTTTAATTGTAATCATTACATTATGGTAAATAATGAAATTTAACACTATATGCTAATTTTTTAAGAAGGACCTGTATATACTCGAGTATAAGCCGAGATTTTCAGCCCACTATTTTGGGCTGAAATTGCCCTTCTCGGCTTATACTCGAGTCATACCGGGGGTCGGCAGGGGAGGGGGAGCGGGGGCTGTCTAAAAATACTCACCTAGTCCAGGCGCGGTCCCTGCTTCCCCGGCGCCGGCAGCAGCAGCTTCAGCTTCTTCCTGTACTCAGCGGTCACATGGTCCCGCTCATTACAGTAAATGAATATTCGGCTCCACCTCCCATAGGGGTGGAGCCGCATATTCATTACTGTAATCAGCGGGACCATGTGACCGGATGTACAGGATGAAGCGCTGCGGCGTCGGGGAAGCAGGATCTACACAGCGGCAGGACCAGGTGAGTAAACGGGGAGGGGAGCGCTGCGCTGCACGATAGTCACCTGCTCCTCGTTCCGGGCGCCGATCTGTCTCCAGCACTGACGCTGAGGTCAGAGGGCGCAGTGACGTGGTCAGTGCGTGCCCTCTGCTGAACGTCAGTGCTGGAGACAGATCGGCGCCGGAACGAGGAGAGGTGACTATTGAAAGTGCCGGGGGCCTGAGCGACGGAGAGGTGAGTATGTGATTTACTTTTTTTATCGCAGCAAATGGGGCAAGTGTCTGTATGGAGCATCTATGGGGCCATAACGTTCCTGCAGCACTATATGGGGCCATAACATTCCTGCAGCACTATATGGGGCCATAACGTTCCTGGAGCACTATATGGGGCCATAACGTTCCTGGAGCACTATATGGGGCCATAACATTCCTGCAGCACTATATGGGGCCATAACGTTCCTGCAGCACTATATGGGGGCCATAACATTCCTGCAGCACTATATGGGGCCATAACATTCCTGCAGCACTATATGGGGCCATAACATTCCTGCAGCACTATATGGGGCCATAACATTCCTGCGGCACTATATGGGGGCCATAACATTCCTGCAGCACTATATGGGGCCATAACATTCCTGCAGCACTATATGGGGCCATAACATTCCTGCAGCACTATATGGGGCCATAACATTCCTGCAGCACTATATGGGGGCCATAACATTCCTGCAGCACTATATGGGGGCCATAATGTTCCTGCAGAACTATATGGGGCCATAATGTTTCTGCAGCACTATATGGGGCCATAACGTTTTTGCAGCACTATATAGGGGCCATAACATTCCTGCAGCACTATATGGGGCCATAACATTCCTGCAGCACTATATGGGGCCATAACATTCCTGCAGCACTATATGGGGCCATAACATTCCTGCAGCACTATATGGGGGCCATAACATTCCTGCAGCACTATATGGAGGCCATAACATTCCTGCAGCACTATATGGGGGCCATAACATTCCTGCAGCACTATATGGGGGCCATAACATTCCTGCAGCACTATATGGGGCCATAACGTTCCTGCAGCACTATATGGGGCCATAACATTCCTGCAGCACTATATGGGGCCATAACATTCCTGCAGCACTATATGGGGGCCATAACATTCTTGCAGCACTATATGGGGGCCATAACATTCCTGCAGCACTATATGGGGCCATAACATTCCTGCAGCACTATATGGGAGCCATAACGTTCCTGCAGCACTATATGGGGCCATAACTTTCCTGCAGCACTATATGGGCCATAACATTCCTGCAGCACTATATGGGGCCAGAACATTCCTGCAACACTATATGGGGCCATAACATTTCTGCAGCACTATATGGGGCCATAACGTTTCTGCAGCACTATATGGGGCCATAACGTTTCTGCAGCACTATATAGGGGCATAATGTTTGTGCAGCACTATATGGGGCAAGTGTCTGTTTGGGGCCATAATTAATGTTTGTAGGGCACTACGGCATATGGGGCAAGTGTCTGTATGGAGCATCTTATAGGGCCATAACGTTTGTGCAGCACTATAAGGGGCAAATATCTTTATAGAGCATCTTATGGGGCCATAATCAGCATTTGTGCAGCATTATATTGGGCAAATGTGTCTATGGAGCATCTTATGGGGCCTTTATTAACCTTTATGCAGGATTATATGGGGCATATTTTAATATGGAACATCTTATGGGGCCATAATGAAGAGTATGGAGCATTATATGGGGCTCCTGATTCAATATGGATATTCAAAGACACTTAACCTACTGATGTCTCAATTAATTTTACTTTTATTGGTATCTATTATTACTTTTGACATTTACCGGTAGCTGCTGCATTTTCCCCCCTAGACTTATACTCGAGTCAATAAGTTTTCCCAGTTTTTTGTGGCAAAATTAGGGGGGTCTTATACTCGGGTCGGCTTATACTCGAGTATATACGGTATATTACAGAGGTTTTCAGTGAGGTTCAGGTCTGGAGATTGCCAGAGCTGTATATATATATATATATATATATATATATATATATATATATATATATATATATACCGTATTTTCTGGTGTATAAGATGACTGGGCGTATAAGACGACCCCCAACTTTTCCATATAAAATATGGAATTTGGGATATGCCCGCTGTATAAGACGGGGGTCATCTTATACGGCCAGTCATCTTATACGGCATGTGTTTCCCAGGGTCTGAAGGAGAGAAGACTCTCCTTCAGGCCCTGGGATCCATATTCATGTTAAAAATAAAGAATAAAAATAAAAAATATCTATATACTCACCCCTCCGAGAAGCCTGGCTGTCACTGCTGCAAGCGTCTGCCTCCGTTCCTAAGAATTGCAGAGCATGAAGGATCCTCGATGACGTTGCAGTCCTGTGATTGGTCCGTGACTGCTCATGTGACCGGTCACCTGACCATGACGTCATCGAAGGTCCTTCACGCTCTGCAATTCTTAGGAACGGAGGCAGACGCTTGGAGCGGTGACAGCCAGGCTTCTCGGAGGGGTAAGTATATACATATTTTTTATTTTTATTCTTTATTTTTTACATGAATATGGATCCCAGGGCCTGAAGGAGAGTTTCCTCTCCTTCAGACCCTGGGAACATCCAGGATCGCTCCCTGCACATGCCGTACCTGGCGTATAAGACGACCCCCGACTTTTGTGACAATTTTTAGGGGTTAAAAAGTAGTCTTATACGCCGGAAAATACGATATATATATACATATATATATATATATATATATATATATATATATATATATACTGCTTAAAAAAATAAAGGGAACACTAAAATCCAACATCCTAGATATCACTGAATGAAATATTCCAGTTGTAAATCTTTATTCATTACATAGTGGAATTTGTTGAGAACAATAATGCCTAAAAATTATCAACGTAAATCACAACTAATATCCCATGTACGTCTGGAGTTGGAATGATGCTCAAAATCAAAGTGGAAAATGAAGTTACAGGCTGATCCAACTTCAGTGGAAATGTCTCAAGACAAGGAAATGATGCTCAGTAGTGTGTGGCCTCCACGTTCCTGTATGACCTCCCTACAATGCCTGGCCATGCTCCTGATAGGGCGGCGGATGGTCTCCTGAGGGATCTCCTCCCAGACCTGGACTAAAGCACCCGCCAACTCCTGGACAGTCTGTGGTGCAACGTGACGTTGGTGGATAGTGCGAGACATGATGTCCCAGTTGTTCTCAATCGAATTCAGGTCTGGGGAATGAGCGGGCCAGTCCATTGCTTCAATGCCTTCATCTTGCTGGAACTGGTGACACACTCCAACCACATGAGGTCTGGCATTGTCCTGCATTAGGAGGAACCCAGGGCCAACCGCACCAGCATATGGTCTCACAAGGGGTCTGAGGATCTCATCTCAGTACCTAATGGCAGTCAGGCTACCTCTGGCGAGCACATGGAGGGCTGTGAGGCCCTCCAAAGAAATCCCACCCCACACCATTACTGACCCACTGCCAATCTGGTCATGCTGAAGGATGTTGCAGGCAGCAGATCGCTCTCCACGGCGTCTCCAGACACTGTCACATCTGTCACTTGTGCTCAGTGTGAACCTGCTTCATTCTGTGAAGAGCACAGGGTGCCAGTGGTGAATTTGCCAATCCTGGTGTTCTGTGGCAAATGCCAAGCATCCAGCACGGTGTTGGGCTATGAGCACAACCCCCATCTGTGGATGTCGGGCACTCAGACCATCCTCATGGAGTCGGTTTCTAACCGTTTGGCAGACACATGCACATTTGTGGCCTGCTGGAGGTCATTTTGCAGGGTTCTGGCAGTGCTCCTCCTGTTCCTCCTTGCACAAAGGCTGAGGTAGAGGTCCTGCTGCTGAGTTGTTGACCTCCTACAGTCCCCTCCACATATCCTGGCCTGTCTCCTGGCAGCACCTCCAGCCTCTGGACACTACTCTGACAGACACAGTAAACCTCCTTGCCACAGCTCACATTGATGTGCCATCCTGGATGAGCCACACTACCTGAGCCACGTGTGTGGGTTGTACAGTCCGTCTCATGCTACCAAGAGTGTGAAAGCACAACCAACATTCAAAAGTGACCAAACCATCAGCCAGAAAGCATTGGTAATGAGATGTGGTCTGTGGTCCTCACCTGCAGAACCACTGCTTTATTGAGTGTTTCTTGATAATTGCTAATAATTTCCATCTGTTGTCTATTCCACTTGCACAACAGCATGTGAAATTGATTGTCAAACAGTGTTGCTTCCTAAGTGGACAGTTTGATTTCACAGAAGTTTGATTTACTTGGAGTTATGTTCTGTTGTTTAATTGTTCCCTTTATTTTTAAGCAGTATATACTATATATATACTGTATATATATATATATATATATATATATATATATATATATATATATATATATATACACATATATATATGTATATATATACAGTGGGGCAAAAAAGTATTTAGTCATTCAGCAATAGTGCAAGTTCCACCACTTAAGAAGATGAGAGGCGTCTGTAATTTACATCATAGGTAGACCTCAACTATGGGAGACAAACTGAGAAAAAAAAATCCAGAAAATCACATTGTCTGTTTTTTTATCATTTTATTTGCATATTATGGTGGAAAATAAGTATTTGGTCAGAAACAAACAATCAAGATTTCTGGCTCTCACAGACCTGTAACTTCTTCTTTAAGAGTCTCCTCTTTCCTCCACTCATTACCTGTAGTAATGGCACCTGTTTAAACTTGTTATCAGTATAAAAAGACACCTGTGCACACCCTCAAACAGTCTGACTCCAAACTCCACTATGGTGAAGACCAAAGAGCTGTCAAAGGACACCAGAAACAAAATTGTAGCCCTGCACCAGGCTGGGAAGACTGAATCTGCAATAGCCAACCAGCTTGGAGTGAAGAAATCAACAGTGGGAGCAATAATTAGAAAATGGAAGACATTCAAGACCACTGATAATCTCCCTCGATCTGGGGCTCCACGCAAAATCCCACCCCGTGGGGTCAGAATGATCACAAGAACGGTGAGCAAAAATCACAGAACCACGCGGGGGGACCTAGTGAATGAACTGCAGAGAGCTGGGACCAATGTAACAAGGCCTACCATAAGTAACACAATACGCCACCATGGACTCAGATCCTGCAGTGCCAGACGTGTCCCACTGCTTAAGCCAGTACATGTCCGGGCCCGTCTGAAGTTTGCTAGAGAGCATTTGGATGATCCAGAGGAGTTTTGGGAGAATGTCCTATGGTCTGATGAAACCAAACTGGAACTGTTTGGTAGAAACACAACTTGTCGTGTTTGGAGGAAAAAGAATACTGAGTTGCATCCATCAAACACCATACCTACTGTAAAGCATGGTGGTGGAAACATCATGCTTTGGGGCTGTTTCTCTGCAAAGGGGCCAGGACGACTGATCCGGGTACATGAAAGAATGAATGGGGCCATGTACCGTGAGATTTTGAGTGCAAACCTCCTTCCATCAGCAAGGGCATTGAAGATGAAACGTGGCTGGGTCTTTCAACATGACAATGATCCAAAGCACACCGCCAGGGCAACGAAGGAGTGGCTTCGTAAGAAGCATTTCAAAGTCCTGGAGTGGCCTAGCCAGTCTCCAGATCTCAACCCTATAGAAAACCTTTGGAGGGAGTTGAAAGTCCGTGTTGCCAAGCGAAAAGCCAAAAACATCACTGCTCTAGAGGAGATCTGCATGGAGGAAAGGGCCAACATACCAACAACAGTGTGTGGCAACCTTGTGAAGACTTACAGAAAACGTTTGACCTCTGTCATTGCCAACAAAGGATATATTACAAAGTATTGAGATGAAATTTTGTTTCTGACCAAATACTTATTTTCCACCATAATATGCAAATAAAATGATAAAAAAACAGACAATGTGATTTTCTGGATTTTTTTTTCTCAGTTTGTCTCCCATAGTTGAGGTCTACCTATGATGTAAATTACAGACGCCTCTCATCTTTTTAAGTGGTGGAACTTGCACTATTGCTGAATGACTAAATACTTTTTTGCCCCACTGTATATATATATATATATATATATATATATATATATATATATATATATATATATATATATATATATATATATATATCTGTCCAGAAAAGCGTTAGACTAGGGACAAGCAAGATCCTGCACAAAACCCAAATAAAATACAAAGGAAATGGCTAATTTTTAACTTTAGCCCTTTAAGAGATCATTTCATCTTTAACTTCATTAACTGTTTACAATAACAGTAATTTTTACCAGGGGTGCCCAAACCTTTACATGCCACATTAAGTGTTTTCATATGATGAGACCATGTTCCTGGACAGTAACATACGGCCATTACACAGTACATTTATAAGATTATCTCAGCACAAGAGCATCCAATAGTGGAACTTATTCCAAGATCTATTGAATTAAAATGTACTTTGCTTATGGTACAAACCCTTTCATTTTGAAAACATGGACCAGTATGAAGCTATGCATTGAATATAAATATAAAATGTTAGGCAAACTGTATATAAAACTTTTCATTGTTTGAAAAGAATCATAGTCATGTTTTTTTACAATTTTCTAAATTTAATATTAACTTAATTTTTGTTTTGCTTTTTGCCACATTATTTCAATCATGCCATATCCACTTATGGTTAGGACTAGCAGGCAATAATTACCAGATATAGTGCTAAGCAAGCGATCTTTGTGTCATAGAGTTTGACCTTGTAAGGATAATGAGACACGGAGAATTCAGAACAGATGAAAGCCAAGTACACCTACTTTATCTAGTGACAGCCAGGGAACACCTTCATGCTCAATCAATTCTCGCTAATGAGACAAGATGGGGTAAGATGGTAAAATAGCAGGAACTGGCAACATTTTTTTCTGCTTAATGATCTATAACTTGCGAGGTACAGTAAAATTGTCACTTAGGTTTAAAGCAATAATATGAGTACACAAGAAAAGAGACATATTAAAATATGATATCTTATATGCTCTTTTATTGAAATGCTAATGAGAAGATGAAGGTCTATGGCAGAGGAATTAAGAGAAATCCACAATGTATATGACCTTTTATTGGGCATATTTTATCTAATGAACACAGAGAAGAGCTTTATGATTAAGGATGAACTGCAGATAAATGTAAATTAAAGATCTGATCACCATCCGGAAATGAAGAAGTTACAGTAGGCTGGTTACAGTATGTGTCCAAATGTTAATTATTACAGATTAACCCCCACATTTATTATTTATGAACGCATACATTTTTTCATGATTTGGACAAGAGAAGATATAGAAATGTTTGATTTGTGGGAAAATGTACTTAAAGGAATAACTTTCCTTTTGCGCCAGAGCCTGTTTTTGCCTTAGTGACCTGGACAATTTTTTCAATTCTGAGCAGTGTCACTTTATGAGGTCATAACTCTGAAACGCTGAAAGGATCCTGGTGATTCTGAGAGAGTTTTCTTGTGACATATTGTACTTCATGATAGTAGTAAAATTTATTTGATATTACTTGTGTTTATTTGTTAAAAAATGGAAATTTGGCAAAAATTCTGAAAATTTAGCAATTTTCAAAGTTTTAATTTTTATGCCCTTAAATCAGAGAGTCATATGGCACAAAATAGTTAATAAATAACATTTCCCATATGTCTACTTTATATCAGCACAATTTTGTTAGGAAGCTATAAGGGTTAAAAGTTGACCAGCGATTTCTCATTTTTACAACAAAATTTACAAAACCATTTTTTTAGGGACCACCTCACATTTGAAGTCAGTTTGGGGAGTCAATATGACGGAAAATACCCAAAAATTACACCATTCTAAAAACTGCACCCCTCAAGGTACTCAAAACCACATTCAAAAAGTTTATTAATCCTTCAGTTGCTTCACATGAATGAATGGAATGTAGAAGGAAAAAATAAACATTTACTTTTCTTTCACAGAAATTTTCCTTTAGACCTAATTTCTTTTACATTCACAAGGTTAACAGGAAAAAATGGACTATACATTTTGTTTTGCTATTTCTTCTGAGCATGCCGATACCCCATATGTGGGAGAATGCCACTGTTTGGGTGCACGGCAGGGCTTGGAAGGGAAAGAGCGTCATTTGACTTTCAGAATGAAAAACATTGGCCGGAATCGATAGCGGATGTTGCATTTGGAGAGCCCCTGACATGCCTAAACAGTGGAAACCCCAAACAAGTGACCCCATTTTTGAAACTAGACCCCTTAGGGAACTTACCTAGATGTTTATTGAGCATCTTGAACCCACAGGTGCTTCACAGAAGTTTATAATGTAGAGCCGTGGAAATAAAAAAAAAAAAAAAAAATTTCACAATTAAATCATTTTAGCTCCATATTTTGCATTTTCATAAGGGTAACAGGAGAAATTGCTCCATACAATTTGTTGTGAAATTTCTCCTGAGCATGCTGATTCCCTATATGTGGGAGAATACTACTGTTTGGGTGCATGGCTGATCTTGGAAGGCAAGGAGTGCCATATTGGAGTTTAGATTTTGCTGGAATGTTTTGAGGGTGTCATGTCACATTGTTGGAGCCCTTGAGGTGCAAGAACAGCATAATCCCCCAAAAGTGACTGGATTTAAAAAAAATCTTCCCTGAATGAATTTTTCTAGTGGTGCAGTGAGCATACTGACACCAGTAGAAAATTATACCATTGGGCAGTGAAGAAAAGTCTTATGTTGTAAAATAGGTAGATAGATATAAGGTCACTACACCCATAGATTAATTCACAGAGGGGTGTCATTTCCAATTCCCAGAGGGGCGTCATTTGCAATTCAGAGACGGGTGTCATTTCCAAAATGGGGTCAATTCAGGGGAGATTCTGCTGTTATGGCACTTTGGTGAGCCGCTAAGTGCCAGAACAACAGACCCCCCCTGAAGTGACCCCACTTTAGAAATTACACTCCTCTGGGAATTCATCTATGGATATAGTGACCATTTTCACTACATGGATGATTTCCAGAAACACGTAGTGGAAGTTTTAGAGCAAAAATAGCAAAAATGTCATTGCAGTGCCCAATATATTGTGCCCAGCTTGTGTCTCTGGAGACATCCCCCCACGTGCTTCTGTGTGGAAGATTTTAAAGCAGTCATGGAGGCATAAGGCTGGCAATGATGGGCATTGTGGCCAATAATAGTGGAACATACACAACATCTTCTCTGGGGGTTCTTTCTTATTTCAGTTGCTGGAATGAGTTCAATAAAATGTCGCTCAGTGAGTCTTTGCACACTCTTGGCATTCTCCTGATGAGCTTCAAGAGGTAGTCACCAGAAATGGTCTCCCAACAATCTTGAAGGAGTTTCCAGAGATGCTATGCACTTGATGGCCCTTTTGCCTTTACTCAGCGGTCCAGCTCACCCCAAACCATCTCGATTGGGTTCAGGTGTGGTGACTGTGGAGGCCAGGTTATCTGGCATAGCACCCCATGACTCTCCTTCTTGGTCAAATAGCCTTTACACAGCCTGGAGGTGTGTTTGGGGTCATTGTCCTATTGAAAAATAAATGATGGCCCAACTAAACGCAAACCGGATGGAATAGCATGCCACTGCAAGATGCTGTGGTAGCCATGCTGGTACAGTATGCCTTCAATTTTGAATAAATCCCCAACAGCGTCACCAGCAAAGCACCCCCACACCATCACACCTCCTCCTCCATGCATCAGGGTGGGAACCAGGCATGTAGAGTCCATCCGTTCACCTTTTCTGCATCGCACAAAGACACGGTGGTTGGAACCAAAGATCTCAAATTTGGACTCATCAGACCAAAGCACAGATTTCCACTGGTCTAATGTCCATTTCTTGTGTTCTTTAGCCCAAACAAGTCTCTTCTGCTTGTTGCCTGTCCTTAGCAGTGGTTTCCTAGCAGCTATTTTATCATGAAGGCCTGCTGCACAAAGTCTCCTCTTAACAGCTGTTGTACAGATGTGTCTGCTGCTAGAACTCTGTGTGGCATTGACCTGGTCTCTAATCTGAGCTGCTGTTAACCTGCGATTTCTGAGGCTGGTGACTCGGATAAACTTATCCTCAGAAGCAGAGGTGACTTCTTCCTGGGGTGGTCCTCATGTGAGCCAGTTTCTTTGTAGCGCTTCATGGGTTTTGCCACTGCACTTGGGGACACTTTCAAAGTTTTCCCAATTTTTCGGACTAACTGACCTTAATTTCTTAAAGTAATGATGGCCACTCGTTTTTCTTTACTTAGCTGCTTTTTTCTTGCCATAATACAAATTCTAACAGTCTATTCAGTAGGACTATCAGCTGTGTATCCACCAGACTTCTGCACAACACAACTGATGTCCCCAACACCATTTATAAGGCAAGAAATCCCACTTATTAAACCTGACAGGGCACACCTGTGAAGTGAAAACTATTTTCGGTGACTACCTCCTGAAGTTCATCAAGAGAATGCCAAGAGTGTGGAAAGCAGTCATCAAAGCAAAAGGTGGCTACTTTGAAGAACCTAGAATATAAGACATATTTTCAGTTGTTTCACACTTTTTTGTTAAGTATATAATTCCACATGTAATTTTGATGCCTTCAGTGTGAATTGACAATTTTCATAGTCATGAAAATACAGAAAAATCTTTAAATGAGAAGGTGTGTCCAAACTTTTGCTTTGTACTCTATATAGTTTTGTAATTATAGTGTCGCCATAATAGGGATCAGCAGTTAATGTCTAATGCCTGTGTTTTACATTAGGGCCTGTTCATACTGTCTTTCTTTACTGTGGTTTTCTGAGAATGTAAAAATAATTAGCATGAAACGATAAATCCCCTGCTGCTCCAGCACTGAGGGGATTTAGCAGAGTAGTTTGGGGTGACTTGTTCTCCAGCCACTGAGACACTTAGGGTAGGGGGCCCCCATGCAATCTAAAGATGACATGAGGTGGGGCTCCCCCACATAAAAATTCTACTTTCCTGTGGGCCATTTGCCCCACTGTCTCCTAACGTCCAGTGGGCCCTCTCTTCCATTGGTTAGCCTAATTTCCTGTTGACCCCCTCCCCTCTTGTGTCACCTAATTTCCTGTGGGCCCCACTGTTTCAATTTTAATTTCCTGTTGGCCCCCTCTCCCACCGTTTCGCATCTGGGGAAGGGAAATTAGGTGACACAGTGGGGAAGGGGGCCCTCAGGAAATTATGTGACACCGTGGGGAAGGAGGACCTCAGGAAATTAGGTGACAGTGGGGAAGGGGGCACTCAGGAAATTAGGTGAAATGGTGGGGAAGGGGACCCTCAGGAAATTAGGCAACACGGTGGGAAAGGGGGCCCTCAGGAAATTAGGTGACACAGTGGGGAAGGTGGCCTTCGGAAAATTAGGTGACACAGTGGGAAAGGGGGCCCTCAGGAAATTAGGTGACACAGTGGGGAAGGTGGCCTTCAGGAAATTAGGTAATTTTCTGTGGGCCCCACTGTTTCAATTTTAATTTCCTGTGGGCCCCCTTTCCCACTGTTTTGCATCTGGGGAAGGGAAATTAGGTGACACAGTGGGGAAGGTGGCCTTCGGGAAACTAGGTGACACAATGGGGAAGGGGGCCCTCAGGAAATTAGTTGACACTGTGGGGAAGGTGGCGTTCAAGAAATTAGGTAATTTCCTGTGGGCCCCACTGTTTCAATTTTAATTTCCTGTGGACCCCCTCTCCCACTGTTTCGCATCTGGGGAAGGAAAATTAGGTGACACAGTGGGGAAGGGGGCCCTCAGGAAATTAGATGACACAGTGGGGAAGGGGGCCCTCAGGACATTAGGTGACACAGTGGGGAAGGGGGCCCTCAGGAAATTAGGTGACACAGTGGGGAAGGGGGCATGTCGGCATTGCATGTTAAATGCCGCTGTCTGAGATTGAAACACTTTGTGCGCATCATTCTTTTGTTAATTGGCGCACCTGTTACGTGATCGTGGGCTGCTGATGGATTGCCATGAAAGCAAGGTGTCAGCTGATGACCCCTGTGGCTGGCATCACTTGGCATCACTGTATATAGCACAGGCGATCAGACAGTCACATCTTTAACCCCTTCAACACCTAGCCTGTTTTCATCTTTCTGACCTGGCCAATTTTTACAATTCTGACCACTGTCTATTTATGAGGTAATAACTCTGGAATGCTTCAATGGATCCCACTGATTATGAGATTGTTTTCTCATGCCATATTGTACTTTATGATAGCAGTCAAATTTCCCCAATATGACTTGCATTTTTTTTGTGAAAAAAATGGAAATTTGGAGAAAACTCTGAAAATTTTGCAATTTTCCAACTTTTAATTTTTATGCTCTTAAATCAGAGAGTTATATCGCACAAAATAGTTAATAAATAACATTTTGCACATGTCTACTTTACAACAGTGCAATTTTGGAACCCAAATTTTTCTTTGTTAGGAAGTTATAAGGGTTAAAAGTTGACCAGCAATTTCTCATTTTTTCATCAAATTTTACAAAACCATATTTTTAGGGACCACATCACATTTGAAGTCACTTTGAGGGGTCTATATGATTAAAAATACCCAAAAGTGACACCATTCTAAAAACTACACCCCTCAAGGTGCTCAAAACCACATTCAAGAAGTTTATTAACCCTTCAGGTACTTCACAGGAATTTTTGGAATGTTTAAAAAAAATGAACATTTAACTTTTTTTCATAAAAAATGTACCTCAGATTCAATTTGTTTTATTTTACCAAGGGTAACAGGAGAAATAGGACCGCAAAAGTTGTACAATTTGTCCGTATTCTGATACCCCATATGTGGGGGTTAACCACTGTTTGGGCGCATGGCAGAGCTTGGAAGGGAAGGGGCACCGTTTGACTTTTTCAGTGCAGAATTTGCTGGAATTGAAATCAGATGCCATGTTGAATTGGAGAGCACTGATGTGCCTAAACAGAAGAAACCCCCTACAAGTGACACCATTTTGGAAAGTAGACCCCCTAAGGAACTTGTCTAGATGTGTGGTGAGCACCTTGAACTCCCAAATGCTTCACAGAAGTTTATAATGTAGAACTGTAAAAAAACACAATCATATTTTTTTTCACAAAAATGATATTTTCGCCCCCAATTTTTTATTTTCTCAAGGGTAACAGGAGAAATTGGACCACAAAAGTTGTTGTACTATTTGTCCTGAGTATGCTGATACCCCTTATGTGGGGGGAACCACAGTTTGGGCTCATGGCAGAGCTTGGAAGGGAAGGAGCGCCGTTTTGGAATGCAGACTTTGATACAATGGTCTGTGGGCGTCACATTGCATTTGCAGAGCCCCTGATGTACCTAAATAATAGAAACCCCCCACAAATGACCCCATATTGGAAACTAGACCCCCCCAAGGAAGATATATAGATGTTTTGTGAGAACGTTGAACACCCAAGTGTTTCACTAAAATTTATAACACAGAGCCGAGAAAATAAAAATCATTTTTTCCCCAAAAAATGATTTTTTAGCTGCCAAATTTTTATTTTCACAAGGGCAACAGGAGAAATTGTACTGCAAACGGTGCTGTCCAATTTGTCCTGAGTGCGATGATACCCCATATGTGGCGGTAAACCACTGTTTGGGCACATGGCAGAGCTCAGAACGGAAGTAGCACCGTTTTACTTTTTCAAAGCAGAGTTGGCTGGAATTGAGATGGGACGCCATGTCGCGTTTGGAGACCCCCCTGATGTGCCTAAAAAGTAGAAACCCCCCAATTCTAACTCCAACCCTAACCCCAACACATCCCTAACTCTAGTCCCAACCCTAACCATAACCCGAACACACCCCTAACCCTAATCCCAACTTTAACCACATCCCTAACCCAAACACACCCCTAACCCTAATCCCAACCCTAACCATAACCCTAACCACATCCCTAACCCTGACACACCCCTAACCCTAATCCCAACCCTAACCCTAATCCCAACCCTAATCCTAATCCCAAAAGTAAATGTAATCCAAAACCTAACCCCAACTCTAGCCCCAACCCTAACTTTAGCCCCAACCCTAACCCTAACTTTAGCCCCAACCCTAACCCTAACTTTAGCCCCAAGCCTAACCCTAAACCTAGCCCTAACCCTAATGGGAAAAATGAAATAAAAGCATTTTTTTATTTTATTATTTTTCCCTAACTATGGGGGTGATACAGAGGGGTTTGATTTGCTATTTATAGCGGGTTTTTATGTTTAACAGCTGTCACACTCTAAAAGACGCTTTTTATTGCAAAAAATAGTTTTTGCATCACCACATTTTGAGGGCTATTTTGGCTCACAGAGTCATATGAGGTCTTGTTTTTTGCGGGACAAGTTGACGTTTTTATTGGTACCATTGGTACCATTTTGGGCGCATCACATTTTTTGATCGCTTTTTATTCTGATTTTTGTTAGGCAGAATGAACAAAAACCAGCAATTCATGAATTTATTTTGGGGTAGGGGCCTTTATACTGTTCTGCATGTGGTAAAATTGATAAAGCAGTTTGATTCTTCGAGTTAGTGCGATGACAGTGATACCTCATTTATATAATTTGTTAATGTTTTGACTGTTTTATACAATAAAAACTATTCTATAGAAAAAATAATTATTTTTGCATAGCTTTATTCTGAGAGCTATAACTTTGTTATTTTTCTGATGATGGAGCTATATGGTGGCTTGTTAATTGCGGGACAAGATGACGTTTTCAGCGGTACCATGTTTACTTATATCGTCTTTTTAATTGCGTGTTATTCCACTTTTTGTTTGGCGGTATGATGATAAAGCATTGTTTTTTGCCTTGTTTTTTAATTTTTTTAATGGTGTTCAATAAAGGTCGGGTCATTACGGACGCGACGATACCAAATATGTGCACTTTTATTGTTTTTATTATTATTATTTACATAAATAAATGGATTTGTTGGCAAAATATTTATTTAATTTTTTTTCATTAATTTATTTGGGGATTTTTTTTATATTTTTACACATTATATATATATATATATATATATATATATATATATATATATATATATATATTTTTTAAACTTTATTACATTGTCCCAGGTTGGGACATCACTATATAAAGTCAGATCGCTGATGTGACACTTTGCATAGCACAGTGTCAGATCAGCGATCTGACAGGCAGTGTAGGAGGCTTGCGGCGCCTGCTCTTAGCAGGTGCTCGCAAGCCACCTCACTGCAGGACCCCGAAGGACCCCGTGGCCATCTTGGAGCCGGGGGTCTCCATGGAGACCACCGGAACAACATGATTGCATCACTTTGTTCCGCTGGGAGAGCGTAGGGATCCACTGTCCCTGTGTGATTGTGCTCTATGCCGCTGTCAGTACTGACAGCGGCATCAGAAGGGTTAAATGCCCACAATCAGGGCTAGCACTGATCGTGGGTTTTGCTGCGGGGTATCAGCTGTCACATACAGCTGACACCTGCAGCCGATCACGGCGGCGCTCAGCGTGAGGCTGCGGTCATCGTGTCTCCATACTAGTACTGCTTCGGGCAGAAATGCACTTCCCGCAGAGCAGTACTAGTATGACGGAGGTCGGGAAGGGGTTAAGTACCCTAAAGGCAATAGCAATAACAGAGAAACGCAAAAAAAAGTTTTAAAAAATACCTTAACGTTCAAATCATCCCTCTTGTATCATATTGAAAATAAAGATGTTTAAAAAATTAAACAAGTCAGCACTATCAAAATATAAAAACAATTATGTCGATCAGTAAACACCATAAGGCTATGTTCTCACATTGCGTTTTTGTTTTCACTACATACTGCTTTCAATAGGTGAAAAATACTGCTAAAATGCTGAAAAATGCTGCATGAAAAAGAAATGACATGCTGCATTTTGCAAAACCTAAGGTTTTGTGCAAAATACTGAGGACAAAAAAAACAAGCTGTGTGCATGAGATTTCTGAAATCTCATAGAATTTGCTTCTACTGCAAAAGAGCATTAAAAATACAAAACAAAAAGGTAATGTGTGAATGTAGCTTAAACAGAAAAAAATTCAAGAATACAAATTTTCCTTTTTCTGGTTGCCACAATTCCAAAAAAAGCTGTAACTGTAAACAATCAAAATGTCATATCTATACTAAAATTGTACTAATAAAAACATCAGCTAGCCTTGCAAAAAAATAAGCTATCACACAGCTCCATCGGCAGAAAAATAAAAATGTTGTGGTGTAATATATAGAGGATGTGTCCCGTGTGGTGCAGTACATAGATGTTGTGTCCTGTGTGGTATAGCATATAGAGGATGTGTCCTTTGTGGTGTAGTATATAGAGGTTGTGTCCCGTTTGGTGTAGTATATAAAGGATGTGCTCTTTGTGGAATAGTATATAGAGGATGTGTCCCATGTGGTGCAGTATATAGAGGTTGTGCGCTGAGTGGTGTAGTATACAGAGGTTGTGCCCTGTGTGGTGTAGTACATAGAGGAGGTGTCCTGTGTGGTGCAGTACATAGAGGAGGTGTCCTGTGTGGTGCAGTACATAGAGGTTGTGTCCTGTGTGGTGTAGTATACAGAGGATGTGTCCCGTGTGGTGTAATATATAGAGAATGTGTCCCATGTGGTGCAGTACATAGAGGTTGTGTCCCATAGGGTGTAGCATATAGAGGATGCGTCCTTTGTGGTGTAGTATATAGAGATTGTGTCCCATTTGGTGTAGCATAAAGAGGATGTGTCCTGTGTGGTGTAGTATTTAGAGGATGTATCCCATGTGGTGTAGCATATAAAGGATGTGTCCTTTGTGGTGTAGTATATAGAGGTTGTGTCCTGTGTGGTGTAGTACATAGAGGATGTGTCCTGTGTGGTGCAGTACATAGAGGTTGTGTCCTGTGTGGTGTAGTATATAGAGTTTGTGTCCATTGCGGTGCAGTATATAGAGGTTGCGTCCTGTGTAGTGCAGTACATAGAGGCTGTGTCCTGCGTGGTGTTATATATAGAGGATGTGTCCTGTGTGGTGTAGTATATTGAGGATGTGTTCCATGTGGTGTAATATATAGAGAATGTGTCCCATGTGGTGCAGTACATAGAGGTTGTGTCCCGTGTGGTGTAGCATTTAGAGGATGTGTCCTTTCTGGTGTAGTATATAGAGATTGTGTCCCATTTGGTGTAGTATAAAGAGGAAGTGTCCTTTGTGGTGTAGTATTTGGAGGATGTATCCCATGTGGTGTAGTATATAGAGGATGTGTCCTTTGTGGTGTAGTATATAGAGATTGTTTCTCATTTGATGTAGTATAAAGAGGATGTGTCCTGTGTGATGTAGTATTTGGAGGATGTATCCCATGTGGTGTAGCATATAGAGGATGTGTCCTGTGTGATGTAGTATTTAGATGATGTATCCCGTGTGATGTAGTATACATTGTATCATTTGTATAACTGCATGGTGGGCTGCAAAAATGATTTTTCTCTGGTGGGCCCAAGGTACTCCAGTCCGACGCTGACTATGCGTCTTGATTATCCTCCACCTCTTCAGACATCAATTGACCTTCCCCAACGTGGCTTTCTTCTGTCCGTGGGTGCTCAAATGTTTGGCCATCACTGCACTCCACCTCCTCATGACCCTCTTTCATGGTGCACGTTGAGAGGCCTCACAAATTGCAAGGGAACATAAACAGTTCCTCAGAGTGGTCAACTTTGGGGTCTTATATCTCCTCGGACTGGAGGGGAGGGTGAAGTTCAGCACCAATATCCAGCAATAAAATTCAAAAATTTATTAAACAACAAACATGATTAAAAACAAAATGTGACGTGTTTCTGGCATGTCACTCGTCAGTGCCCTAGTCATAGGACAGTATGACTATGATGCCCTATGACTAAGGGCACTGATGTGCCAGAAACGCATCAGGTTTTGTTTTTTGCTTAATAATAAATTTTTGGATTTTATTCCTGGATTTTTGTGCTGATCTTCACCCTCCCCTCCTGTTCTACATTGCTGCAATCACTGGCAGGTCTAGCACCTTTCAGGATTATACCAACAAGGACTTTGATATTGTATGGCATGGTAAGCTGTTTTTCTTCTATACTACTACTGTATCCTTGGAATCTTGATGGTGAGAGGAAGGATGGTTGAGGATTCAGAGGCCCAGCCTCCTGGCTACAGAGACTGTATCGTGTGGAAGACTTTGTGGTGCTGCCTGTCAATACACTGGAGCCTTTGTCTGCCATCAAACCCACAAAATCCTCTTACTTGTCTGCGTTCGTTAGTGGTGTAGCGCACTGACCAAATTTTGACAGAAGGCTAGAATGAGCTATAGTCACCTACAGATCTGTCTCACAACCTTGGCGGGCACCACCACATCCACGTCCCTTAACGTCACTCTTTCTCATCTTGAATGCGTTATGCTTATGAAAAAAAAGACTTTATTTTTCAGAAGTACTCTCACTAAGCTCTTATGTACAAATTCACTGTATCTAGCAATATGTGGCTATTTTTCTCTGATCTCACCTTTATTATACACGGCAACAGCAGACTGACATAAATTACAGGTAAATAGTCACATTTGCCTATCTTTGCAGGCTTTGCGCCCGTTGCACAACTGCTAGATAAAGATACACCATTTATTAAACCAATAGAAAATTAAGATTTTTTAAAGATTGCCTTGCTGACACACTGCAACAGCGGAGTAATGAAAATTATTGCCACTTCTAAATTGTCACGTTTGTTTATCTCCACCCAGATTGCACTAGTCGCACAACTGCTAGATAAAAATAAGCAATTTTTTTAACCAATAGAAATTTTGGGGGATTTTTTTACATTGCCTTTATGAGATATGCCAACAACAGACTCAAGGAGGTAAATAGTGACGTTTCCATAACTGAACAGGTTTTGCTCCAGTCGCACAACTGCTAGAGAAGTATTTAAGGAATAGATGAGAAATATTATTTAGCAATTAGCTTTAAAAATGGATGTTACTATATACTGGCACTGAGGAATATTATTTTGCTGTAAAAAAAATTATAGGCTGCTACACAGGAATATTATGTAGCTCCAAAAAAACGTCGCAAGTACAAACTGGGTGGTGGTTAACCCACGTGTGTCCAGTGCGATACTGCCACTTAGTGTCCACCATTACCGAGCAGCAGTTACCATCTCTGCACAGTGGACCCCGGGCTGCGAACACACCATATTGTAATCTTTATATTTATTTGGTGCATTCTGCCAGCCCTAACAGGGTCTAGTTTCCAAAATGGTGTCACTTGTAAGGGGCCTCCACTGCTTAGGCACATCAAGGGCTCTCCAAACGCGACATGGCATCCGCTAATGATTTCAGTCAATTTTGTGTTCAAAAAGTCAAATGATCTCCTTTCCTTCCGAGCCCTGCCATACTCTCAAACAATAGTTTTCCCCTGCATATGGGGTATTGGCGTACTCACGAGAAATTGCGCAACAATTTCTGGGGTCCATTTTCTCCTGTTATCCTTGTGAAAATAAAAAAAATTAGGGCTAAATAAATTTTTTTGTTAAAATAATTTGATTTTTTATTTTCATGTTATACATTTCTGTGACCTGGGGGATCAAAGTGCTCACCACGTATCTAGACAAGTTCCTTGAGCGATTTAGTTTCTAAAATTAGGTCACTTTTCGAAGATATTCATTGTTTAGGACATCAGAGGTGTTCAAAAAGACAAGCAGTTCTTCTTCCCTTCTGAACACTGCCATGCACCCAAACAGTAGTTTTCCCCTACATATCCAGTATCAGCATTCTTGGGAGACATTGCAGGGCAAATGTTGGGGTCTATTTCTTCTTGTTACAATTTGAAAATAAAAAATTTGGGCTCTAAAATAACATTTTTGTGAAAAAAACTTAAATGTTCATTTTTTCACTCCACATTACATTAATTCCTGTGAAGTACCTGAAGGGTTATTAACACTTCTTGAATGTAGTTTTGGACTTTGAGGGGTATAAATAGCCCCAGTAAGAGGTTGTCAGTATAGGCATTGACACAGAGGCTGGACTACTATATGAGAGGTTCTTTCTTAACATTCCCTATGGACTAATTTAGTCACACATGCCATTCCCCTGACGAATCTATGATAGAGGAAAGGCGTCGGTAGGCTCATAGAGAATACCAAGACATAAAGCAGTTACTGATGGTCAGCTGTGGACTGCCCTTGCAAGAGCGGGAGTTCAGAGGCATAGGGTCAGACAGAATGCAACTATTCTACGTCTAATACTAGCTACAAGCTACTCCTGTTCCTCTTATTTGTGAAAATACCAGCCAATAAGGTGAGATCACTCCATTTTTTGTTTGATCACAATAGGGCTGGTACAAGTTGTTTTGATTTGTCTCACAGCAGAACATAAATGTATATATACACAGTGATGAAAATAAATGGATACACATGCAATATTTGGAGATGTCTATTGATGTTCATTTACAGGTTTCAATATATGGATCTATTTGTGATAAGCTGTCCTATTGATCACTGTTGAATGTGAATACGGATCTATATATGTAAGCTATATACATCTATGTGTTGTTTCTGTTTAATCCGCTATTGTGAGTAATAGCACACGTCTATTTTTGTTACATAATCTAATAGGGAGGTGTGTAATAGGAGCTTACTAGCTCCATTTTTGTCTCTTAGGCCAGGGTCATACTTGAGAGTGCAATGCGAGAAACTCGCGCCTCAATACCAGGCACTGCCAACCGGCACTCGGGACCAGAGCCTGTGGCTGCATGTATTTCTATGCAGCTGAATGCTCTGGTCCTGAGTGCCGGTGGCAGTGCAGGGTATTGAGGTCGGAGACTCGCGTGTGTTTCTCGCATTGCACTCGCAAGTGTGACCCCGGTCTTATTGTAGCAAACAGGAAGACAGTACTACATACTGTTCCAACCTGTTATTAGAGGAGAGTGTATATACAATAAACTACTACCCCACTTTTTGTCTGTCTAGGTATCCATATTTTTTAAATATAAAGAATAAAAGTTGGTTTAAAAATTTTGTCACCCCCCAAAATTTGGGAGCAAAATAGGGGGGGAAGTCTTATAGTCTGAATACAGGCTTACCCGGGTTTACAGCGGTGGTGGAGCAGGGTCTTTTCCTCAGGAAGTACAAAATGTCACAAAAATAATCTCAGAATCAGTGGGATCCATTGGAGCGTTCCACAGTTATTAACACATAAATTGACACTGGTCAGAATTGTAAAATTTGTCCTGGTCATGAAGGGGAAAAAAGGCTTGAGGGGTGAAGGCATTAAAGCACCATTCTAGCGGTGAAAAAACAAATAAATGCTGGAGTGGTGCTTTAAAGAATACCTGTTCATGTTCATACTTGTAATCCCCTTAGGAGAACAAGTGTTCCAGTCTGGCCAGTCTTCACAAGGACCCTCAGGTTAGGTACACGGTACACATTAATTTCTTAACTAGTATAAATAACACTTTCTGTAGGCAAAAGATAAAGCCTGAGATAAAGAATCCCTCCGCCACTTGGTACTTCTTCACTTCAGAACTTGCTACCTTAGTATGGTCTCCTCAATCGTCTTCACCCACATCGCCTTTAAATCAATGTGGATCTGCAGACCATAGGTTCTCCTCTTTTCTGTTGTTTTCAAGACCTTCTCAACATACAGGAACTGAGTTCCTTTTGCCTATGATACACCTCCCGGTGTGGGAAGGCCCCTATAGTTACCCTTATCTACTGGTGAACTTAGAGCTATCTTCTATTACACTCAGGACATCTTTCCCTGCTGAGTAAAGGACTCTCTTACTGCATTCCCGATGAGTTTAACTTGACGGACTTTAAAATTGATTTATTTAAAGCGGTCAGAAAAATTCATTTACATAAGGCTTTTATCACTAACCAAGGTAGACCAGAAGTAATGGAGGGGGAGCAACCCGTTAACATAGGTCCACTTGGTTTTTTGGTGGGGGTGGGGGCACAAGCATTGGCAGATAGCAGGGGAGATGCAAGGCTCTTATTGAGCCTGACTGATGAAGGAGTAGATACTAATATAGGGTGCACAGAACCGGTAAGACCATTCACGGGGGGAGTGCCTTCTAGGTACATGTCCCCGGTGTCACCGGGTAATGTAATTGACCTCTTTGAGACACAAGTAATCAAGGATGTAGAGGCGTTAGTTTACCATAAGGCCCCATCCAATCTTTTGTTTTCAGAAAAGAAAACGCTAAAAGAAATAGCTAATTGGTCGGATACAATAGTGAGACAAGCAGACAAAGGAGGTAAAATCTTATTGATTCCTAAGGTAATGTACGTAAAAGAGGCCAACAGGCAATTGGCAGATACAAGCATGTACACTAAATTATTAAAAGACCCTACACAAAAATTTAAGAGGAGAACTGCGATCCTTTTTGAGGCAAACAGTAGAATCAAGAGTCATCACACAGAGAAAGGCAGAGAAATTGCTGCCGGAGTTCCCCATTAAACCACACTGGTACTATGTCCCAAAGATACACAAATCGATAACCAATCCGCCCGGGCGACCAATAGTGTCCGGGTTTGGGTCGGTGACTGAACCACTTTCACAATATATAGATTGGTTATTACGACCTATGCTGATAAGCATTCCATCGTACATAAAGGACACTGACGCATTTTTGAAAAATATTAAACAGTTTCAGTGGCAACCAGGTTTTGCACTGGCATCAGTGGACGTGGTTAATTTGTATACACGAATTCCCCAGGAAGAAGGGGTAGAAGCAGTAAGACACATATTAAATACCACAGACCGAAGTAAGGTCTTTATTGATTTTGTTTGTGATGGATTAAGGTTTATTTTGACGCATAACTAGTGTTGAGCGATACCGTCCGATACTTGAAAGTATCGGTATCGGAAAGTATCGGCCGATACCGGCAAATAGTGTTGAGCGATACTTTCCGATATCGGAAAGTATCGGTATCGGAAAGTATCGGCCGATACCGTCACAGTATCGGAATCCAATCCGATACCGATACCCGATCCCAATGCAAGTCAATGGGACGAAAATATCGGAATTAAAATAAACCCTTTATACACTTGTAGGTTCATTCTACATGAAGGAAAACAACTAAGAATATTGTAGGATGTATTGGGGGACGTGGCGGAGATATTAAAGGGACAGAGGTTTAGCCCAATGTAATAGAATAGCAGGATTTTTTATTTTTTTTTATGAAGTTCGGCGTTAGAAAGAATTTGACTATGTTTTTTTTTTTTTTTTATGTCAGATATTGATGTTTCACTACTTCCACGCCCTTCACCTTCTTTTTTACTTCTCCCACGCTTTCTTCTTAATTATCCTCATCATCAGCTTCTTTGACATCAACTTCTTCACCTTATTCATCTTCTTCTTCATCTTCTACCTATTATTTTTTGGGTTACATTGTTCATATTCTTTTTATTTTACTATTATCTTCATCATATTCAACTTCTTCATCATATTCTTATTTGTGACAGGCATTCCCGTAGTTGTTATCTATAAAAGTTTGAAGATTACACCTTCCGTTCTGCCTGTCACAAAACAGTTACATTTGTCCGCGTTCAGTTTGGCCTGCAGCATCAGGCTTTATCCAGGGGCACCACGAGGAGGAACGGACTCACCCCCATACACTGCTTAGTCTTCTTCTGCTTATAATTTAGATAATATTTTTTGCTCTGATATTTAGTGTTATGCTTAATGTTCTTCTGCTCTTTGTTCTGCAGCCTCTTGTTCTTCTGCTTCTCGGTCTTCCAGGTCGTCGTCGTCTCCAGGGTCGTCGTCTCCGGGGTCGTCGTCATCGGGGTGGTCTTCAGGGTCGTCGTCTCCGGGGTCGTCGTCATCGGGGTGGTCTTCGGGGTCATCGTCTCCAGGGTCGTCGTCATCACGGTGGTTGTCGTCTCTGGTGTCGTCGTCATCTTAGGGGTGGTCTTCTGGGTCATTGTGTTTAGTCTCTTGAACTTGGAAATGTAGCAGAAGGTACAAGAAGGCTGAGAAAATGCCGAGAACCAGCTGATGGAACTGGAACTCGGATGGCTACCCGAAGGTCCAAGAGCCAATGGAACTACCGAGGACCAGCTGACGTTACTGGAACCCGGTTACTAAGCAGGAGGTACCTGTGCTGAAAGCACTACCAAGGACCACCTGACGTTGGTGGAACTCGGATACCCAGAGGGAGGCACCTAAGCCAAAGGCTCTGCCCGGAATCAGCTGACGGTACTGGAACCAGGATGGGGAGCAGAAGGTACAAGAGCAAAAGACACTGCCGAGAACCAGCTGACGGTGCTGGAACCCGGATGGGTAGCCGAAGGTCCAAGAGCCAATGGAACTACCGAGGACCAGCTGACGTTACTGGAACCCGGTTACTAAGCAGGAGGTACCCGTGCCTGAAAGCACTACCAAGGACCACCTGACGTTGGTGGAACTCGGATACCAAAGGGAGGCACCTAAGCCAAAGGCTCTGCCCGGAACCAGCTGATGGTACTGGAACCAGGATGGGGAGCAGAAGGTACAAACTGTGTAATGGAGGCGCGAGTTCCCTTTGTAATGAGACGCAGCACAGGTGTCAAGAATCCCACCTTGGTGCTGGGTGCAGCCTCCCGAGCGTTGTTATTTGCTGTACAGGAGTCTGCGCTGTCGTGTTATCCCCTGGCCTAGCGCCGTTAGCGCTGCCCATCTTCTGGCATCATGTAATGTCGGCCGGTGCGGTTCGCGATGACCATGAATCCCAGCCCCGCAGTGTCTTAACATTGTTAAAACACTGCGGGGCTGGGATTCAGGGCCTGGCGCAGCACATATGTTGGCCTCTCACACTCGGGTCCTTACACCCGCTTCAGACTGTGCGGCGTCATCTGATCCCTTATCGCATGCCACGGCCATGAAGCCGCACAGTCCGAAGAAGGCGGAAGGAGAGGAGGGACAGGCGAACTGATGCACTGATCCTGCCCATGAATCACACCCTCGCAGTCCCAATAAATAAGACACCGAGGGGCGTTGTGTGGGTCAGGGCGGCCGCAGAGGCGCAGCCAGCCAAACAATGATGCCAGAAGACGGGCAGCGCTACCAAGGGGGTTGCAGCGTGTCATTACAAAGGAAAGTCACACCACCGGGACGGTTAAATGGTCACACAGAGGACACATTTCAGACGTGTTTTCAGTTCCACATGTGCGAGGAGAATACGTTTCTGAGCCACCTTGCACACATGCAGCATTACCGCTGTACAAGGTGGCTGGATAACGTAAAAACGCCTGGGGGAGGGGGGACAGGTTCCCTTCAATTTCAGTTCTTGTGTCTGCGTGGCTTTTGCAGGACACGTTGCCGGCTGCACAGCAGGGGAACAGCTGGCGGTGCTGGACCCCACTGACACATTGGCTGGTGTTTTTCTCTGTGCAGCTAGCACATCTGGGCCCCAACTGGCGGTGTGTTAGAGCCCAGGGACAGCAGGAGGAGGAGCAGGAGGAGGAGGAGCAGGGGGAGGGGAGTGTAGGCCGAAGCCTGCACTGGCGGCAGCTTTGGGTCTGTTGTGTCTGCGTGGCTTTTGCAGGACACGTTGCCGGCTACACAGCAGGGGAACAGCTGGCGGTGCTGGACCCCACTGACACATTGGCGAGGTGTTTGGCTCTGTGCAGCCAGCACTTCCGGACAGCAACTAGCGTTGTTGGAGCCCGGGCTCTGCAGGTGGAGCAGAGTGTAGGCCGAAGCCTAATTGAACCGATTTCAAAAGTCACCTTTAACCCCCCCTCAGGGGTTACAAAGTAGAAGAGCCACAGCTTATGCAGCAGCAGTGCTGCGCAAGTCAAAGGTTGCTCTTGTAATTTTTCTCCTTGCACACGCTGAATGGAACACGTATAACATTCAGCCCTTTATACAGTCAAACTGTGTAATGGAGGCGCGAGTTCCCTTTGTAATGAGACGCAGCACAGGTGTCAAGAATCCCACCTTGGTGCTGGGTGCAGCCTCCCGAGCGTTGTTATTTGCTGTACAGGAGTCTGCGCTGTCGTGTTATCCCCTGGCCTAGCGCCGTTAGCGCTGCCCATCTTCTGGCATCATGTAATGTCGGCCGGTGCGGTTCGCGATGACCATGAATCCCAGCCCCGCAGTGTCTTAACATTGTTAAAACACTGCGGGGCTGGGATTCAGGGCCTGGCGCAGCACATATGTTGGCCTCTCACACTCGGGTCCTTACACCCGCTTCAGACTGTGCGGCGTCATCTGATCCCTTATCGCATGCCACGGCCATGAAGCCGCACAGTCCGAAGAAGGCGGAAGGAGAGGAGGGACAGGCGAACTGATGCACTGATCCTGCCCATGAATCACACCCTCGCAGTCCCAATAAATAAGACACCGAGGGGCGTTGTGTGGGTCAGGGCGGCCGCAGAGGCGCAGCCAGCCAAACAATGATGCCAGAAGACGGGCAGCGCTACCAAGGGGGTTGCAGCGTGTCATTACAAAGGAAAGTCACACCACCGGGACGGTTAAATGGTCACACAGAGGACACATTTCAGACGTGTTTTCAGTTCCACATGTGCGAGGAGAATACGTTTCTGAGCCACCTTGCACACATGCAGCATTACCGCTGTACAAGGTGGCTGGATAACGTAAAAACGCCTGGGGGAGGGGGGACAGGTTCCCTTCAATTTCAGTTCTTGTGTCTGCGTGGCTTTTGCAGGACACGTTGCCGGCTGCACAGCAGGGGAACAGCTGGCGGTGCTGGACCCCACTGACACATTGGCTGGTGTTTTTCTCTGTGCAGCTAGCACATCTGGGCCCCAACTGGCGGTGTGTTAGAGCCCAGGGACAGCAGGAGGAGGAGCAGGAGGAGGAGGAGCAGGGGGAGGGGAGTGTAGGCCGAAGCCTGCACTGGCGGCAGCTTTGGGTCTGTTGTGTCTGCGTGGCTTTTGCAGGACACGTTGCCGGCTACACAGCAGGGGAACAGCTGGCGGTGCTGGACCCCACTGACACATTGGCGAGGTGTTTTTCTCTGTGCAGCTAGCACATCTGGGCCCCAACTGGCGGTGTTAGAGCCCAGGGTCAGCAGGAGGAGCAGGGGGAGCGGAGTGTAGGCCGAAGCCTGCACTGGAGCAAGTTGAAAGGAAACCTTTAACCCCCCCCCCCAGGCGTTTGTAGCTGGAAGAGCCATCGTGTACAGCACTAATGCTGGAAAAAGTAAACTTAGCTCTTTTAATTATAGTCCTTGCAGATGCTGAACCTAACACTTATGAAATGTGTCCCCTCACAGCGTTCAACCGTCCGGTCGGTGGAACTTTCCTTTGTCATGTGACGCAGCACAGCCGTCATTTTTACCCCCTTGTCGCCGTGCGCCGCCTCCTCAGCGTTGTTTGAATCTGTCCCGGAGCCTGCGCTGTTAGGTTACCCCTTGGCCATGCACACATTTTGCGCTGCCCGTCTTCTGACATCATTTGCTGTCAGGCTGGCTGCGCCTGTGCGGGTGCGCTGTCCGAGATTCAGCCTCGCGGTGTCGTCTAATGTAATCCCACCGCGGGCCTGGGATCCGTGTCCATGCGCAGTGCATATCCTCGCCTCTCACTCCCCTCCCTACGGCTTCTAAAGACTGTGCGGTGTCACGGCCGTGGCATGCTATTAGGGACCAGCTGACACCGAACAGTCTTTAGAAGCCGTAGGGAGGGGAGTGAGAGGCGAGGATATGCACTGCGCATGGACACGGATCCCAGGCCCGCGGTGGGATTACATTAGACGACACCGCGAGGCTGAATCTCGGACAGCGCACCCGCACAGGCGCAGCCAGCCTGACAGCAAATGATGTCAGAAGACGGGCAGCGCAAAATGTGTGCATGGCCAAGGGGTAACCTAACAGCGCAGGCTCCGGGACAGATTCAAACAACGCTGAGGAGGCGGCGCACGGCGACAAGGGGGTAAAAATGACGGCTGTGCTGCGTCACATGACAAAGGAAAGTTCCACCTACCGGACGGTTGAACGCTGTGAGGGGACACATTTCATAAGTGTTAGGTTCAGCATATGCAAGGAGCACCACGAAAAGAGGCACTTTTTCCCTTTGCATCATTACTGCTGCACAAGGTGGCTCCTTCAGTAACAAACGCATGGGGGGGGGGGACAGGTTCCCTTAAATTTAACTTGTTGTGCCTGCGTGGTGGTCGCAGTACACGTTGCCATATACACAGCAGGGGAACAGCTGGCGGTGCTGAACCCCACTAACACATAGGCGAGGTGTTTGGCTCTGTGCGTACAGCACTTCTGGACGGCAACTGGCGGTGTTGGAGCCCAGGGACAGGTGGAGGAGGAGGAGGTTGGAGGAGGTAGGAGGGATTGCCACACACACAGCAGGGGAACAGCTGACGTTACTGAACCCCAATAACAGAGGAGGGACTGTTGACTGTGCGTACAGCACTTCTGGACGGCAACTGGCGGTGTTGGAGCCCAGGGACAGGTGGAGGAGGAGGAGGTTGGAGGAGGTAGGAGGGATTGCCACACACACAGCAGGGGAACAGCTGACGTTACTGAACCCCAATAACAGAGGAGGGACTGTTGACTGTGCGTACAGCACTTCTGGACGGCAACTGGCGGTGTTGGAGCCCAGGGACAGGTGGAGGAGGAGGAGGTTGGAGGAGGTTGGAGGAGGTAGGAGGGATTGCCACACACACAGCAGGGGAACAGCTGACGTTACTGAACCCCAATAACAGAGGAGGGACTGTTGACTGTGCGTATAGCACTTCTGGACGGCAACTGGCGGTGTTGGAGCCCAGGGACAGGTGGAGGAGGAGGAGGTTGGAGGAGGTTGGAGGAGGTAGGAGGGATTGCCACACACACAGCAGGGGAACAGCTGACGTTACTGAACCCCAATAACAGAGGAGGGACTGTTGACTGTGCGTACAGCACTTCTGGACGGCAACTGGCGGTGTTGGAGCCCAGGGACAGGTGGAGGAGGAGGAGGTTGGAGGAGGTTGGAGGAGGTAGGAGGGATTGCCACACACACAGCAGGGGAACAGCTGACGTTACTGAACCCCAATAACAGAGTAGGGACTGTTGACTGTGCGTACAGCACTTCTGGACGGCAACTGGCGGTGTTGGAGCCCAGGGACAGGTGGAGGAGGAGGAGGTTGGAGGAGGTTGGAGGAGGTAGGAGGGATTGCCACACACACAGCAGGGGAACAGCTGACGTTACTGAACCCCAATAACAGAGGAGGGACTGTTGACTGTGCGTACAGCACTTCTGGACGGCAACTGGCGGTGTTGGAGCCCAGGGACAGGTGGAGGAGGAGGAGGTTGGAGGAGGTAGGAGGGATTGCCACACACACAGCAGGGGAACAGCTGACGTTACTGAACCCCAATAACAGAGGAGGGACTGTTGACTGTGCGTACAGCACTTCTGGACGGCAACTGGCGGTGTTGGAGCCCAGGGACAGGTGGAGGAGGAGGAGGTTGGAGGAGGTTGGAGGAGGTAGGAGGGATTGCCACACACACAGCAGGGGAACAGCTGACGTTACTGAACCCCAATAACAGAGGAGGGACTGTTGACTGTGCGTACAGCACTTCTGGACGGCAACTGGCGGTGTTGGAGCCCAGGGACAGGTGGAGGAGGAGGAGGTTGGAGGAGGTAGGAGGGATTGCCACACACACAGCAGGGGAACAGCTGACGTTACTGAACCCCAATAACAGAGGAGCGACTGTTGACTGTGCGTACAGCACTTCTGGACGGCAACTAGCGGTGTTGGAGCCCAGGGGCAGGTGGAAAAGCAGAGGAACACAATGTAGGCCGAAGCCTGAGAAAGTCGAAAGGGAACCTTTAACCCCCCCCCCAAGGCGTTTGTAGCTGAAAGAGCCAGCTTGTGCAGCACAAAAGATGCAAAAGGAAAAGGTGGCTCTTTTCATCATGCTCCTTGCAAACACAGAACTAAACACTTATAAAATGTGTCCCCTGAAGCCGTGAAACCGTCCCGGAGGTGGGACTTTCCTTCGTAATATGACGCAGCACAGCCATCATTACTACCCCCCCGCCGCCGTGCCCCGGCTCCTCAGCGTTGTTTGATTCCGTCCCGGAGCCTGCGCTGTTATGTTATCCCGTGGCCAGGCACACTTAGCGCTGCCCATCTTCTGACATCATTTGGTGTCAGGCTGGCTGCGCCTGTGCGGCCGCGCTGGCCGAGAGCCCGCCTCGCAGTGTCTTCTGATGTAATCCCACTGGGGACCTGGGATCCATGGCCATGCGCAGTGCATATCCTCGCCTCTCACTCCCCTCCCTACGGCTTCTTTTTCAGACTGTGCGGTGTCACGGCCGTGGCATGCTATTAGGGACCAGCTGACACCGAACAGTCTGAAGAAGCCATAGGGAGATGAGTGAGAGGTGGAGGTTCAGATATGCACTGCGCATGTCCATAGATCCCAGGCCCCCAGTGGGATTAAATCAGAAGACACTGCGAGGCGGGCTCTCGGCCAGCGTGGCCGCACAGGCGCAGCCAGCCTGACACCAAATGATGCCAGAAGACGGGCAGCGCTAAGTGTGCCTGGCCACGGGATAACATAACAGCGCAGGCTCCGGGACGGAATCAAACAACGCTGAGGAGCCGGGGCGCGGCGCCGGGGGGGTAGGAATGACGGCTGTGCTGCGTCCTATTACGAAGGAAAGTCCCACCTCCGGGACGGTTTTACGGTATCAGTGGACACATTTTATAAGTGTTAAGTTTTGCGTGTGCAAGGAGCAAAACCAAAATAGCTACCTTTTTCCTTGTGCAGCATTACTGCTGCACAAGGTGGCTCTTTCAGTAACAAACGCCTTGGGGGGGGGGGGGGACAGATTCCCTTACATTTCAGTTGTTGTGTCAGCGTGGCGGTCGCATGACACATTGCCGGCTACACAGCTGGGGATCAGCTGACGTTACTGAAACCCAATAACACTGGGTCGTATGTTTTGACTGTGCAGACGGCACATCTGAGCCTCAACTGGCGGTGTTGGAGCCCAGGAATTTAAGTTCAGGTGGTAGAAAGATGAACACAACAGGAGACCTGGATAACGTATACAGTGACCTAATTATTTAATCAGGAGGAGGAGTGGCAAATTCCTGCGAGATCCAGGCCTTGTTCATTTTCAGAAAAGTAAGCCGGTCAACGTTATCGGAGGATAGTCGCATGCGACGGTCAGTTAGTACACCACCTGCAGCACTAAAGACACGTTCCGATAATACACTGGCCGCAGGGCAAGACAGCACCTCCAATGCATACTGGCTTAGCTCTGGCCATGTATCCAGCTTTGAGACCCAAAACTTGAAAGGGGAAGAGCCGTCTGGGAGTACAGCAAGAGGGCAAGACATGTAGTCTGTCACCATCTGACGGAACCGTTGCCTCCTGCTGACTGGAGCCGTCTGTGATAGTGTAGACTTTTGTGGGGGGCACACAAAACTGTGCCACAGTTGGGCCATACTGGTCTTGCCTTGGGCAGAGGCACTGCTTCTGCTCCCTCTTTGTGCAGAGCCTCCACCACTGCCTGGACGCACTGAGCTGCTTTGGAATGCAGTAGCAGCACTTCTCTCAGTTGGAATGGAGAAGATGATGGAACTGACCAGTGTGTCTTGGTACTCCCGCATTTTTCGCTCCCGGTTCAACGGTGTGATGAGGCTTTCTACGTTGTCCCGGTAGCGAGGATCGAGGAGGGTGAACACCCAATAATCAGACATGTTGAGAATGTGGTCGATGCGGCGGTCGTTTCTCAGGCACTGCAGCATGTAATCCACCATGTGCTGCAGACTGCCAACTGCCCAAGAAACGCTGTCCCCAGCTGGAGGCGTGATCTCTGCCCGCTCGTCATCACCCCACCCTCGCTGTACACACTGAGTACTGGACAATTGTGTAACTCCCTCCTCTGGACGGATGTCTTCCTCCTCCATTGACTCCTCCTCATCCTCCTCACAAACTGTCCCCTGCCTACGCGTTTGTGAGGAACCACGTGGCGCTGACTGTCCAGAAGATGATGGAAGTGGTGAATCCTCATCCTCCACCTCTTCCACAACATCATCCCTTAGCGCTTGCAGTGATTTTTCAAGCAGGCAGATAAGGGGGACAGTCATGCTGACTAGTGCATCATCTGCACTCGCCATCCGCGTGGAATAATCAAAGGGACGCAAAACCTGGCAGACATCCTTCATAGTGGCCCACTCTGTGGTTGTGAAGTCTGTACGGCGCTGACTGCGACTTTTTTGCGCCTGATACAGCTGGTACTCCATTACAGCTTGCTGCTGCTCACACAACCGCTCCAACATATGTAACGTGGAATTCCACCTGGTAGGTAGGTCACATATGATGCGATGTTCCGGCAGGCGGTGTCGGCGCTGCAGAGCCGCAATGCGCGCTTTTGCCGTGCTGGAACGCCGCAAGTGAGCACACTCTAGGCGGACCTTGTGCAGCAGTGCATCAAGATCCGGATAGTCCCTCAAAAAACTCTGCACGACCAAATTGAGCACATGTGCCAGACATGGGATGTGAGTGAGGTTGCCGAGGCCCAGGGCTGCCACCAGATTTCGGCCATTATCACACACTACCATGCCTGGCTGGAGATTCGCTGGCTCAAACCACACATCGCTCTCCTGCTTGATGGCATTCCAGAGCTCCTGCGCTGTGTGGCTACGATTCCCCAAAAAAATTAATTTCAAGACGGCCTGTTGACGTTTGGCCACGGCTGTGCTCATGTCGGTCGTAACAGGTACACGTTCATCACGGGTCCATGTGGAGGTGGACTGTGACGGCTCCTGCAGCGATGATTCTGAGGAACTGGTGTAAGAGGAGGAGTCAATGCGTACAGAATGGATTCCTGCAATCCTTGGAGTGGGCAGGACACGTCCTGCGCCACTCGCACGGTCTGTACCCGGCTCAACTACATTAACCCAATGGGCAGTGAGGGAAAGGTATCGCCCCTGTCCATGTTGACTGGTCCACGCATCGGTGGTGAGGTGGACCTTGCTACTGACGGCGTTCAGTAGCGCGTGTTTTATGTGTCCCTCCACATGCTTGTGCAGGGCAGGGACGGCTTGCCTGCTGAAGTAAAAGCGGCTGGGCACATTGTACTGTGGGACTGCCAATGACATCAAGTCACGGAAGCTGTCAGTCTCCACCAGCCTGAATGACAGCATTTCCAGTGACAGAAGTTTGGCAATGCCTGCAGTCAGAGCCTGTGCTCGTGGGTGGTTTGACGAGAAAGGCCGCCTTTTCTCCCATGCCTGTACTACCGATGGCTGTAGACTGGGCTGGGAGTGTGTGGATGACTGGGAAAGTGGTGCTGCGGGTGGAATGACAGCGGGTCTCTGGACAACAGGGCCAGAGGTTCTTCCACGGCGATCCTGGGAGGAAGCCGAACCAGCTGCGTGTGAGCTAGAGGAAGAGGCAACACGAGCTGAAGAGGTGGTAGCTGCCGCTGTTGGTTGGCCTAGCTCTTCAGTGTGTTTGTCTAACTCCGCCGGGTGCCTGTTGCGCACATGTTTCCACATGTTGGAGGTATTGAGGTTGGCGACTTTTTGACCTCTTTTGATTTTTTGATGACACACCTTGCATCTGACATAGCAAATGTCATCTGCAACTGGGTCAAAAAAGGACCAGGCACTGCAAGTCTTGGGAGCCCCCCTTTTGACTTTTGGAAGAGACATGCTCCTTACGGGTGCCAAAGCGGAGGCTGCAGGATCCGCAGTCTTCCCCCTCCCTCTCCCTCTTTGGGCCGTACGGGGAATCTCTTCCTCAGAGCTGCTCCCACCACCTTCCTGTCCCTGACGCCAAGATGGGTCAAGGACCTCATCATCTACACTACCCTCTGCCCCCAACTGCTCCTCCTGGGTAGTCTCAGCAGCAGAGCACGCACCAGTAAGTGGCACCTGAGTGTCATCATCAGCTGATGCGGCCTGCGAGGTGGTGACCGGAGCCACTGGCCCACCCGCCTCTTCAGAGGAAGACAGAAAAAGCGGTTGGGCATCACTGCACCCTGCCTCTTCTTCCATTTCTCCAATGCTGCTTGGCTGGCCCCCTGTTTCCAAGCCAAGAGATGATTCAGAGAACAGAAGTAGAGACTGCTCCTGTCCTGGGATCTCTGTCTGCCTGGGCAATTTTGCAGGTGGTGAAGAGAGAGATGGCTGCTCTCCAGTGCTCTGTGTCTGAGAGGATGTGGCACTAATGGAAGTTGATGCATTAGCTGCCATCCATCCCACAACGGCTTCAATTTGGTCTTCACGCAGCAGCGGTGTACGGCGCTCGGCGACAAAGCTGCGCATGAACGACTGTTCCCTTGTGAAAGTGGGTGCTGATGACTCACCGGTGCCCGCAGCAGGCACAGAATCCCCACGTCCCCTCCCTGCTCCGCGCCCACGCCCACGCCCACGTGCCTTACTCACTGCCTTCTTCATCTTGGTTGACTGATAAAGATAAGCAGAAAAGTACTAACGGCTTTGTGTGCTTATTCCTGAGCAACTCCTCCTAACAGGTATAAGACACACTAATTTTCTAAAGTGTGGACTAGACTTGAATATGAGCTAATGTGGCCTACACAAATGTAAAGTGGTGTGTAACTGGTGTGTTTGGTGAACTTTATTATTTATTTATTTTTTTGGGGCTGAACTGACAACGGATAGAGCTGCAATCACACGGAGACCGTGCAGACAGCCGTAAACGGCGCTGCAAGGCCCAAAAACCCTCCTCTACTTTATCCTATGTAGTGTTTTTCCACAAATTAGCTGGAGACGGGTGGAAAGACACTAATAGGATTTTTTAAAATAAATTAGCAGCAGACTACACTACTTTGAAAAAAAAGAAAATTGATTTGGCGGTATGACGCAGTGAAAAACCCTGAGCTGCAGACAACCAGGCTACGGCTGCTCACAGACTACAGGGCGAGCTGCAGTCACACGGAGACCGTGCAGACAGCCGTAAACGGCGCTGCAAGGCCCAAAAACCCTCCTCTACTTTATCCTATGTAGTGTTTTTCCACAAATTAGCTGGAGACGGGTGGAAAGACACTAATAGGATTTTTTAAAATAAATTAGCAGCAGACTACACTACTTTGAAAAAAAAGAAAATTGATTTGGCGGTATGACGCAGTGAAAAACCCTGAGCTGGAGACAACCAGGCTATAGCTGCTCACAGATTACAGGGCGAGCTGCAGTCACACGGAGACCGTGCAGACAGCCGTAAACGGCGCTGCAAGGCCCAAAAACCCTCCTCTACTTTATCCTATGTAGTGTTTTTCCACAAATTAGCTGGAGACGGGTGGAAAGACACTAATAGGAATTTTTGGAAAAAATGTGCAGCAGCCTGCACTACTTCAAAAAAAAAAAAAAAAAGGACAGTATGAGGCAATGAACCACCCTCCCTGAACTGAATACAACCAGCTATGGATGGCCTATGTGGCTGCACTCAGACTAGAGAGTGGGCTGCACTCACACACACACACACAGAGAGACCTTGCAGATCGCTGTGAAAACAGCGCTACAAGGCAAAAGGAAGGTGAATAGTAGGTGAACACAGCGGTTGCTAAATTAGCCTTTGGAAAGCACAAAGAAGCAAATCGCTATCTCTAAACTGTCCCTCAGTCAGCAAACAGCGTCCTGTCACTAACTGAATTCACAGCAGAGTGATCGCAAAATGGCGCCAGCGACTTTTAAACTGCATCATGACATCATTTCAGCAGCCAATCACAGCCATGCCAGTAGTTTCATGCCCTCCATGCTGAACAGGATGTGCCCACACTTGAAATCATTCTCATTGGCTGAATTTCTGCATTTTGAATCTGGGAACTTCCGATTCCGGTATCCGATACGCGGCAAGTATCGGAATCCCGGTATCGGAATTCCGATACCGCTAGTATCGGCCGATACCCGATACTTGCGGTATCGGAATGCTCAACACTACCGGCAAAGTATCGGATCTAATCCGATACCGATACCCGATACCAATACAAGTCAATAGGACTCAATTATCGGACGGTATCCCTGATGGTTCCCAGGGTCTGAAGGAGAGGAAACTCTCCTTCATGCCCTGGGAACCATATTAATGTGTAAAATAAAGAATTAAAATAAAAAATATTGCTATACTCACCTCTCCGACGCAGCCTGGACCTCACCGAGGGAACCGGCAGCGTTCTTTGCTTAAAATGCTCGCTTTTCCTTCCTTCCGTGACGTTACGGCTTCTGATTGGTCGCGTGCCGCCCATGTGGCCACGACGCGACCAATCACAGCAAGCCGTGACGTAATTTTCAGGTCCTTCTAGGCATTCAGTATTTTAAAATTACGTTCCGGCTTTGTGATTGGTCGCGTCGCGGTCACATGGGCGACGCGACCAATCACAAGCCGTGACGTCACGGGAGGCAGGAAACGCGCGCATTTTTAAAATTACGTCACGGCTTGTGATTGGTTGCGTGCCGCCCATGTGACCGCGACGCGACCAATCACAGCAAGCCGTGACGTAATTTCAGGTCCTGAATGCCTATTTCTGCATTCAGGACCTGAAATTACGTCACGACTTGCTGTGATTGGTCGCGTCGCGGTCACATGGGCGGCACGCAACCAATCACAAGCCGCGACGTAATTTTAAAAATGCGCGCGTTTCCTGCCTCCCGTGACGTCATGGCTTGTGATTGGTCGCGTCGCCCATGTGACCGCGACGCGACCAATCACAAAGCCGGAACGTAATTTTAAAATACTGAATGCCTAGAAGGACCTGAAAATTACGTCACGGCTTGCTGTGATTGGTCGCGTCGCAGCCACATGGGCGGCACGCGACCAATCAGAAGCCGTGACATCACGGAAGGAAGGAAAAGCGCGCATTTTAAGCAAAGAACGCTGCCGGTTCCCTCGGTGAGGTCCAGGCTGCGTCGGAGAGGTGAGTATAGCAATATTTTTTATTTTAATTCTTTATTTTACACATTAATGTTGTTTCGATACCGATACCCGATACCACAAAAGTATCGGATCTCGGTATCGGAATTCCGATACCCGCAAGTATCGGCCGATACCCGATACTTGCGGTATCGGAATGCTCAACACTACGCATAACGCATTTACATTTATGGATTTGTGGTACATTCAGACAACTGGGACTGTCATGGGGACTCCGGCAGCATGTACATTTGCAAATTTATTTTTAGGCCTTTTTGAAGAGAAGTATGTGTATTCTACCATAAACACATTCCAGCAGCATATGAAGTTATACTGTAGATATGTGGACGACATGTTCTTCGTGTGGGACGGACCAGAGGACATTTTCACTCAGTTCGTCGCCCACCTCAACCACAACATGATGAACATGTCGTTCACATCTTCTTTTGGGGGATTACGACTAGGGTTGAGCGATACCTTCCGATATCGGAAAGTATCGGTATCAGAAAGTATCGGCCGATACCGTCAAAGTATCGGATCTAATCCGATACCGATACCCGATCCCAATGCAAGTCAATGGGACGAAAATATCGGAATTAAAATAAACCCTTTCTTTCCTTGTAGGTTAATTCTACATGAAGGAAAACAACTAAGAGTAATGTAGGATGTATTGGGGGAGGTGGCAGAGACATTAAAGGCACAGAGGTTTAGCCCAATCAAATAGAATAGCAGGATTTTTATATTTTTTTATGACGTTCGGCGTTAGAAAGATTTTTACTATGTTAATTTTTTATTTATTTTGCCAGATATTGATGTTTCACTACTTCCACGCCCTTCACCTTCTTTTTTACTTCTCCCACACTTTCTTCTTCATTATCCTCATCATCAGCTTCTTTGACATCAACTTCTTCACCTTATTCATCTTCTTCTTCATCTTCTACCTATTATTTTTTTTCTTACATTGTTCATATTCTTTTTATTTAACTATTATCTTCTTCGTATTCAACTTCTTCATCATATTCTTATTTGTGACAGGCATTCCCGTAGTTGTTATCTATAAAAGTTTGAAGATTACACCTTCCATTCTGCCTGTCACAAAAGAGTTACATTTGTCCGCGTTCAGTTTGGCCTGCAGCATCAGGCTTTATCCAGGGGCACCACGAGGAGGAACGGACTCACCCCCATACACTGCTTAGTCTTCTTCTGCTTATAATTTAGATAATATCTTTTGCTCTGATATTTAGTCTTATGCTTAATGTTCTTCTGCTCTTTGTTCTGCAGCCTGTTGTTCTTCTGCTTCTCGGTCTTCCAGGTCGTCGTCGTCTCCATGGTCATCGTCTCCGGGGTCGTCGTCATTGGGGTCGTCTTCAGGGTCATCGTCTCCAGGGTCGTCGTCATCTCGGTGGTTGTCGTCTCTGGTGTCGTCATCATCTTAGGGGTGGTCTTCCGGGTCATCGTCTTTAGGGTCTTGAACTTGGAAATGTAGCAGAAGGTACAAGAAGGCTGAGAAAATGCCGAGAAACAGCTGATGGAACTGGAACTCGGATGGCTACCCGAAGGTCCAAGAGCCAATGGAACTACCGAGGACCAGCTGACGTTACTGGAACCCGGTTACTAAGCAGGATGTACCCGTGCCTGAAAGCACTACCAAGGACCACCTGACGTTGGTGGAACTCAGATACCCAGAAGGAGGCACCTAAGCCAAAGGCTCTGCCCGTAACCAGCTGACGGTGCTGGAACCAGGATGGGGACCTATTCATGCTTGTCTTCCTAGAGCCCCAACTAGCAGTGTTGGAGCAAAGGGTCAGCAGGGGGAGCGGAGTGTAGGCCGAAGCCTGCACTGGCGGCAGCTTTGGGTCTGTTGTGTCTGCGTGGCTGTTGCAGGACACGTTGCCGGCTACACAGCAGGGGAACAGCTGGCGGTGCTGAACCCCACTGACACATTGGCGAGGTGTTTGGCTCTGTGCAGCCAGCACATCTGGGCCCCAACTGGCGGTGTTAGAGCCCAGGGTCAGCAGGAGGAGGAGAGGGAGCGGAGTGTAGGCCGAAGCCTAATTGAACCAATTTCAAAGGTAACCTTTAACCCCCCCTCAGGGGTTACAAACTAGAAGAGCCACAGCTTATGCAGCAGTAGTGCTGCACAAGTCAAAGGTTGCTCTTTTAATTTTTCTCCTTGCACATGCTGAATGAAACACGTATAACATTTAGCCCTTTATACAGTCAAACTGTGTTGGAGGCGCGAGTTCCCGTAGTAATGAGACGCAGCACAGATGTCAAGAATCCCACCTTGGTGCTGGGCGCAGCCTCCTGAGCGTTGTTATTTGCTGTACAGGAGTCTGCGCTGTGGTGTTATCCCTTGGCCTTGCGCTGTTAGCGCTGCCCATCTTCTGACATCATGTAATGTCGGCCGTTGCGGTTTGCGATGACCATGAATCCCAGCCCCGCAGTGTCTTTACATAGTTAAAACAATGCGGGCCTGGGATTCATGGCCTGGCGCAGTACATATGTTCGCCTCTCACACTCGGGTCCTTACACCCGCTTCAGACTGTGCGGCGTCAGCTGATCCCTTATCGCATGCCACGGCCATGAAGCCGCACAGTCTGAAGAAGGCGGAAGGAGATGAGGGACAGGCGAACTGATGCACTGCTCATGCCCATCAATCACACCCTCGCAGTCCAAATAAATAAGACACCGAGGGGCGTTGTGTGGGTCAGGGCGGCCGCAGAGGCGCAGGCAGCCAAACAATGATGCCAGAAGACGGGCAGCGCTACCAAGGGGGTTGCAGCGTGTCATTACAAAGGAAAGTCACACCTCCGGGACGGTTAAATGGTCACACAGAGGACACATTTTAGACGTGTTCAGTTCCACATGTGCGAGGAGAATAAGTTTATGAGCCACCTTGCACACATGCAGCATTACTGCTGTACAAGGTGGCTGGAAAACATACAAACGCCTGGGGGAGGGGGGACAGGTTCCCTTTAATTTCAGTTCTTGTGTCTGCGTGGCTGTTGCAGGACACGTTGCCGGCTACACAGCAGGGGAACAGCTGGCCGTGCTGAACCCCACTGACACATTGGCTGGT
This sequence comes from Ranitomeya variabilis, assembly GCF_051348905.1. NCBI lineage: Eukaryota > Metazoa > Chordata > Amphibia > Anura > Dendrobatidae > Ranitomeya > Ranitomeya variabilis. Next base: position 467,176,185 of record NC_135237.1, on the reverse strand, counting down.
GTTTTTCTCTGTGCAGCTAGCACATCTGGGCCCCAACTGGCGGTGTTAGAGCCCAGGGTCAGCAGGAGGAGGAGAGGGAGCGGAGTGTAGGCCGAAGCCTGCACTGGCGGCAGCTTTGGGTCTGTTGTGTCTGCGTGGCTGTTGCAGGACACGTTGCCGGCTACACAGCAGGGGAACAGCTGGCGGTGCTGAACCCCACTGACACATTGGCGAGGTGTTTGGCTCTGTGCAGCCAGCACATCTGGGCCCCAACTGGCGGTGTTAGAGCCCAGGGTCAGCAGGAGGAGGAGAGGGAGTGGAGTGTAGGCCGAAGCCTGCACTGGAGCAAGTTGAAAGGGAACCTTTAACCCCCCCCCCAGGCATTTGTAGCTGAAAGAGCCATCGTGTACAGCACTAATGCTGGAAAAGGTAAACTTAGCTCTTTTAATTATGGTCCTTGCACATGCTGAACCTAACACTTATGAAATGTGTCCCCTCCTACCGTGATACCGTCCGGTTGGTGGAATTTTCCTTTGTCATGTGACGCAGCACAGCTGTCATTCTTACCCCCTTGGCGCCGTGCGCCGCCTCCTCAGCGTTGTTTGAATCAGTCCCGGAGCCTGCGCTGTTAGGTTAGCCCTTGGCCATGCACACATTTTGCGCTGCCCGTCTTCTGACATCATTTGGTGTCAGGCTGGCTGCGCCTGTGTGGCCGCGCTGGCCGAGAGCCCGCCTCACAGTGTCGATTAATGTAATCCCACCGCGGGCCTGGGATCCATGGCCATGCGCAGTGCATATCCTCGCCTCTCACTCCCCTCCCTACGGCTTCTTCAGATTGTGCGGTGTCACGGCCGTGGCATGCTATTAGGGACCAGCTGACACCGCACAGTCTGAAGAAGCCGTAGGGAGATGAGTGAGAGGTGGAGGTTCAGATATGCACTGCGCATGTCCATGGATCTCAGGCCCCCAGTGGGATTAAATCAGAAGACACTGCGAGGCGGGCTCTCGGCCAGCGCGGCCGCACAGGCGCAGCCAGCCTGACACAAATGATGTCAGAAGATGGGCAGCGCTAAGTGTGCCTGACCAAGGGATAACATAACAGCGCAGGCTCCGGGACGGAATCAAACAACATTGAGGAGCCGGGGCACGGCGCCAAGGGGGTAGGAATGACGGCTGTGCTGCGTCATATTACGAAGGAAAGTCCCACCTCCGGGACGGTTTTACGGTATCAGTGGACACATTTTATAAGTGTTAAGTTCTGCGTGTGCAAGGAGCTAAACAAAAATAGCTACCTTTTCCTTGTGCAGCATTACTGCTGCACAAGGTGGCTCTTTCAGTAACAAATGCCTTGGGGGGGGGGGGGGCAGGTTCCCTTACATTTCAGTTGCTGTGTCAGCGTGGCGGTCGCAGGGCACATTGCCGGCTACACAGCTGGGGATCAGCTGACGTTACTGAAACCCAATAACACTGGGTAGTATGTTTTGACTGTGCAGACGGCACTTCTGAGCCTCAACTGGCGGTGTTGGAGCCCAGGAATTTAAGTTCAGGTGGTAGAAAGATGAACACAACAGGAGACCTGGATAACGTAGACAGTGACCTAATTATTTAATCAGGAAGAGGAGTGGCAAATTCCTGCGAGATCCAGGCCTTGTTCATTTTCAGGAAAGTAAGCCGGTCAACGTTATCGGAGGATAGTCGCATGCAACGGTCAGTTAGTACACCACCTGCAGCACTAAAGACACGTTCCGATAATACACTAGCCGCAGGGCAAGCCAGCACCTCCAATGCATACTGGCTTAGCTCTGGCCATGTATCCAGCTTTGAGACCCAAAACTTGAAAGGTGAAGAGCCGTCTGGGAGTACAGCAAGAGGGCAAGACATGTAGTCTGTCACCATCTGACGGAACCGTTGCCTCCTGCTGACTGGAGCCGTCTGTGATGGTGTAGACTTTTGTGGCGGGCACAGAAAACTGTGCCACAGTTGGGCCATACTGGTCTTGCCTTGGGCAGAGGCACTGCTTCTGAACCCTCTTTGTGCAGAGCCTCCACCACTGCCTGAACGCACTGAGCTGCTTTGTAATGCACTAGCAGCACTTCTCTCAGTTGGAATGGAGAAGATGATGGAATTCACCAGTGTGTCTTGGTACTCCCGCATTTTTCGCTCCCGGTTCAACGGTGTGATGAGGCTTTCTACATTGTCCCGGTAGCGAGGATCGAGGAGGGGGAACACCCAATAATCAGACATGTTGAGAATGTGGGCGATGCGGCGGTCGTTTCTCAGACACTGCAGCATGTAATCCACCATGTGCTGCAGACTGCCAACTGCCCAAGAAACGCTGTCCCCTGCTGGAGGCGTGATATCTGCCCGCTCGTCATCACCCCACCCTCGCTGTACACACTGAGTACTGGACAATTGTGTAACTCCCTCCTCTGGACGGATGTCTTCCTCCTCCATTGACTCCTCCTCATCCTCCTCACAAACTGTCCCCTGCCTATGCGTTTGTGAGGAACCACGTGGCGCTGACTGTCCAGAAGATGATGGAAATGGTGAATCCTCATCCTCCACCTCTTCCACAACATCATCCCTTAGCGCTTGCAGTGATTTTTCAAGCAGGCAGATAAGAGGGACAGTCATGCTGACTAGTGCATCATCTGCACTCACCATCCGCGTGGAATAATCGAAGGGACGCAAAACCTGGCAGACGTCCTTCATAGTGGCCCACTCTGTGGTTGTGAAGTCTGAACGGCGCGGAGTGGGACTTCTTTGCGCCTGATGCAGCTGGTACTCCATTACAGCTTGCTGCTGCTCACACAACCGCTCCAACATATGTAACGTGGAATTCCACCTGGTAGGTAGGTCACATATGATGCGATGTTCTGGCAGGTGGTGTCGGCGCTGCAGAGCCGCAATGCGCGCTTTTGCCGTGCTGGAACGCCGCAAGTGAGCACACTCTAGGCGGACCTTGTGCAGCAGTGCATCAAGATCCGGATAGTCCCTCAAAAAACTCTGCACGACCAAATTGAGCACATGTGCCAGACATGGGATGTGAGTGAGGTTGCCGAGGCCCAGAGCTGCCACCAGATTTCGGCCATTATCACACACTACCATGCCTGGCTGGAGATTCGCTGGCACAAACCACACATCGCTCTCCTGCTTGATGGCATTCCAGAGCTCCTGCGCTGTGTGGCTTCGATTCCCCAAAGAAATTAATTTCAAGACGGCCTGTTGACGTTTGGCCACGGCTGTGCTCATGTCGGTCGTAACAGGTAAACGTTCATCACGGGTCCATGTGTAGGTGGACTGTGACAGCTCCTGCAGCGATGATTCTGAGGAACTGGTGTAAGAGGAGTCAATGCATACAGAATGGATTCCTGCAATCCTTGGAGTGGGCAGGACACGTCCTGCGCCACTCGCACGGTCTGTACCCGGCTCAATGACATTAACCCAATGGGCAGTGAGGGAAAGGTATCGCCCCTGTCCATGTTGACTGGTCCACGCATCGGTGGTGAGGTGGACCTTGCTACTGACGGAATTCAGTAGCGCGTGTTTTATGTGTCCCTCCACATGCTTGTGCAGGGCAGGGACGGCTTGCCTGCTGAAGTAAAAGCGGCTGGGCACATTGTACTGTGGGACTGCCAATGACATCAAGTCACGGAAGCTGTCAGTCTCCACCAGCCTGAATGACAGCATTTCCAGTGACAGAAGTTTGGCAATGCCTGCAGTCAGAGCCTGTGCTCGTGGGTGGTTTGACGAGAAAGGCCGCCTTTTCTCCCATGCCTGTACTACCGATGGCTGGGCTGGGAGTGTGTGGATGACTGGGAAAGTGGTGCTGCGGGTGGAATTACAGCGGGTCTCTGGACAACAAGGCCAGAGGTTCTTCCACGGCGATCCTGGGAGGAAGCCGAACCAGCTGCGTGTGAGCTGGAGGAAGAGGCAACACGAGCTGAAGAGGTGGTAGCTGCCGCTGTTGGTTGGCCTAGCTCTTCAGTGTGTTTTTCTAACTCCGCCGCGTGCCTGGTGCGCACATGTTTCCACATGTTGGAGGTATTGAGGTTGCTGACATTTCGACCTCTTTTGACTTTGTGATGACACACCTTGCATTTGACATAGCAAATGTCATCTGCAACTGTGTCAAAAAAGGACCAGGCACTGCAAGTCTTGGGAGCGCCCTTTTTGGCTTTTGGAAGAGACATGCTCCTAACAGGTGCCAAAGCGGAGGCTGCAGGATCCGCAGTCTTCCCCCTCCCTCTCCCTCTTTGGGCCGTACGGGGAATCTCTTCCTCAGAGCTGCTCCCACCACCTTCCTGTCCCTCACGCCAAGATGGGTCAAGGACCTCATCATCTACACTACCCTCTGCCCCCAACTGCTCCTCCTGGGTAGTCTCAGCAGCAGAGCACGCACCAGAAAGTGGCACCTGAGTGTCATCATCAGCGGATGCGGCCTGCAATGTGGTGACCGGAGGCACTGGCCCACCCGCCTCTTCAGAGGAAGAGAGAAAAAGCTGTTGGGCATCACTGCACCCTGCCTCTTCTTCCATTTCTCCAATGCTGCTTGGTTGGCCCCCTGTTTCCAAGCCAAGAGATTCAGAGAACAGAAGTAGAGACGGCTCCTGTCCTGGGCTCTCTGTCTGCCTGGGCAATTTGGCAGGTGGTGAAGAGACAGATGGCTGCTCTCCAGTGCTCTGTGTCTGAGAGGATGTGGCACTAATTGAAGTTGATGCATTAGCTGCCATCCATCCAACAACGGCTTCAATTTGTTATTCACGCAGCAGCGGTGTACTGCGCTCTGTGACAAAGCTGCGCATGAAGGACTGTTCCCTGGTGAAAGTGGGTGCTGATGAGTCACCGGTGCCCGCAGCAGGCACAGAATCCCCACGTCCTCTCCCTGCTCCGCGCCCACGCCCACGTGCCTTACTCACTGCCTTCTTCATCTTGGTTGACTGATAAAGATAAGCAGAAAAGTACTAACGGCTTTGTGTGCTTATTCCTGAACAACTCCTAACAGGTATAAGAAACACTAATTTTCTAAAGTGTGGACTAGACTTTAATATGAGCTAATGTGGCCTACACAAATGTAAAGTGGTGTCACTGGTGTGTTTGGTGAACTTTATTATTTACCGTATTTTCCGGCGTATAAGACGACTGGGCGTATAAGACGACCCCCCAACTTTACCAGTTAAAAAATAAAATCTTCTTAAAAGTCGGGGGTCTTCTTATACACCCTATGTCGTCTTATAGGGCCGGTGAATATGTGCCTTTTGGGGGGGGGGGGAGTGATCCTGATGAGGACGAGGGGGCGTCTCACAGGAAAGTGAGTATCCCCCATTACCTTATCATAGCGCTGCAGCGTGGGGTCTCTGTGCTGGGAGCGGCGGCTGCTGTGCTGTGCTGTGCTGTGCTGTGCTGTGGCGGCTCCTCTTCTGCAGTGTGGGGCCTCTGGTGCTGTGGGGCGGTGGCGGCGGCGTATCTTCATACAGTCGGGGCTCCTCCGGCATCTCAAAGACTGGAAGCCCCGCCGGCAACTCCATGGGTACAATGCGGTCAGGTGGCCTCCGGGAAAATGGCCGCTGCTCAGATTCAGATCTCGTCCCGAGATCTCGGGAGACGAGATCTGAATCTGAGCAGTGGCCATTTTCCCGGAGGCAGCTCAATAGGTGCGATGCGGTGGCCCGGCCGCTGGGGGCTGCGCATGCTCAGATTCAGATCTCAACGAGATCTGAATCTAAGCAGCGGCCATTTTCCCGGAGGCCAGCGCATTGTACCGATGGAGTTGCCGGCGGGGCTTCCAGGCTGAGATGCCGGAGGAGCCCCGACTGCATGAAGATACGCCGCCGCCGCCACCGCCCCACAGGCCCCACACTGCAGAAGAGGAGCCGCCACAGCACAGCAGCCGCCGCCGCTCCCAGCACAGAGACCCCACGCTGCAGCGCTATGATAAGGTAATGGGGGATACTCACTTTTCTGTGAGACGCCCCCTCGTCGTCATCAGGATCACTCCCCCCCCCACCCACCATATACACCCGGCGTACAAGGCGATTCCCGGCGTACAAGACGACCCCCGACTTTTAAGAAGATTTTCAGGGGTTAAAAAGTCGTCTTGTACGCCGGAAAATACGGTATTTATTTTTTTGGGGCTGAACTGACAACAGAGAGAGCTGCAGTCACACGGAGACCGTGCAGACAGCCGTAAACGGTGCTGCAAGGCCCCAAAACCATCCTCTACGTTATCCTATGTAGTGTTTTTCCACAAGTTAGCTGGAGACGGGTGGAAAGACACTAATAGGAATTTTTTGAAAAAATGTGCAGCAGCCTGCACTACTTAAAAGAAAAGGAAAATTGATTTTACGGTATGACGCAGTGAAGAACCCTGAGCTGGAGACAACCAGGCTATGGCTGCTCACAGACTACAGGGCGAGCTGCAGTCACACGGAGACCGTTCAGACAGCCGTAAACGGCGCTGCAAGGGCCAAAAACCCTCCTCTACGTTATCCTATGTAGTGTTTTTCCACAAGTTAGCTGGAGACGGGTGGAAAGACACTAATAGGAATTTTTTGAAAAAATGTGCAGCAGCCTGCACTACTTAAAACAAAAGGAAAATTGATTTTGCGGTATGACGCAGTGAAGAACCCTGAGCTGGACACAACCAGGCTATGGCTGCTCACAGACTACAGGGCGAGCTGCAGTCACACGGAGACCGTGCAGACAGCCGTAAACGGCACTGCAAGGCCCAAAAACCCTCCTCTACGTTATCCTATGTAGTGTTTTTCCACAAGTTAGCTGGAGACGGGTGGAAAGACACTAATAGGAATTTTTTGAAAAAATGTGCAGCAGCCTGCACTACTTAAAACAAAAGGAAAATTGATTTTGCGGTATGACGCAGTGAAGAACCCTGAGCTGGAGACAACCAGGCTATGGCTGCTCACAGACTACAGGGCGAGCTGCAGTCACACGGAGACCGTGCAGACAGCCGTAAACGGCGCTGCAAGGCCCAAAAACCCTCCTCTACGTTATCCTATGTAGTGTTTTTCCACAAGTTAGCTGGAGACGGGTGGAAAGACACTAATAGGATTTTTTGGAAAAAATTAGCAGCAGACTACACTACTTGGAAAAAAAAAAAAAAAGAACAGTATGAGGCAATGAACCACCCTCCCTGAACTGAATACAACCAGCTATGGATGGCCTATGGCTGCACTCAGACTAGAGAGTGGGCTGCACTCACACACACACACACACACACAGACCTTGCAGATCGCTGTGAAAACAGCGCTACAAGGCAAAAGCAAGGTGATTAGTAGGTGAACACAGCGGTTGCTAAATTAGCCTTTGAAAAGCACAAAGAAGCAAATCGCTATCTCTAAACTGGCCCTCAGTCAGCAAACAGCGTCCTGTCACTAACTGAATTCACAGCAGAGTGAGCGCAAAATGGCGCCAGCGACTTTTAAACTGCATCATGACATCATTTCAGCAGCCAATCACAGCCTTGCCAGTAGTTTCAGGCCCTCCATGCTGAACAGGATGTGCCCACACTTGGAATCAGTCTCATTAGCTGATTTTGTACAAAGTTGTGCAGTTTGAATCCTGGGAACTTCCGATTCCGGTATCCGATACGCGGCAAGTATCGGATCTCGGTATCGGAATTCCGATACCGCTAAGTATCGGCCGATACCCGATACTTGCGGTATCGGAATGCTCAACACTAATTACGACTCCATTTTTTGGACATGACTGTTGAGGTCAAAGAAGGGGTCATGTGCACTACATTGTACCGAAAACCAATAGCATCTAACTCAGTTATGCAATTATAATAGCTATCACCCATCCCACACCAGTCGTTGCCATATAGTCAACTCCTACGGGTACGCAGGGTGAACAACACACAGGAGGGGTTTGAGTCACAATCATCAGAGTTATGCCAAAGGTTTGAAAGAAGAGGTTATCCACACACATTGTTACAAGAAGCTATGAAAAGAATGAATACAACCCTGGATAGTGGAGAACGGAAAGTAGGGAGCCCCAGCGGAAAATGGTTCACGTTCTGCTTTCAGTACAGTCCTATGGACCAGCAGATACGGGCTGCTATTAGGAAGAATTGGCATATTTTGGAAAAGGATAAAGATCTAGCCGGAACTGTATCCAGAGGCCCATTAATATCCAATAGACGTAGTACAAGACTGAGAGATGTACTGGTCCGTAACCGCGTGTCGAAAGACAAAGGTAACTGGTTAGAGCAAAGTGCTCCTAAGGGGAACCACCAATGTGGGCATTGTTCATACTGTAGGTATCATATTACAGGACAAACCTTAACTATAGGCCCCATTAGACATACAGTAACCGCATTCATATCTTGCAAGACCGAGTACATAGTGTATGTAGTGTATTGTCCCTGGAGACGGTTTTATATAGGAAAAACCATACACTGCCTTCATGTACGGTTCCGTGAGCACTATAAATCTGTAGCCACAGGCAAGGGGGTACCCAGATTGATTAGTCATATTCGTGACACACATGGGGGAGACCCTAACGTAATGACATTTGCAGGGATTGAGAAGGTGACATTGCCCGTAAGAGGGGGGTACTTGCACAACATGTTGCTGAAAAGGGAAGCAAGATGGATTATGCAGACTAGAGCGATGGGCCCATCAGGGTTCAATGACAGAGTGGATATGTCAATATTTTTATGAGGTAGTCGAAAACCATATTAATATTCATAGGTCGTAATTTAAAGTAGAGTAATAAGCTGCCCTCAATCGGTCCTTCACGTAAGGTTAAGGCAGCCATGTTTTCAAAGGGAGTGAATCATGCAAGGTGGTGATCTGGTCCCTCCCCCCTGCTGTAATAAACAGGTGTTGTTACAAGTTAGCAAAGTATATTCGATTGTTTCAAGTACTTCCTAGTAAAAGGAAGGCTCGTATTTGGTTAAACACTAATAGAAAAAGCTGTTCAACATAGATAAGGTATATTGCTGTATTTAGCGATTTGTTAATACTATTGTTTTTAATCTGATTTTATGTATTTTGTCAAGGAAAGGGATGTCACTGGTGTGTGGGGGGAGTGGAGGGGAGGAGGAGTTAAGCACCGACCATCTACTTCCCCCTGCACCATGATCGTTCACTCACTGACCCGTAGAAGCGCCCGATTGGCGCAAAACGGCCGTCGTCTGGCTTTGCGCACTCTGAAAATTAACACCCTCGGCCGTGAAGATTTTACTGTAAGCTAATAAAGTTACCTGACTCAGAGGATCGGTGAGTGCTGCCTATTTGTTCTTCACCACTGTAAAGAATCCTTCCGCCACTTGGTACTTCTTCACTTCAGAACTTGCTACCTTAGTATGGTCTCCTCAATCGTCTTCACCCACAACGCCTTTAAATCAATGTGGATCTGCAGACCATAGGTTCTCCTCTTTTCTGTTGTTTTCAAGACCTTCTCAACATACAGGAACTGAGTTCCTTTTGCCTATGATACACCTCCCGCTGTGGGCTGGCCCCTATAGTTACCCTTATCTACTGGTGAACTTAGAGCTATCTTCTATTACACTCATGAAAATTTCAAGTCTGCACATTTACTTTGTAATAAAAGCATTATTATAGAAATGGCGCTACATCTGTTGTACAATCTTGTTTCCCTGCATAACAGGATGGTAAGCAGCCTGTGGGCAGTATGGAATCTTCATCTGCCTGACCATCTGTGACATTCCATCCTATTGTGAGCCAGTTTAAGTCATATATTCACAGCTTGTTCTGTTAGAATTAAGAATGTTTTTTAAACAATAGCATAATTTCCACTAAACGCCATGGATGGATCGCATAGAAAAAAGTATTAAAGTTTAGAAATGTTGTATGAATAATTAACATGTAATGGACACAGCATGTTTGTTTGTACTGATCTGTGGTGATCTGTGATTATATATGTGTCTCTAGTTGCATTTGAAGTTTTGCGTTTGTCATAAAATTGAACATAGTCTGAAAGGAAATATGATAATTCTCTCTTTCTCTAATTCCTCTATCACAGTAATAGAGCTTAAAGATCATTAAATTCACACTGAGATGGAGCCAGAATGAATATGAAGGGTTAAAATTTTGATCGTCTGATATCCAGTGGATAGGTATGGATTTCCATGAAGGCCAATAGTGAGGGGGAATCGCAGACAGGGAAGAGAAGACCCAGTCTACAGTCTGGCTCCTGTGCACTAAAATTTAATTAGCAGAAAAGTTCAAATGGTGATTAATGAAGAACAACAATGCTGATTTCTTCAAAAAATATATCAATTTAACCACTTCCCAACATGTGCCATACATGTACTGCTCTGCAGGAGCGATGTTCCCGCAAAGAGAAGTACATGTACAAAGGCACAATCACGCGGCCTCACGCTGAGTGCCGCGGCAATTGTGTGCAGATGTCAGCTCGGTGTGAAAGCTGACACCCTGCAGCAATGCCCACAATCGATGCTAGTACTGATTGCGGACATCTAACCCCTCTGATGCCGCTGTCAGTAGTGACAGCGGCAAAGAGGACCATTGCGCAGTGAATGAATTCCCTGCACGCTTCCATCAGGACAACGGATGCGATCACATTGTCCTGATGGTCTCCATGGAGACCACTGACCCCAATATGGCCACGGGGTCCTTCCGGGTCCTGCAGGGAAGGTGGCTTCCCAGTGCCTGCAGAGAGCAGGACCTGAGATGCCTCCTCCCTGCCTATATTCTGCAGTGCTCTTCTGAAGCTCAGAAGAGAGAGGGGAGGGGGCATTTTGATTTGGGAGCTGAGAATTTGCTGAATTTCTTTTGAGGGTCGAGGAGCCATTTTGCTTTTCCAGAGCCTTTGTGCTACCAGTAGCCAGTAACGAGGAAACCCCTATAATTCCATTAACAGATGACAGTCCTGAATGGCGGGTTGCTTTTTGTGGATTGAGTTGAAGCTTTTATTGGGAACATTTTAAATTACATTTATCACATTTTTCTGGCGCTCTATGCTGAGCACTTACATTGGGATTTTTTGGAGTCCTTTTTCTCCTGTTACCCTTGTGAAAATACAAAATTTGTATCTGAAAAAGATTTTTTGCGGAAAAAAAATTGATTTTTTTACATTTTCATGGCTTAACGTTATAAACTTCTGTGAAGCACCTGGGGGTTCAAGGTGTTCAAAACACATCTAGATAAGTTCCCAAAGGGGTCTAGTTTCCAAAATGGTATCGCTTGTTGGAGGTTTCCACTGTTTAGGCACATCTGGGGCTCTCCAAACATGACATGGCATCCGCTAATTATGCCAGCAAATTTTATTCAAAAAGTGAAATGGTGCACTTTCCCTTCCAAGAACAGCTGTATGCCCAAACATGTCCCCCACATATGGGGTATCTGCATGCTCAGGATAAATTGCACAACAAATATTATGGTCCATTTTCTCCTGTTACCCTTGCGAAAGTAAAAAAAAGTAGGGCTAAATAAATATTTTTGTGAAAAAAATTGGATTTTTTTATTTTCGCGCTATACATTTCTGTGAACGAAAAGTATATGTTTAATTTTTCCTTCCACATTCCAAAAATTCCTGTGAAGCATCTGAATGGTTAATAAACTTCTTAAATGTGGTTTTGAGTACCTTGAGGGGTACAGTTTTAAGAATTGTGTCACTTTTGGGTATATTCTATCATATAGGCCCCTCAAAGTGACTTCAAATGTGAGGTGGTCCCGAAAATTTGGTTTTGCTAATTTTGCTGTAAAAATGAGAAATCACTGGTCAACTTTTAACCCTTATAACTAGGGTTGAGCGAAACGGATCGGTCATTTTCATAAGTCGCCGACTTTTGGCAATGTCGGGTTTCATGAAACCCGACCCGATCCCAGCGTGGGATCGGCCATGCGGTACACGATCTTCGCGCCAAAGTCGCGTTTCCTATGACGCTTAAAGCGCCATTTCTCAGCCAATGAAGGTGCACGCAGAGTGTGGGCAGCGTGATGACATAGGTCCTGGTCCCCACCATCTTAGAGAAGGGCATGGCAGTGATTGGCTTGCTTTCTGTGGCATCACAGGGGCTATAAAGGGGCGTTCCCGATGACCGCCATGTTACTGCTGCTGATCTGAGCCTAGGGAGAGGTTGCTGCCGCTTCGTCAGAAGCAGGGATAGCGATAGGCAGGGTAAATCCTGTGTGTGGCATCTTTTTTTTTTTTTCTGCCACAGAAAACCTACTGTGTAGCAGTGGGCCTGATTTCTTCACAATTCTCCCAGAAAAAAAAATAAAAGTGGGAGATTAAGATTTGCAAATCTGCATTAGTGACAGTCCTGTGTGTGGCATCTGTCTTTGTTTTTCTGCCACAGAAAACCTACTGTATAACAGTGGGCCAGATTAAATCACTTGTCTCACTTATCCCCCAAAAAAATTAAAATAAAGGGAGAATAATCTTGCCAAACCTGTGCATCTGTGCGAGTGCTGTCTGTGGTATCTGTCAGTCATTTTGTGCCACAGGAACTATACCGTGATATAGTGGGCCTGATTCAATCCCTTGTCTCCCATATAAAAAAAAGAGGGACATTTCTATTGCCAGTGTGTGCATCTGCGTCAGTCCGGCTAGTGCCATATCTGCCAGCCTCTTTCTGCTAATCAAACTGTGTTGTTGTGTAATACAGTGGGCCTGATTTTTCCCTGCATTCTTCCACACATAAAGAGGGACACTTCTATTGCCAGTGTTTTTATCTGCGTCACTCCTGTTAGTGCCATATCTGCCAGCCTCTTTCTGCTAATCAAACTGTGTTGTTGTGTAATACAGTGGGCCTGATTTTTCCCTGCATTCTCCCACACATAAAGAGGGACATTTCTATTGCCAGTGTTTTTATCTGCGTCACTCCTGTTAGTGCCATATCTGCCAGCCTCTTTCTGCTAATCAAACTGTGTTGTTGTGTAATACAGTGGGCCTGATTTTTCACTGCATTCTCCCACACATAAAGAGGGACATTTCTATTGCCAGTGTTTTTATCTGCGTCACTCCTGTTAGTGCCATATCTGCCAGCCTCTTTCTCCTAATCAAACTGTGTTGTGTAATACAGTGGGCCTGATTTTTCACTGCATTCTCCCACACATAAAGAGGGACATTTCTATTGCCAGTGTGTGCATCTGCGTCACTCCTGTCAGTGCCATATCTGCCAGCCTCTTTCTGCCAATCAAACTGTCTACTGTAATATAGTGGTCCTGATTTTTCACTGCATTCTCCCACACACAAAGAGGGACATTTCTATTGCCAGTGTTTTTATCTGCGTCACTCCTGTTAGTGCCATATAAGTTATAAGTTATAACTTCCTAACCAAAAAAACATGTTTCAAAAATTATGCTAATGCAAATTAGACATGTGGGATGTTATTATGTTATATATTAACTATTTTGTGTGATATGACTCTCTGATTTAAGGGTATAAGATTTAAAAGTTTGAAAATTGCAAAATGTTCGAAATTTTCAAAAAAAAATTCAATTTTTTTCACAAATAAACTGAAAACATATCAAATAAATTTTACCACAATCATCAAGTACAATATTTCATGAGCAAATAATCTTTGAATCAGTGGGATCCATTGAAGCATTCCTGATTTATGACCTCATAAAATGACAGTGGTCAGAATTGTAAAAATTGTCCTGGTCACGAAGGTGAAAACAGGCTTCGGGGTGATGGGGTTAATCTGTGTTATAGCAACATTACAGTCATAACTTTGATTTACCTTACAACATTGGTCTAACAGATTCTCTTTAATGGGTTTGTGAGCTGATAAATTAATCAGCTGGCTGAACCTGTGTCTTTCTAGCAGGTTTGCTCCATGCTGTTGTTAATTGGCTTGGAGGTACCTTGATTGGTGTTTGAATACAAATCTGCTTTCAGTCAAAATTTTTGGAGTATCTTTTCTTGCCATCTATTAGGAATGACTGCAGTACTGTATAAGGGTATGTTTCCACGTTCAGGAAACGCTGCTTGTTTGACGCTGCGCAGCGCTGCAGCGTCAAACAAGCAGCGTCCAGATGTTCCTGCATAGTGGAGGGGATTTTATGAAATCCCGTCTCCACTATGCGTGGAAACCCGCACGCGGCGGCCCTGCGACTACGGACATGCTGCGCGTCTTTTCAGATCGCAGCATGTCCGTACACCTTGCGGGGACGCAGTGTCCCCACAAGGCATATCACAGGGCCCTATGGGAGTGAGCGATCATCCCGGATGTGAAGAGTTAACACATCCGGCATGATCGCGTCCCAGGAAGGGGGCGGGGCTTAGCGCCGAGCGGCTTCGCTGCTGCGGCGATACCGCCGGCCATCCTGACAGTGGAAACATACCCTAACTGTATTTTCTGTCGTACATTTCCAGTAAGTGTACTCCTTAACGTTTGTATTTCAATTTGGACATTTTCCTTGATACTGAAGAAAACATGAATAAAGTGATTTCGTAGTCTCTCCGGAGTTCTGTAGCACAGGCATTGTGAATAATGAGTATTGTAGGTGTTTCAAATAGGATTATTTAAGCGTAGTCCTTTAGGAATTAAAATTCCCCAAATTCTTTTTTTAAATACTGTATATACAATCCAAAATCCTGATGTAAACAATAGGTCATTTTCTGGCAACACATTCCCTTTAAAATCTGCACTGAAATTGTAGGTGTCAGGAATATGATGTTATTGATTCGATATTTTCACACACACAGAGCTCTACTATATTCATTAGGTCTGTGTACAGACATGCTCTGGGGGCTTTTTGACCTCCCTCCCCCTTCTCACTGCCAGGAAAGCTCTCCTTCTCTCTTTGTGTAATTCTAAACCATTCATCCCCCTCCCTCTGGGCAGCTGTTCAACCGGCTGAAAGCAGTTCTGGACACGTGCTCTCTTTGTTGTAGGATAGAGTTATTCAAGATGAAATAATTCAACCTCAGGTAGTGAGATAGGTGTGGAAGTTACGTATTTGGGATGTGCCAGGGTAGAGCGACATGAACAGTATTTTTCTAAGCTCAGCACCTAGCAGAAATGGAGAAGTGGATTACTACTTAACCGGGTCACACAGCTACCCCATGTGTAGACCTAAATGGAAGCTAACCTCTTGAGAAGATATGTAATACTTTTTAAGTCATGCTACGTGGTTCCCAGCGTACCTTATGACGGATATGAGTTTTAATAAAGTTCAGTCTCTTTGGAAAGGGGAGTGGAGTTTATGGCGCAGCCTACTCAGTGATGTCAATCCCAGGGGGTATAAGATAGTGGGAGCTCATTTTGCACTAGGTTTTTTGCCAAGGGAGCTAGCTAGGAGAGACTCTGTGATGTATTTTGATGTCACCAATCATGGTCAGCCATTATATAAGACAAATGTAAGTTTATTTTGATCTTTAATCCCTTTTATTTTGTGATCTTTCCTGTAAATATTTGATTGTCTCATTTTAGTAATATCTTTTTATACCTTTTGCAAACACTGCCTAATCTTTTTGGAGTAAAAGCTATAATATTTACTAGTCTCTTCCTCCTAGCTTTAAAACATACCTCCAGCATCTTCTGAAGTAAATTACGCTACTGATTGGGTTGGCTCCTGACCTGCTCTTAGTCATAGGAATAGGAGCTGGTGGCAGGAGATCGTGCTGAGCTTGTTGGGTAATGCTGGCAGTGACGGAACGGGGTTTATAAGAGTATTGCTTGGCTGCGGCTGGAAATAATTATATCACCCTCATGGCAGCACGCCCAATAGCCAGTACAGTACACGAGCAGGCAGCCTTTCTGGCAACTAGTTATCCTAGGTGCAGTTCCCTGACTGACCTTAGGGTAAGGGGTGCCAGAGAGCTGCAAGTTCCAAACTGGAACTGGGAAGAGGGATATAAATATATCCCTGCAGAACAACTGGGGGCAACCAAACACCCCTGGTTCATGACATATTGGTGGCAGAGCGGTGAGATAATAGTACATTAGCGATCTGGTTTGAGAAATCATTCCTCTCACTAAAAACGTGCACAGTTCTTGCAAGGGCTCTGCGCAAAACGTTTTGGAGAACGATCTCAGTGTTTAATAGTCCTAAGATAATTAGTGTGTATAGGCGGTTACCCCTCCCTTTCTCTTTGTTTTTCTATCCTATCTTTTATTTGGCAATGATGGCTGCAAAAGGAGAAGGCTGGTATAAGCAGTATAACAAGGACACTCTTCTTGCCCTTCGTAGGTTGAGACAGATTGACGCCAATGACAAAAACAAAAGCCAACTGGTGGTGGCTCTGGTACAACTGGAAATCACTCAGAGCCCAGTGGACACAGAAAACAGCCCTGAGCAGTTCTCCGGTGTTAAAAGCCATCGACAGCAGTCGGCCATTCCTAGTACTGACTGACACCAGCGAGTTTGGCCTCGGTGCTATACTCAGCAAGGTGGACACGGGGAAGCAAGAACACCCCATGTTGTACCTGAGCTGGAAGTTTCTGCCGAGGGAAGTGGCTTATTCCACCATCGAGAAGGAGTGTCTGGCCATGGTTTGGGCCCTGGAACATTTGCAGCCCTACCTGTACGGGCATGCCTCCACCATGGTGACCAACCACAACCCCCTGGGCTGGCTACAATCCGTGTCTGGTACCACGTAAGGTTGCTACGATGGAGCCTTGCCCTCCAACAGTACAACTCTACCATAAAACACAAAAAGGGCAGCGAGTATGGCAATGCAGATTGGTTGTCCCGCCGGGAGAACCTGCCGAAGTGGGCATGGAGGAGAACCGAGAAGTCCTGCCTCAGTAGCGCAGTCCAAAAGGGGGAGGTGTCAGGAATATGATGTATTTGATTCAATATATTCACGCACACTGAGCTCTGCTACACCCATTAGGTCTGTGTACAGACACACGCTGGGGGCTTTTTGAACCCCTCCTCCTCTCTACCTAGAAAGCTCGCCTTCTCTCTTTGTGTTATTCTAAACCACTCATCCCCCCTCCCTCCTGGCAGCTGTGCAACTGGCTGAAAGCAGTTCTGGAAACATGTGTTCTCTTTGTTGTAGGATAGAGTTTTTCAAGATGAAATAATTTGACTCCAGGTAGTGAGATAGATGTGAAAGTTACATATTTGGGATGTGCCAGAGTAGAGCAACACGCACAACATTTTTCTAAGCTCAGTGCCTAGCAGAAACAGAGAAACAGATTACTACTTAAACGGGTCACACAGCTACCCCATGTGTAGATGTAAATGGAAGCTAACCTCATGAGAAGACATGTAATACTTTTGTCATCACTCTACGAGGTTCCCAGCGTATGCTATGATGGATATTAGTTTTAATAAAGTTCTGAATCTCTTTGGAAAGGGGAGTGGAGTCCATGGCGCAGCCCACACAGTGATGTCAATCCCAGGGGGTATAAGATAGTGGGAGCTCATTTTGCACTAGGATTTTTGCCCAGGGAGCCTGCTAGGAGAGACTTTGTGATGGATTTTGATGTCACCCCTCCCCCACGCCGCATGGTCAGCCATTATATAAGACAAATGTAAGTTTATTTTCATCTTTAATCCCTTTTATTTTGTGATCGTTCTTGTACATATATGATTGTCTCATTTTAGCAATATCTTTTTATACCTTTTGTAAACACTGCCTAATCTTTTTGGAGTAAAAGCTATAATATTTAATAATCTCGTCCTCCTTGCTCTGAAACTTACCTCCAGCGTCCTCTGAAGTAAATTATGCTACAGATTGGGTTGGCTCCTGACCTGCTCTTAGTCATAGGAATAGCAGCTGGTGGCAGCAGATCGTACTGAGCTTGTTGGGTAACGCTGACAGTGGTGGAAGGGGGTTTATAAGAGTATTGCTCAAATGTGGCTGGGAATAATTATATCATCCTCATGGCAGCATGCCAAATAGCCAGTACATGAGCAGGCAGCCTTTCTGGCGACTAATTATCCTAGGTGCAGTTCCCTGACTGACCTTAGGGCAAGGGGGGTGCCAGCGAACTGCAAGTTTCAAACCAGAACTGGGAAGTGGAATATAAATAAATCCCTGCAGAATTAACTGGGGGCAACCAAACACCCCCGGTTCATCACAGTAGGGATTGGAGTTTTTGACGAAAACCCATGGGGCACAGGGAGCAATTGACTGTTAATTGATATGCTGTTTTATTGAAATCATTTTGTAAGTATAATATTAAAGTAAGGCAGCTATTGCCCTATTGCAGCCTTTGAAATATTGTTCCTCTGCCGTTTTGTCAACTAGTATGAATTCATGAGCCTCTGGAGTGCCATATAAAGATCCAGTAAGTCAGTGCAAATGGTTGTCATCACATCAGTGATTTCCAAGTATTACAAACAGTGACATTCTAAGCATCTTCAGCATGTATAGAAGAAACATTTAGAAGATAAGAGGACTATTATTGCAAAATGACAGGGAGTGGTGAGCGGAGAACATTTCACAGGTGTGTAGATTGCCGTAAATCCAGTAAATATCTCTATTTAATTAATCATTAATTGCATTGGTGCATAAATATGTTCACTGAGTTTGAGAAAAACTTCAAATGAAAAGCTGAAATGTTGCATGCATCTGGATTAATAAAGTACTACTCTCTTCATTCTAATATACTGGAGCTTGAAAAAGGCTCAACATGAGCCGAAACGTCCCTGAGATGGGCTATTAAACTAAGCACTTTTGTCTTGGACACTGCATGGTGTGCTGCCTCCATTTTTGGAATACTACACAAGGCCTGGGGTGCTTGCACCTATTGTGAATTTCTTGTGCTGCTCTTTTTTTTCTATTTTTGATATCCAACCTTACTGAAGCTGACAGCTGAGGGTTGCAGCCCCCAGCTGTGAGTTTTGTCTGGCTGGTTATCAAAAATGGGGGGGAACCCACGCCATTTTTTTAAATTACCAAATTTAATACAGTTCAGGAGCAGCAGATGGATACTCCCATCCGCAGGATCTGCTGTCACTGTTATTAGCAGCAACAGGGGTAGGCTGATAGGAGTAATAGTCCCATCAGCCGCCGCCTGCTGTCTCTTTTATTACTTAAATGTAACTCTCATTATTCTACCCTGCTCACGTCAATCACCGGCAGAGCAGGGGAGAATGATGAGAGTCATGTTCAGCACGCGGCGCTGGGAAACAGCTCTTATGGTAACGCTTCCTCCCTGGCGCCCGTCCTTGTGGTACTCAAGTATTACACACCCGGACACTGACACATCCGGTACCGGAATTATCAGGACGTGTGAAAGAGACCTTATAGCGGGTTTTTATGTTTGGCAGCTGTCACACACTAAAAGACATTTTTTATTGCAAAAAATTGCTTTTGCATCACCATATTTTGAGAGCTATAATTTTTTCATATTTCGGCTGACAGAGTCATGTAAGGTATTGTTTTTGCCGGACGAGTTTATGTTTTTATTGGTACCATTTTCGGGCACATGATATTTTTTGATTGCTTTCTATTCCAATTTTTGGGAGGCAGGATGAACAAAACCAGCAATTCATGAATTTCTTTTGGGGGGGCGCTTATACCATTCCATGTGTGGTAAAATTGATAAGGTAGTTTTATTCTTTGGGTCAGTACAATTGCAGCAATACCTCATTTATATTTTTTATGTTTTGGCTCTTTTATACAATAAAAACTATTTTATATAAAAATAATTATTTTTGCATCCCTTTATTCTAAGAGCTATAACTTTTTTATTTTTCCGCTGATCAAGCTGTATGGGGGCTTGTTTTTTGCAGGACAAGATAACATTTTCAGCGATACCATGGTTATTTATATCCGTCTTTTCGATCGCGTGTTATTCCATTTTTTGTTCGGCAGTATGATGATAAAGCATTGTTTTTTGCCTTGTTTTTTTGTGGTGTTCACTAAAGGGGTTAACTAGTGGTACAGTTTTATAGGTCGGGTCGTTGCGGATGTGGCAATACCAAATATGTGTACTTTTATTGTTTAGATTTTTCTTCATTTAAATAGTTATTTATTGATAGAATAAATATTGATTTTTATTATTATTATTATTATTATTATTATTATTATTATTATTATTTAAAATATATATATTTTTACAATTATTGAAAAAAAAAGTTTTACTTTTTTCAAAAATTTTTACTTTGTCCCGCTATGGGACATTCATTTTTTGAAGGCTGATTGCTTCTATGTCATGCAGATGAAGCAGCATCTGCAAGCCATATAAGCTGTCAGCGCTGCACTGACAGGGAGACATGCACTGCGCATGATCACCAAGTTTCCTAGCTCTGTTGACCAGGATGATGACATGGGGTCACCATGGCAACATCGGGACCCCGCATCACATCGCGGGGTCGCCGATGCAAAGGCCGAGGGCGCCGGATCATGTTCGATCACAGTATTTTGGGGGTTAAAGTGCCAGGAGCGGTCTGTGACTGCTCCTGGTACCTAGTGCCGGGTGCCAGCTGTCAGAATCAACTGACATCCGGTGGCAATCGGCTGCGCTTCCCCCGTGATCGCTGCCGATTGCTGAGGCGTACTATTCCGCTCATGGTCAAATTGGCCTGGGTCACATGGACGGAATAGTACTTCTGATGTCAGAAAGGGGTTAAGCATGTGAACTATGGTGCCTCTTCCTCCTATTCATTCTCTGAAACACCGTTGACGCATGCGCCGAGCCCTTTTCTGTACTCGGCCAATTGGCCATCTCCATCACTGCTCGGATTTTTCGTGTCCTCAATCACATGATCTCTTTTTTGTGATCACATGCCGCACGGAGAAGTGATGATGGCGGCGCTCGGTTTATACAAAATGCACCACCAACAAGGACTTCATAAGTACACTACTAGTGCTGACCCACTTCACAATATCTATCTGATTTCTTGATGTTTTTGCTTCTTTATCCATCAGTTCTGTCTTTTATAACTATTTCTGTCTTGGATCTCTATTGAACTCATGGCATCGGTCCAGGCTCTGATTTAGCTATAGTTATATCACTCTCTATATATATTTATATATTTATATATATGTATATCTTGTGATTGTGCTTCTTCTTTTACATGTATCCTTGACCTTTTTCCTCTATTTTAGAGATATGTATGATCCCCTGTATTAAATGGAACATAATAGCATTATTTTTGACAATATTTTGTCTGATGCCTTACTCTTTGGCCTGATAATCTGTCCAGCCAGTATGACATTATCATTATATTCCCTTTTATTTATTTCCATTTCAGTTTATATTCCATTATATTAATTTTATACTGGCTTTTCTCCCCCTTGTTTTCTCTTTTTTTCTGTTTATTCATAACAAAGCCTGGAACCATATGATGTGATACTTGACAAATTATGTAAATTATGTTGTAGTTCCTTTTTTTAATTATGTCATTCTTCATTTTTTTATCTATTGTCACTATGTGGAGATTTATGAATGCATTGCTTCTTACGTTATTGTTCTATATGTGCTCTGTATATCCATATATCAATTACTAGGGGGGTGCAGTTACCAAAATTAGATAACTTTTCTTCTGCAGTTTTAGCATGTTTGGGCCTCTGCAAACGGTGCCTGCAGTCTACTCCACAAAAATCTGTGTTCCAAAAGCCAAATAGTGCTACTTCCTTTCAAGCCCTGCCACGTAGCCAAAGAGAAGTTTTCGTTTTTAAGCAAATATATAACACTTAATCAGGAAAAACTATTGATCAAATTGTGGGCTCCATTTTTACCCTTGTGAAACTGAAAAATGTGCTGCTTTTATGACATTTTTTGTTGTGACAATGTAATTTTTTGTTTCCACATCCGAATTGTGACACGAGTCACTAATGTGATGCTAGTCACTATTCATGGACAAGCCGTGAGGCAGATAAGACAGACGTTACAGGGTCAATACCAAGAGAGTACATAGATAACCAAAGGAAAAGTCAAAGGCATAAGTTAGGTCACAATCCAGGATGAATAACAAGGGATAGTCAGAACACGGTCCAAAGGGTCAGGCAGCAGAAGATCAGAACTCAGAGCAACAGAATCAGGCTAACACTCACCAAGAAGCACAAACTGTGTCTGGCAAGGATCAGGGGCAGACAGCTCAGTGAAGTAGCTGGGCGATCACCAGAACACTGAACACCTGACCAAAGTGCCGCATGTCCCAATCACAGAGCTGTCAATCAAGGCACCAACAGCCCAGCAAGCCCACCACAGTATTGGACAGCCAAGCTGTCAATCAAGACACAGACAGCTCAGTAAGTCAGTTTCCATAGAACAGTATAGCAATCATTCACTGAGCAGAGGAATCGTGACACCAATGTTATAAAATTCTGTGAGGCACATGTAGGTTCGAAATACTTATTACTCCTCTAGAGAAACTACTTGATTGGTATAGTTTTCATAATGGGGTCACTTATGAGGCTTTTTACTGTTCTTACCCTACAGAGGCTCTGCTAGAGTGACATGGCATCAGCAACCTATTCCAGCCAAAATTGCAATCCAAAGGTCACATTGTGATCTAAGCCCCGCTGTAATTGTCCTTAAGGAGTACCTGAGGAGAAACGGCTTTCTTTGTCGATCACATCGATGTGACGAGGTGTCTTTAATAATTTGAGGAAGATGAGGCTCAAATATTAGTGTCTGTCGGATCGGAAACAATTGGTGGGTCCAGACCTGTGTATTGGTGATTTGATGTGGTGGTCTGTTATGATCCTAGTGGCAAGGATCGCAAGTTTGACTAGCTAAGTAACTAAACCGACGACCAGCTCTGGGGAAGTGGTATCTGGATTGACCGCAACCTGATCCTATCTGCAAACAACTATAGGCAGCCGTGGAACGTTACCTGAAAATCCTAGACGTCTCTTCACGGCCTGAGACCTATTCCTAGAGGGAAAGTAAAGTCCTTACTTGCCTCAGAGAAATGACCCCAAAGATATAGAAAAGCCCCCCACAAATATTAACGGTGAGTTAAGGGGAAAGCACAAACGCAGAGATGAAATAGATTTAGCAAACGAGGCCCGCTAACACTAGATAGCAGAAAATAGGAAGGGAGCTGTGCGGTCAATAGAAAACCCTAAGCAAAATATCCACGCAGAGATTGCTCGAGCCCCCGCACCAACTAACGGTGCGGGGGAAGCAACTCCGTACCCCAGAGCTTACCAGCAGCAAGAACTCACATATTAGCAAGCTGGACTAAACTCATCATACACTGAAATCATATTGCAGACTGATGAGCAAAAAATAATCAAACAGAAACTTAGTTTCTCCAGAAGGGACTGAAAACGAAGATAATCAGGGGAGATCAGAATAGCACTGAATACATCGACAGCCGGCTACAAGTGGAGGTGAAGCAGAGCTAAATAGGAAACTCCCTAGTGCATAACGAGGCAGCTGATTCAGCCACAGATCCGCAGGATAACAAACAAAGCCACCAGGGGGAGCCCAAAAACAAAACTCACACAATACCACCTGTGACCACAAGAGGGAGCCCGAAAACAGAGTTCACAACAGTGGTCCTCAAAGAACATTAAGTTGAAGATTTCTTCTTTGGAAACTGGGACCCAGGTTCATCGGCTCATATAAGATAGTCGCCGATGTTAATCCAGTGCATTTTGCCTTTGCTTTGTCACCCATTTTCAAGATCCATACTCTATCTTACCGATCACATCTCAAAAAATATATTGCTTCCTCTGAAACATTTCCACCACCACCTTCCCCAGCCATTGTTAATGGGAATCTGGAATTTTAGATAGCCAAGATTATATGCCAGTCTCTTCAATATTTGGTACATTGGAAAGTTTATGGTCCTGAGGAGAAAATGTGGGTACTAACATCTGATGTTCATATGATCAGGTTGGTCCGGTCTTTTCACACTTCACATCCAGATAAATCCGGTTCTCTTAGAAGGGGGGTTGCTGTCATGGGAATACCTTGACAGAGAGGGCCAGAAGATTGCATTACATGAACCCCTGCACTGATTAGCTCTGCTTTACCTTCCTATTAGCAGTGCATGTTTTCCTTGCTCTATTACTACAAGGGTTAATCAGTTCTGTCTATCTCCTGGAGCTCTCTGTCTTGAATTGCCTCATCTGTTCTGTGTTGACCACTCCTCTCAGATATATATATTCTCACCACTTGCACTTGGGAATTGCCAGTGATAGCTCACACTTCCTATTTGGTGGTGAAGGAGAGTTCTGAATTAGTAGCAGTCGGGTGGTGTTGTTTTCAGGAGATTTCGGCGTGGATTTGGTTTGTGTGTTTATCCTTATCCTCTTCTCATTTGGGTAGCCCCTCCTACTGTTTTCTTGATTTTTGCTCAGTTGTTTTGAGAGTGTATTTGTGTAATTATTTTTATCCCTGTCTGTTTCCCCTGTTTCGTGAAATAATTTATAATTGGCACACTCCAGAAATGTGATGCAAAGGGGAAAATTTTATGTACATAAAGTAGTCACAAACGTTTCGGTCCGCGTGGACCTTCATCAGTGTGCTAGATGTATAGCTGAGGTGATGTGAACCATATAGTGGGCCCCAATAAAGTTAGCTTGCATCAACTGGAGAGTGTTGAGGAGAACACTAAATGATGTGGCAGTCCAGCCGTTAGAAGGAGAAAGCGTGCAAAGGACTGGTGCAGCTACGCGGTATCCACTGCAAGTAGACTGTCACAGGTGACTGGAGAGGTGAGGATTGTGTTTTTTTAATATATGAATGAGTGAGGGGAGGGGGGTCGGCTACATTATATTCTATGGGGGCTGTATTATATTCTATGGGGGCTGTATTATATTCTATGAGGAGCTGTATTATATTCTATGGGGGGCTGTATTATATTCTATGGGGGAGGATTGCATCAAACTCTTTGATGGGGCTACATTATATTCTATGGGGAGGTGGCCTGTATTATATTCTCTTGTGGGCTACATTATATTCTATGTATTAAACTTGTTATATTCTATGAGCAGTGATTGCATCATACTCAATGATGGGGCTACATTATATTCTATGGGGGGCTGCATTATACTATATGAGGAGGGCTACATTGCATTCTATGGAGGGGCTACATTATATTCTATGGGGGCTGAATTATATCCTATGGGGGCTGCATTATACTCTATGAAGGGGCTACCATATATTCCTTGGAGGGACTACATTATACTATATGAGTGAATTATATTCTATGTGGGGTTACATTATATTGTATGGTGGGGCTGCATTATACTCAGGGGGCTACATTATATTCTACATAGTAACATAGTAACATAGTTAGTAAGGCCGAAAAAAGACATTTGTCCATCCAGTTCAGCCTATATTCCATCATAATAAATCCCCAGATCTACGTCCTTCTACAGAACCTAATAATTGTATGATACAATATTGTTCTGCTCCAGGAAGACATCCAGGCCTCTCTTGAACCCCTCGACTGAGTTCGCCATCACCACCTCCTCAGGCAAGCAATTCCAGATTCTCACTGCCCTAACAGTAAAGAATCCTCTTCTATGTTGGTGGAAAAACATTCTCTCCTCCAGACGCAAAGAATGCCCCCTTGTGCCCGTCACCTTCTTCCTTGGTATAAACAGATCCTCAGCGAGATATTTGTATTGTCCCCTTATATACTTATACATGGTTATTAGATCGCCCCTCAGTCGTCTTTTTTCTAGACTAAATAATCCTAATTTTGCTAATCTATCTGGGTATTGTAGTTCTCCCATCCCCTTTATTAACTTTGTTGCCCTCCTTTGTACTCTCTCTAGTTCCATTATATCCTTCCTGAACACCGGTGCCCAAAACTGGACACAGTACTCCATGTGCGGTCTAACTAGGGATTTGTACAGAGGCAGTATAATGCTCTCATCATGTGTATCCAGACTTCTTTTAATGCACCCCATGATCCTGTTTGCCTTGGCAGCTGCTGCCTGGCACTGGCTTGGCTGCTCCAGGTAAGTTTATCATTAACTAGGATCTCCAAGTCCTTCTCCCTGTCAGATTTACCCAGTGGTTTCCCGTTCAGTGTGTAATGGTGATATTGATTCCTTCTTCCCATGTGTATAACCTTACATTTATCATTGTTAAACCTCATCTGCCACCTTTCAGCCCAATTTTCCAACTTATCCAGATCCATCTGTAGCAGAATACTATCTTCTCTTGTATTAACTGCTTTACATAGTTTTGTATCATCTGCAAATATAAATATTTTACTGTGTAAACCTTCTACCAGATCATTAATGAATATGTTGAAGAGAACAGGTCCCAATACCGACCCCTGCGGTACCCCACTGGTCACAGCGACCCAGTTAGAGACTATACCATTTATAACCACCCTCTGCTTTCTATCACTAAGCCAGTTACTAACCCATTTACACACATTTTCCCCCAGACCAAGCATTCTCATTTTGTGTACCAACCTCTTGTGCGGCACGGTATCAAACGCTTTGGAAAAATCGAGATATACCACGTCCAATGACTCACCGTGGTCCAGCCTATAGCTTACCTCTTCATAAAACCTGTGGGGTGGCTGCATCATACTGTATGGGGTGGTAGCATTATACTATATGTGGGCTGCATTATACTGTATCAAGAACTATGTTGAAAACAGTATACTATATAAAGAACTATGGGGTGCATTATACTATGGGAAGTGAATTGTACTACATGGATGACTATGGCGGTGCATTATACTATATGGAGCACTATGAGGAGTGTATTATACTATATGGAGGATTGAGCAGTGTATTTTAATATATGGAGGACTATGAGGAGTGTATTATACTATATAGAGGACTGAGGAGTGAATTATACTATATGGAGGACTGAGGAGTTTATTATACTATATGGAGGACTGATCAGTGTATTTTAATATATGGAGGACTTTGAGGAGTGTATTATACTATATGGAGGACTGAGTAGTGTATTATACTATATGCAGGACTGAGTGTATTTGAATATATGGAGGACTATGAAGAGTGTATTATACTATATGGAGGTCTATGAGGAGTGTATTATACTATATGGTGGACTGAGGAGTGTATTATACTGTATGGAGGACTATGAGGGGTGCATTATACTATATGGAGGACTGAGGAGTGTATTATACTATATGGAGGACTGAGGAGTGTATTGTACTATATGGAGGACTGAGCAGTGTATTTTAATATTTGGGGGACTATGAGGAGTGTATTATACTACATGGCAGACTGAGCAATGTATTCTAATATATGGAGGACTATGAGGAGTGTATTATACTATATGGAGGACTGAGTAGTGTATTATTGTATTATACTATATGGAGGACTGAGGAGTGTATTATACAATATGGAGGACTGAGGAGTGTATTAAACTATATGGAGGAGTCTATTATACTATATGGAGGACTATGGGGAGTGTATAATACTATATGGAGCACTATGAGGTATTATACTATATGGAGGACTGAGCAGTGTATTTTAATATATGGAGGCCTATAGGAAGTGTATTATACTATATGAAGGACTGAGGAGTGTATTTTAATATATGGAGTAAACTTATGATTTCAAATTTGTCAGGTTGCCAGCTGCATTGATGACAGACTGAAGTTCACATAATGGACTGTCAGTAATAAATTACGAGTTGAGAAATTATCAGGGCCTGTATAAGTGTTTTAGGAGTGTCAATGGTGAAATAAGGAATGTGAGATGTACTTTGGTGACAGGATTTGTCAGTGGATAAATTGTGAAGGGCAAATCATTGTCAAACATAACCCAAAGACATTGGACAAAGAGCTACTTTATGAAGATTTATGAGTCACCATCAGAGACAAATGTTAGGTTTAGCACAGGTACAGTTTTAAAAAGATGTAGGTCTTGATTCATCAATTGTATTTTTAAGTCATTTTTCTTTAATTGAGTTGTGGTAATCATTGATGTTTTCGTGCCAAATTTTTCAAAATAGCACATGCGGCTCATAGATTTAACGCAAACTAAAAAATGTATTCATTTTTTTCTTTAACTTTGAAGACATTTTAACACAAAATGACATATGTTCAGCTAAAATCATGCACATTTTTCACACAAAAAAATAGGTGTACTTTTAATCACTATAGAGTGAGGCAGGGGGAAAGATAGCTGGAGTACCTTTGCACAAAAACTGTCGCAACTTATTTAGAAAAATATTAAAATTTGAGAATCCTCAGTAGTTGAAACTTTTTAATGGATAACTGAAAAGATGGTAACAAATTGCAAGCGTTCGGGACTACTCAAGTCTCTTCATCAGGCGTAGAATAACACAATCTGAAGAATCACATATTTATGCGCAAGAGGACACAAGAATAATGCAATTGATAAGACAAGTGACGTGAAGCAGAACTATCAATGTGGGGCTGGGAGATGTGACACATTCATTCCTGTGTGTCAAAGGTTATCATAAGTTTATACAACCAAATTTCTCACTAGACCACAAGTCCTTAGTATAGCTAGTCAATTAGTACCTTATGTGTGTTTCTTTTACTGGCTGTCCCCGGTCCCCCTGCAACCCAACCCCAGCCCGCGCCCTGAAGCATTCGTCTACGCTTTAAGTAGAGGCCCTGGTTCACTCACGTTTCCTGGTCACCAAAGAAAACATGCTGCCCCATCCAGTGATCAGTTTACGACCTTTGGTGTGTGAACTGTGGCATATGGATATTGTGTCTTGACTGGCGCAGTCTGGGCTTTAGTGCTTGACCCACGATATCCTGTTTGTCTCGGTTTTCAGTCACTCTCCAGTCGCTATGCCTCGGAGCTCCACCGCTCACACGTCCTCCATTTTTCACTGGTTGGTGCCAACTGACCTCCCGTTTGATCACTCTGGCCATTTATATTTGTTGACTGCAGCACAGCTAACACCTGGCCCAGTCTCCCCTTCAAGTTCATCCCTCCATAAATACTTCCTCAAACGTCTAGTTCCACTCTACTCTGTTCGGTCGTCCGATGGTGACATTTGGTTGCGAGTGCCATAGAACATTGATGAACCACATTTTCGGCTCCCCTCCCCCTTACACTTACACGTATGTCTGTGTGAAGCACATGGAGCATTGTCTGTTTTTTACCAGAAGCACGGGTGACGAGGGCCAACTCCAGCCAATGGGTTGCTTGAAAGAAACGTACAGCACACGGATGCCATCCCTGTGTCGTCCATGTGCATTTTTTTTTCTGCAAGTCCTGTGTTGTTAACTTTATTTCAACATAATTTTTCCTCATGCCAGGTGTCCATTTCCTGTGTGGGTGGAGTTGGAGATTACATCAGTAGTGTCTGTTTTGCCTGGTGCTTCTATACATGTATCCATGGCATCACATGTCGGCATACAGAGCCTTATAACACTGGTAGAGCAGCATCCCGAGGCCTGAGATACAAGAGTTGAGGGATACCACAATAGACTGGCCATTGAGTGAGCCTGGCAGAACATAGCTCAGAATCACTATTCTGAAGGTGCATGAAGCACATTATCACTGGTGGAGCAAGCCAAGTTTGGTAAGTGTCTCATGGTTGTTAATGATCTTCTTTTGAAATTTTTTTTGACTTGTGGTATTATTCTGTCACTAGGTGATGGCAACATAGATTCGAGTCATGGTTTTGCGGTATTTCTCCCTTGTATGTGGAATTATTTTGTTTTTATATGCTGGTAATATCTGGTTTGGTCACAGTGTGGTGGTATTTCTCCCTTGTACAGTATGTGGTATTATTCTGTCACTATGTGGTGGTAACATGTAGTCTGGTCATGGTGTGATGGTATTTCTCCCTTGTATGTGGAATTATTTGATCGGTTTATGCTGGTAATATGTTGTCTGGCCATGGTGTCGAGCAATTTCTACCTTATATGTGGTATTATTGGTCTTAGAATAGTGCAGTTTGTTGTGTACGGCAGTCATTTGTGCTCTCTGATATTAATTAGGAGAAGATTCTTTATTTCCATTAGTGATTAAATATTGGAACAAAATACCCTTACAGGCAGAGGCTTATCTAGGGGGGGCAGCAGGGGCATGTGCCCCAGGTGCAGCCGGCAGGGGGGTGCAGTCGGGCCCGCCTAATGAGGTGGTCCACAGTGTCTTCCCCGGTGGCTGCATTTTGCCTCTCCCCAACTGTTAGCCAGATTTCCCTCATGTGCAGCTGGCAGGGAGTGATCCCTGCAGCTCCACTGCCTACAAGAGAAAATAGCAGCGGAGCGGAGCTGCAGGGATCCGACCTGCTTCCTCTCACACAGACAGTAGCGCTGCTGGATGAAATAATCATTCAGTGGCTGGCTGTGCCAGAGAGAGGAAGCTGCCGACGGTGATGCTGCAGCAGAGCGGTGAGTATGTGTGTGTGTATGTGTGTGTGTGTGTGTGTGTGTGTGTGTGTGTGTGCACGTGCATGTGTAGCGCTGTGGGGGAATGTGCAGAGAGGTGAATGGTGCTGTGTGTATCTGTGTGTGTGTAGGAAGAGGAGAAGGCAATGATGGGGCAGATGGGGAGAAGGCAATGATGGATGATGGAGAGGGCAATGATAGGGGTGGTGGGGGAGGAGGAAATGATGGAAGTGGTGGAATGGTCAATGATGGGGATGGTGGGGGAAAAAGCAATGATGGAGGTTGTGCAAAGAACAATGATGGGGTGGTGGAGAGAATGCAATGATGGTAGTGGTGGAATGGGCAATGATGGTGGTGGTGAAAAGGGCAATAATGAGGGTGGTAGGGGAGGAAATGATGGAGGTGGTGGAATGGGCAATGATGGGAGTAGTGAGGGAAAAGACAATGATGGGAGTGGTGAGGAGGAGGAAATGATGAAGGTGGTGGAATGGGCAATGATATGGGGTGGTGGGGGAGAAAGCAATGATAGTGGTGGTGGAGAAGGCAATGATGGAGGTGGTGAAGAGGGCAATGATGGGGTGGGGGAGAGGACAATAATGGGATGCGGGGGAGGAGGACAATGAGGGGTGTGGGAGATTGGGATGGGAGGAAGGGGGACTTATAATGGACTTAGGAACAGGGGGAGGTGGAGGAATACATTATTTTTGCTTATTATGTCTAACACAGTCCCTTAGTATAGAGTGTACGTACTTATTATGTATAGCGCCACACTTAGTTACATAGTTTCCTCTTTTAATATGTATAACACCATCCCTTATTGCATACCATCCTCTCTAATTATATTTGTTGCTGTCTAGTGTTGAGCGATACCGTCCGATACTTGAAAGTATCGGTATCGGAAAGTATCGGCCGATACCGTCACAGTATCGGAATCCAATCCGATACCGATACCCGATACCAATACAAGTCAATGGGACTCATGTATCGGACGGTATCCTGTATGGTTCCCAGGGTCTGAAGGAGAGGAAACTCTCCTTCAGGCCCTGGGAACCATATAAATGTGTAAAAGAAAGAATTAAAATAAAAAATATCGCTATACTCACCTGTCCGACGCAGCCGGGACTTCAGCGAGGGAACCGGCAGCGTTGTTTGTTTAAAAATCGCGCTATTACTTGGTTACGTGAATTCCCGGCTTGTGATTGGTCAGGTCGGCCATGTTGCCGGGACGCGGACCAATCACAGCAAGCCGTGACGAAATTACGTCACGGCTTGCTGTGATTGGTCCGCGTCCCGGCAATATGGCCGCCCTGACCAATCACAAGCCGGGACGTCACGGGAGGCTGGACACGCGCTCATTTTAAAATGGGCGCGTGTCCAGCCTCCCGTGACGTCACGGCTTGTGATTGGTTGCGCCGCGATCAACCAATCACAAGCCGGGAGGCTGGACGCGCTCATTTTGAAATGGGCGCGTGTCCAGCCTCCCGTGACGTCACGGCTTGTGATTGGTTGCGCCGCGATCAACCAATCACAAGCCGGGAGGCTGGACGCGCTCATTTTGAAATGGGCGCGTGTCCAGCCTCCCGGCTTGTGATTGGTTGACCGCGACGCAACCAATCACAAGCCGTGACGTCACGGGAGGCTGGACACGCGCCCTTTTTAAAATGAGCGCGTTTCCAGCCTCCCGTGACGTCACGGCTTGTGATTGGTTAATGGCGGCCATGTTGCCGGGACGCGGACCAATCACAGCAAGCCGTGACGTATTTTCGTCACGGCTTGCTGTGATTGGTCCGCGGCCCGGCAACATGGCCGCCCTGACCAATCACAAGCCGGGACTTCGCGTAACCATGTAAAAGCGGGAATTTTAAACAAACAACGCTGCCGGTTCCTGCGCTGAGGTCCCGGCTGCGTCGGACAGGTGAGTATAGCGATATTTTTTATTTTAATTCTCTATTTTACACATTTTAACATTAATGTTGTTCCGATACCCGATACCCGATACCACAAGAGTATCGGAATCCCGGTATCGGAATTCCGATACAGCAAGTATCGGCCGATACCCGATACTTGCAGCATCGGAATGCTCAACACTATTGCTGTCCTTTATATAGCTTCCTCTGCTGTTATATTCAGTGCTGTCTCTTACACACTATATTCTTGTTATTTTTGTTATTCACAGAGCCCTCTTTTATTACATAGTCCCCTCTCTTTTAAGATATAAAATGACTGCTGATGGAGGAGCCGGTGACCAGACGACCAGTCCAACAGCTCCTCCATTAGAAAAGAGGCTTTCCCATGCTCCATCAGCCATCATTGTATTATACAGCTAACAAGACAGGACAGTGTGTAACAAAAAACAGGGCGTTATATAATCCAATATGTAAGGGACGGTACTGTACATAACAAGAGAGGGCACTGTATAATAAGGGATGGCAATATACATAATATAGGAGACTATGTAATATATATACATGTATGAGTGTGTGGCTATATACATATACAGTTAGGTCCATATATATTTGGACAGAGACAACATTTTTCTAATTTTGGTTATAGACATTACCACAATGAATTTTAAACAAAACAATTCAGATGCAGTTGAAGTTTAGACTTTCAGCTTTCATTTGAGGGTATCCACATTAAAATTGGATGAAGGGTTTAGGAGTGTCAGCTCCTTAACATGTGCCACCCTGTTTGTAAAGGGACCAAAAGTAATTGGACAGATTCAATAATTTTAAATAAAATGTTCATTTTTAGTACTTGGTTGAAAACCCTTTGTTGTCAATGACTGCCTGAAGTCTTGAACTCATGGACATCACCAGACGCTGTGTTTACTCCTTTTTGATGCTCTGCCAGGCCTTCACTATGGTGATTTTCAGTTTCTGTTTGTTTGTGGGCCTTTCTGTCTGAAGTTTAGTCTTTTACAAGTGAAATGCATGATCAATTGGGTTGAGATCAGGTGACTAACTTGGCCATTCAAGAATATTCCACTTGTTTGCTTTAATAAACTCCTGGGTTGCTTTGGCTTTATGTTTTGGGTCATTGTCCATCTGTAGTATGAAACAACGACCAATCAGTTGGGCTGCATTTGGCTGGATCTGAGCACACAGTATGTCTCTGAATACCTCAGAATTCATTTGGCTGCTTTTGTCCTGTGTCACATCATCAGTAAACACTAGTGACCCAGTGCCACTGCA
The DNA here is from genome assembly GCF_051348905.1 of Ranitomeya variabilis. Classification (NCBI taxonomy): domain Eukaryota; kingdom Metazoa; phylum Chordata; class Amphibia; order Anura; family Dendrobatidae; genus Ranitomeya; species Ranitomeya variabilis. The sequence goes on along the minus strand of NC_135237.1, from coordinate 467,142,863 downwards.
GCCATGCATACCCAAGCCATCACACTGTCTCCACCGTGTTTTACAGATGATGTGGTATGCTTCGGATCATGAGCTGTAACACGTCTTTGCCATGCTTTTCTCTTTCCATCATTCTGGTAGAGGTTGATCTTGGTGTTATCTGTCCAAAGAATGTTCTTCCAGAACTGTGCTGGCTTTTTTAGATGTTTTTTAGCAAAGTCCAGTCTAGCCTTTTTATTCTTGATGCTTATGAGTGGCTTGCACCGTGCAGTGAACCCTCTGTATTTACTTTCATGCAGTCTTCTCTTTATGGTAGATTTGGATATTGATACGCCGACCTCCTGGAGAGTGCTGTTCACTTGGTTGGCTGTTGTGAAGGGATTTCTCTTCACCATGGAGATTATTCTGCGATCATCCACCACTGTTGTCTTCCATGGGCGCCCAGGTCTTTTTGCATTGAAGAGTTCACCAGTGCTTTCTTTCTTTCTCAGGATGTACCAAACTGGAGATTTTGCCACTCCTAATATTGTAGCAATTTCTTGGATGGCTTTTTTCTGTTTTCACAGCTTAAGGATGGCTTGTTTCATCTGCATGGAGAGCTCCTTTGACCGCATGTTTACTTCACAGCAAAACCTTCCAAATGCAAGCACCACACCTCAAATCAACTCCAGGCCTGTTATCTGCTTAATTGAGAATGACATAACAAAGGGATTGCCCACACCTGTCCATGAAATAGACTTGGGGTCAATTGTCCAATTACTTTTGGTCCCTTTAAAAACAGGGTGGCACATGTTAAGGAGCTGAAACTCCTAAACCCTTCATCCAATTTTAATGTGGACACCCTCAAATGAAAGCTGAAAGTCTGAACTTCAACTGCATCTGAATTGTTTTGTTTAAAATTCATTGTGGTAATGTCTATAACCAAAATTAGAAAAATGTTGTCTCTGTCCAAATATATATGGACCTATTTGTATATAGCTTTGTTGCCATAAAAGGAGGGGGGCTCAGACATATTTCTTGGACAAGGGCCCCAAGCTGTTAGTGTCCACCCCTGCTCTGACTGCCAGGTCAGAGCGACGCCAGCAGCGTGATCAGATCATGTGATCATGCTGCTGACGTCACTCGCCCACGCTTCAGAAACGACCACTGGTGGTAAGTGCTCCAGTGGAGCTGAAAACACCGAAGATTAAGTGCAGGGTGGGTGTTTTATTATGTGTGGGGAGAATTTGAGTGGGGATGGGGGGCCTAATTATTTGTGGGGAGAATTGGGGTGGGGATGGTGGGATTTATTATGTATGGGGAGAATTGGAGTGGGGATGGGGGTGTTTAATGTGTGTATTGCGAGAATTAAAATGGTGATGGGGGATTTATTGTGTGGGGGAGAATTGGAGGGCGATGGTGGTGTCTAATGTGTGTGGGGAGAATTGGAGTGGGGATGGGGTGCTTTATTATGTGTGGGGAGAATTTGAGTGGGGATGGGGAGCTTTATTATGTGTGAGGAGAATTGGAGTGGTGATGTGGGGATTTATTATGTGTGGGGAGAATTGGAGTCTAGATGGGGGGTTTATTGTTTGTGGGGAGAATTGGAGTGGGGATGGTGGGATTTATTATGTATGGTAAGAATTGGAGTGGGGATTGGGGCATTTAATGTGTGTGGGGAGAATTGTAGTGGTGATGGGGGAATTTATTGTGTGTGGGAGAATTGGAGGACGATGGGGGTGTCTAATGTGTGTGGGGAGAATTTGAGTGGGGATGGGGGGCTTTATTATGTGTGGGGAGAATTTGAGTGGGCATGGGGAGCTTTATTATGTGTGGGGAGAATTGGAGTGGGGATGTGGGGATTTATTATGTGTGGGGAGAATTGGAGTGGAGATGGGGGTGTTTAATGTGTGTGGGGAGAATTGGAGTGGGGGTGGGGGGAATTTATTGTATGTGGGGAGAATTGGAGTGGGAATGGAGGGATTTATTGTGTGTGGGGAGAATTGGAGTGGGGATAGGGGGATTTATTATGTGTGGGGAGAATTGGAGTGGGGATGGGGGTGTTTAATGTGTGGGTGGAGATTTGGAGTGGTGATGGGAGATATAATGTGTGTGGGGAGATTTGGAGTGGAGATGGGGTTATTTATTGTGTGTGGGAAGATTTGTAGTGGGGATGGGGTGCTATAATGTGTGGGGGAGATTTGAGGACACAAAATGAAGAACAAAGGGGGACAATTGGGGGCATGTATGAGGAAACAGTACGGGGGAATGGGGGCATGTATTAGGAAACAGTACAGGGGAATGGGGGCATGTATGAGGAAACAGTATGATGGAATGGGGGCGTGTACGAAGAAACAGTATGGGGGAATGAGGGCATGTATGAGGAAACAGTACAGGGGAATGGGGAGCATGTATGATGAAACAGTATGGGAGAATGGGGGGGCATATATGAGGAAATAGTATGGGGGATGGGTGCAGACAGTATGGGGAGCAAACGGGGGAATATATGTGGTCACAGTATGAGTAGCAATGTGAAAATGTATGTGGACAGAGTACAAGGGATGAGGGTGATGGGATGTGTACAGACACAGTATGGGGAGTCATGTGTGCAGATAGTATAGAAAGTGAGGGGGTAAATATATGAGGAGACTGTATGGTGATCAGGGTGGATGTGAGAGGAGACAGTATGAGGAGGGAAGGGAATAATGTGAGGAGACAGTATGGGGGAGAAAAGTGAGTGGGCACAGAATAGAAACTGAGTAGTGGTGTGTAGCATGGCGGAACAGTGTAAGAGCACAGCCAGGAAGGTACAGTATACCAAGGAGGGGGAGAGAGCGATGAGAGAGCACAGAATAAATGCGGGGCCCTATAGTGGGGACACAGTATGAGAGGACAGTGTGAAAAGGGGGCCAATATGGAAAGGAGAAGTCAGTGTGAAGAGCATGTACCATAAGAGGGACAGTGTGGGGGTCATATTTTGTGCAGACAATATAGTGAGGGGCAATTTTTTATTCAGGAGCATTATAATGACACTTGTATCTTTAAGGGCATCATGTGGAGATTTTATGCAAAAGACCGGAGAAGATGGAAATCTGCAGAGACGGCTGTGGATGAGAAAACTCATCATGGGGTCTGGACAAGATGAAGAAAAGAAGGAGAACAACTTCAGAGACGACATCATCTATAAGGTACCTGGACACACATGGACACTTCACTCATATGCGACTTTCATACTTATGGTCCTGTGACAATGAGCTTCTCTTCCTGCTTCTCTCAGTTTGTCATTGAACATTGAGAGCATTAGGGAGAGGAGCTTGTGAGTACATGACTAAGTGTGCAAATCGCATATGTCCTTGGTGGGGCGGGGCGCGCCAAACTGAATTCTTGCCCCGGGTGCAGAAAACCTAGATACACCTCTGCTTACAGGGGTTCTTCAGTGAAAACAAGTGATCACTAGGGTTGAGCGACCTTTACATTTATAGGATCGGGTCGGGTTTCACGAAACGCGACTTTTTCAAAAGTCGGGTCGAGTGAAATCGGCCGATCCTATAAAAAAGTCGGGGTCGGCCGAAACTCGAAACCCAATGCAGTGCATTGGGTTTCCAATGGTTCCCAGGGTCTGAAGGAGCGGAAACTCTCCTTCAGGCCCTGGGATCCATATTTAAGTGTAAAATAAAGAATTAAAATAAAAAATATCGCCATACTTACCATCTGATGCGCCCTGGTACTAAGCGGGAACCTTCCTTCCTTAGAATCAGCCTTCCAGGACCTTGCGGTGACGTCGCGGTGACGTCGCGGCTTGTGATTGGTCGCGCGGCCGCCCATGTGACCGCTCGCGCGACCAATCACAAGCCGCGACGTCACCGTGACATCACCAAAGGTCCTGGAAGGGCTGATTCTTAGGAAGGAAGGCTGCCGGAAAGAAGCCGAGGGTGAGTATATTCCTATTAGGTATATACTCACCCTGGGACGCGCCCTGCTTCTTTCCGGCAGCCTTCCTTCCTAAGAATCAGCCCTTCCAGGACCTTCGGTGACGTCACGGTGACGTCGCGGCTTTTGATTGGTCGCGCGAGCGGTCACATGGGCGGCCGCGCGACCAATCACAAGCCGCGACGTCACCGCGACATCACCGCGACGTCACCGCAAGGTCCTGGAAGGCTGATTCTAAGGAAGGAAGGTTCCCGCTTAGTACCAGGGCGCATCAGATGGTAAGTATGGCGATATTTTTTATTTTAATTCTTTATTTTACACTTAAATCTGAATTCCGATACCAATTCCCGATATCTTAAACATATCGGGAATCGGTATCGGAATTCCGATTCCAGATTCAGAAGATCTCCGACTTCATGGCCGACCCCACACAGGGGTCGGGTCGGGTTTCATGAAACCCGACTTTGCCAAAAGTCGGCGACTTCTGAAAATTGCCGACCCGTTTCGCTCAACCCTAGTGATCACCTTTCCACAGGATAAGTGATAACTTATTTATTGGTCTGAATGCAGGGATCTGCACCGATCAGCAGAATATGGAGCTTTAATCCCCATTAGAATAGAGCGGTATGTGCAACTTGATCACTCATCCATCAATTTCCTCAGTGGCTGCAAGCGCCGCTCTTATTTTTTTCTGGAAGCCCCAAAGAGAATGAATGTGAATCATCCCTCCTGTCACTCCATTTGAAAATGTAGTTCTGTAATTCTGGTATTTTTATCTAATTTTCTTGTTACTCCGTTTACCTATCAAATTAATTCTTTTTATATTTTGATAGATCTGGCATTTCTGAAAGCGGCGATACCAAATATGTTTTTTTTTTTATTATTGTTTTATTTTGATTTTGGCAAAAGGGGGGTCATTTGAAATTTTAGATTTTTTAATTTTTTTACATTTTTAGAAACTTTTTTTTTTTTACTTTTGACTTGCTTGAATAGTCTCTTTAGGAGACTTCAAGCTGCGCTCTTTTGATCGCTTGTGCTACACATAGCAGTGCTTCAGCCTTGCTATATGTAGCAGAATTGAACATCTGATATGAACGCTGGCCACAGGGTGGTGTTCATAGCAAATCAGCAATGAGAACCACAGGGGTCTCCTACAGATGGGCAGAGTGACGCGAGTCAATTATCGTTCAGAAATTGATAGTGGAATTTAACATGTTAACAGCCATGGGAGGATTGTGATTCCACCCACAGCTGTTAGGGGCACATGACAGCTAATCAGGTCAGCTGTCATGTGCCTGAAAACATGCGGGCTCAGTGCCAGAGCCTGCATCAAATGCCGGGACTCTTATACCTCATAGCTCGTGAAGGGGTTGATGGAAGAACTATGTTTGTAAGTAAATCATGCATGTTTTATTTCAAGTACATACATGTTTACCTTTATACACAGTTACACAATTGAAAACAAGACAAAGTAGAAGACTTTAATCAGGGCTCACAACTTTGTGGACCAAATCACCATGGGCCAGCTGAGGTGTTTGGATGTGGGAGTTTAATGCTGCCAAAGTAGCCCAGTAACATGGGCCTTTGGATTTATGCTCAGTTTTGTTGGTTCTGTAACCCAAAGAAAATTTTGGCACCACCCACTTGAGTAACATATTTGGGCTACATCATGGATATTACTCCTGTCATCTCAGTATAAACTGTGTGAACTAGCTTTTTCCAGGCGGGAAAGGAATATACAGTAATCAGCACATATTTTTGGGACATATTTCCAATACTCTAGAACACCAAGGCTAACAGCCTTCTTTATCCTGATTTTCCTTTTTTTAGGAAAATAACCATTTTGGATAGCTTCTGCAAAGAACATATTTTGGTATAGAGCACACAGACCACAGCTAGCAAAGTGTAAATATTTGTTACAGCATTAACAACAGATTCCACATTGCACATTGCTTCATCTTTGCCTGAACTCCTCTCCTTGTCACACCTTGCGGACCGTATCATACAGTTCCTCAGCATCCTCCCTGTCCAGATTCACTGCTCTAGGGGGTTCCCTCAGCCATTTCGCGCCACATCTGAGGGCATCATCCCATGCAATGATCTGCCACATGGTGAGCAACCTGCCCGTCTGTACTGTCGTGACTAGTGTTGAGCATTCCGATACTGCAAGTATCGGGTATCGGCCGATACTTGCTGTATCGGAATTCCGATACCGAGATCCGATATTTTTGTGATATCGGGTATCGGTATCGAAACAACATTAATGTAAAAATGTGTAAAAGAGAGAATTAAAATAAAAAATATTGCTATACTCACCTCTCCGACGCAGCCTGCACCTTACCGAGGGAAGCGGCAGCGTTCTTTGTTTAAAATTCGCGCTTTTCTTTCCTTTACGTGAGTCCCGGCTTGTGATTGGTTGCGTGCCGCCCATGTGACCGGGACGCAACCAATCACAGCAAGCCGTGACGTAATTTCAGGTCCTTCAGGATTTTAAAATTACGTTCCGGCGTTGTGATTGGTTGCGTCGCAGTCACATGGGCGACGCAACCAATCACAGCAAGCCGTGACGTAATTTCAGGTCCTTAAGGATTTTAAAATTACGTCCCGGCTTTGTGATTGGTTGCGTCGCAGTCACATGGGAGACGCAACCAATCACAAGCCGTGACGTCACGGGAGGCTGGACACGCGCGCATTTTAAAATGGGCGCGTGTCCAGCCTCCCGTGACGTCCCGGCTTGTGATTGGTTGCGCCGCGATCAACCAATCACAAGCCGGGAGGCTGGACACGCGCGCATTTTAAAATTTTAAAATGCGCGCGTGTCCAGCCTCCCGGCTTTTGATTGGTTGACCGCGGCGCAACCAATCACAAGCCGGGACGTCACGGGAGGCTGGACACGCGCCCATTTTAAAATTTTAAAATGCGCGCGTGTCCAGCCTCCCGGCTTGTGATTGGTTGACCGCGGCGCACAAAATGAGTGAGGATGAACTAAACCAAACAAGGGGAAACTGCCAATGTTGTCAAAACATCAATTATTGCATAATAAGTTTGGTCGAATTTGCAGGATGTGTCTCACATTCCCATGTATCACCTCTCAGCTGATGTATTATACAAGCCTCCCGGCTTGTGATTGGTTGACCGCGGCGCAACCAATCACAAGCCGGGACGTCACGGGAGGCTGGACACGCGCCCATTTTAAAAAGCGCGCGTGTCCAGCCTCCCGTGACGTCACGGCTTGTGATTGGTTAATGGCGGCCATGTTGCCGGGACGCGGACCAATCACAGCAAGCCGTGACGTAATTTCGTCATGGCTTGCTGTGATTGGTCCGCGTCCCGGCAACATGGCGTCGTGACCAATCATAAGCCGGGACGTCACTGGAGGCTGGACACGCGCGCTTTTTAAAAAGCGCGCGTGTCCAGCCTCCCGTGACGTCACGGCTTGTGATTGGTTAATGGCGGCCATGTTGCCGGGACGCGGACCAATCACAGCAAGCCGTGACGTAATTTCGTCACGGCTTGCTGTGATTGGTCCGCGTCCCGGCAACATGGCCGCCCTGACCAATCACAAGCCGGGACTTCACGTAACCAAGTAAAAGCGCGAATTTTAAACAAACAACGCTGCCGGTTCCCTCGCTGAGGTCCAGGCTACGTCGGACAGGTGAGTATAGCGATATTTTTTATTTTAATTCTTTCTTTTACACATTTATATGGATCCCAGGGCCTGAAGGAGAGTTTCCTCTCCTTCAGACCCTGGGAACCATCAGGAATACCGTCCGATACTTGAGTCCCATTGACTTGTATTGGTATCGGGTATCGGTATCGGATTGGATCCGATACTTTGCCGGTATCGGCCGATACTTTCCGATACCGATACTTTCAAGTATCGGACGGTATCGCTCAACACTAGTCGTGACTTCTTCTGCTGCTAACACTTCTGTCACTGTTGCCACTGCTGTCTTTCCTGAAGCACAGGCCTAAGGCCCTTAGATGGCTGGGCTCCTTTCTTAGAACATTGCGGGGTGCTGAGTAGCTCGGGCATTAAGCCCACCTGAGCACTTCAGGCTCCCTAGCCCCTTCTGGGTCTACCCAGGAAGTGTCCCCAACTTACTCCCCAGCTAACCCTCCTACAGTTAACTATATAATAGATTGTGTGCTATCGTATCTATGTACACTAAAATGTCTCCATCTAGTGGCTGAACTTGGCACTGACCTAACAAATCTGACAAAGTCTGTACATATACATTATACAGGAGCAATAGACAAATACATTATAAAATATATACAAGCCTACAGTAAAACCATATATATGCAATAAAACATAACGGGATGAGTGTGAAGGGGAAGAAAACAGTACCGCCCTTGTACCCCCTTACTGAAGCACAAAGACCCATGGTCCGTGTAAAAACATGGACAAGTAAGCAGCACCATAGATTATAATACACGTTGTCTGTGTCTCTGGTACATATAAAAATGGATACCAGAAGTACTGTCAAAGAGACCTCAACATAGAAACAGATGATAGCTCAGTATTATCCTATTCCTCCCCATTAATGAATTTACTTGAGGCAAGGGAGGACAATTGGGGCAGACAGTACTGCTGCCCGGAAAGCCCAGTGGCTGCTGCTGATACTGGCTCCAACATCTTTTACACTATCTTGTCCATTGCCATTACTAATTTTTCTTTTACCATACATTTTATTCAACATTATAACTAACTTTTAACAATCTCTTCAACTCCAATTATTCAACCCTTGCCAAAAAAACATGTAATAAGCAATGTTAGGCAGCAACGTAGGTATGCTTATCTTATATAAACAACCCCTAAAATGTAAACTTTATTGTGATTCTTAAAATGTCCAAACAAAAATTCCCACCAAAATATTTGGGAAAAATGTGCATATATACAGCTAAATATTTTTTTTAAACCAATAAGTTATTTGATCCTAACTCAGTGGTCTAGTGTGTGGCCACACTATCCCAAAGATAAATACAATGACCATTGCAATAAAAAATGAATCTCACTGTTAGCATTAGTTAATAAATTAGTGGATGAAAAAGAAGATAACAGAATGGGACCTAGGGTTGGCACCCTAATACAAAACATCAGCAGCAGGTCATCTGTGATTGAAAGGAAGCTTACAGGAAGATATGCCAAACATCCACTACACAAAAAATATTAAATATACCACATCAATTCGGGCTTGCAGAATAGGAAAAACATATATCTATGTAAAGTAAGAAGGTTTCTTTAACCCATATGTATAAGTTCAGACCAATAGATTAGGTACTGTATTTTTCGGACTATAAGACGCACCGGACTATAAGGCGCACCCAGGTTTTAGAGGTGGAAAATAGGGAAAAAAAATATTTGAAGCAAAAAAATGTGGTAAAATATTTAATAACATAAATAACATACTATTATATGTGGTGTTATTACATATAATAGTATGTTATTATGTTGGAAGCTGCAGGACCAGTGTGGTGTCTGTACAGTACTATATGAAGATGCTGGAGGGTGAGTATAAGAATGGGGGCACAGGGCTGATATTGAAAGCACCACTCCAGCACTGCAAAATAGCACTGGAGTGCTGCTTTAAAATCCCATGGGAGAACTATAACTCCCAGCATGTCCTGCAGATCCTATGACATGCTGGGAGTTATAGTTCACCACAGGAGTGGCAGAGTGCTTTATTGTGTATTGTAAAGACTAACCTCTTAATTGTGGCAGCCTGCCAGCCACTGTGGTGAGGTAAAAGCATCCCATGACTGCACACAGAGCCCTCCCTCTTGTTGCCTCTCCACAGCACAGGTAATGGAAGCCAGCAGATTCTAGTGGGGAAGCTTGAAGGATCTGTGATGATGTCAAGAAGAGGGAGGACTCTTAGCTGCCTTGTGATGCTCCAGCCCGCCCACTCCTGACATCACACAGGTCCTGTTTGTGCACAGCACTCAGCATCCAGGCATGGCAGGCAGGTATACAGCGATCTCCTCTCCCCTGGCCCCTGCTGCTGCTGCCTCCTCCCCAGGACACACAAATCTCCCTAGCTGCTGCAGCAATCAGCGCTGAGGAAGCCATGCGTGTCCCTGCTTAAGTGCAGTATTCATTTGCTGCTCCTGGCTCACTGCTCAGCTGATCGGTGGGCGGGGAGCCGCTAATGAATATTCACTGCACTTAATCATCGGGACCACATGGTTTTCCCAGCACTGATTCCGGGCAGCGGGGACATCCTGAAGTGGGATAACAGTGCGATCCCACTCACTGCTGCCCCCCTCCCTACATGCTACATCCGTACCATAAGACGCACCCACACTTTCCTCCCAAATTTGGAGGAAAAAAGTGCGTCTTATGGTCGGAAAAATACGGTATATATTTTGTGCTTTAGTATACATGCATATGATCAATGACATATGACAAGGTACTTGTCGATCCATATGTCAGTCCTTCATTTTTTTCTCATATAAAGCAAGAAACATTCCAAAAAAGTCATATGTATATATTCATACCAACAGATCTGATATATAATGTGTGATATGGTAAACACACATATAATGAATGACATGTGCTGTGATACTTATCGATTCAAATGTCAGTCTTCCAATTTATCTCGTTTCCCCACTGGATCAGTTCATCAGTTGATCTGGTTAAGGGATTCATGTGTAAATATCCTTATACAGTGGGGAAAATAAGTATTTGATCCCTTGCTGATTTTGTAAGTTTGCCCACTGACAAATACATGAACAGTCTATAATTTTAAGGGTAGGTTAATTTTAACATTGAGAGATAGATCAAAAATAAAATCCAGAAAATCACAATTTATAAATTATATAAATGTATTTGTATTTTGAAGTGAGAAATAAGCTCCTACAGACCAGCTAGATGCTCTTAATAAACTTGTTACCTGCATTAAAGACAGCTGTCTTACATAGTCACCTTTATTGTAAAACAATGGGGAGACAAAGAGCGCAATAGGGTCTTATCCACGATACACAGAGGAGAATATACACCAAATTTGCTCACCTGGTTAGGATGAGATTAGAGCATGTAGATAGCAGCTGCTGCAGATCCACAGGTCTTCACCGACCAGAGAAAATAATGTCTTCAAAGGGAAATGGCAGATGGTAAAAAAAAGGGATACTGGGGTTCTTAATGGTTAAAAAATTCTTCTCCTTACAATTAAAGATATTCTGTGAAATCCCCTCAGCGATAAAAGCATTATAGGCTTTAATAGAGTTGGAGTAGTTACCCAAAGAGCTTTTTACATAATAATCAGTGTCAGATAAAATCCTATTAGCTTCATTGATGTAGTCGCATCGGTTCTGAATTACTATCCCTCCTCCTTTGTCGGCTGGTCTAATCACAATCAAATTATTAAGTGAAAGTGCTTTCAACGCTTGTTTCTCTTGCAAATTAAGATTGGATTTCATATTTTTATTGCTGACAGCACCACGTGTAATTTTCTCAAATTCTTTTTTGTACGATATCATTAAATGCATTAATTTGGTGGCTTTTATCATCTAATGGATAAAAATTAGATTTAGATGGTACATCTAGGTGAAAAACATCTAAAGCCCCATGGTCGCCTTCTTCAACACCTGAGGAATTAACTGTGGTGTCTTTAGCAAAGTGTCTTTTCAGGGTTAGCTTTCTAATAAAAATCTGTAAGTCCAAAAAGAGGTCAAAGTCCTTAGATTTATTATTGGGACAAAAGGATAATCCTTTAGAGAGAAGAGCTGTCTCGTTCATAGTTAGAATATATTCTGATAAATTAAAAATATTATTAGAAGAACAGCCTTCATCATTAATTACTAAGGTATTCTTTTCCCTCTCTTTTTTTCTGCCACCTCTTGTTCCTCTATAGCATTTTTTCTTTTTCCGTTTTTTGGAAGAAAGAACTGATTTCATTGTGGTGTGTTTTTCAAAGCACAGGGTAAAAAAGGAACAGTACGGGGTAATATATTCTGTGTGGTATTTCCTAATGAAGGGGGCATGAGATCCCTGAAACGCGTTGAATAAAACCACTGTGAATCAACTATACTCTCCTGAAATTCATCTTAGCGTCAGCGCAGAATTTTAACTACAAATTTCCCTTTGAAGACATAGTCACCTTTATAAAAGACTCCTGTCCAGAGACTGAATTAATCAGTCAGACTCTAACCTCTAAAACATGGGCAAGACCAAAGAGCTTAATAAAGATGTCAGAGACAAGATCATAGACCTGCACAAAGCTGGAATGGGCTACAAAACCATAAGTAAGATGCTGGGTGAGAAGGAGATAACTGTTGGTGCAATAGTAAGAAAATGGAAGAAATACAAAATGGCTGTCAATCGACATCGATCTAGGGCACCATGCAAAATCTCACCTCGTGAGGTATCCTTGATCATGAGTAAGGTGAGAGATCAGACTAAAACTACACAGGGGGAACTTGTCGATGAACTCAAGGCAGCTGGGACCACAGTCGCCACATTAGGCCATAAAGGTTTAAAATCCTGCAGGGCACTCAAGGTCCCCTTGCTCAAGAAGGCACATGAGCAGGCCTGTCTGAAGTTTGTCAACAAACACCTGAATAATTCTGTGAGTGATTGGGAGAAGGTGCTGTAGTCAGATGAGATAAAAAATTTAGGTCTTTGGCATTAACTCAACTCGCCGTGTTTGGAGGAAGAAAAATGCTGTCTATGACCCAAACAACACCATCCCCACTGTCAAGCATGGAGATGGAAACATAATGTTTTGGGGGTGTTTCTCTGCTAAGGGCACAGGACTACTTCACTGCATCAATAGGAGAATGGATGGAGCCATGTACCGTAAAATCATGAGTTTCAACCTCCTTCCCTCAGCCAGGACATTAAAAATAGGTCGTGGCTGGGTCTTCCAGCAAGGCAATGACCCAAAACATACAGCCAAGGCAACAAAGGAGTGGCTCAAAAAGACGCACATTAAAGTCATGGAGTGGCCTAGCCAGTCTCCAGACCTTAAACCCATAGAAAACTTATGGAAGGATTTGAAGCTCTGAGTTGCCAAGCAACAGCCTCAAAATCTTAATGATTTAGCGATGATCTGCAAAGAGGAGTGGACCAAAATTCCTCCTGACATGTGCGCAAACCTCATCATCAACTACATAAAATGTCTGACTGCTTTGCTTGCCAACAAGGGTTTTGACACCAAGTACTAAGTCTTGTTTGACAGCGGGATCAAATACTTATTTCTCACTGCCAAATGCAAATAAATTTATATAATTTATACAATGTGATTTTCTGGATTTAATTTTTTATATTCTATCTCTCAATGGTAAAATTAACCTACCCTTAAAATTATAGACTGTTCATGTCTTTGTCAGTGGGCAAACTTACAAAATCAGCAAGGGATCAAATACTTATTTCCCCCACTGTATATGGACCGATAAGTATCATGGAACATGTCATTTATTCTCAAGTAGCCAGTAAGGGAAGGACTGACATGATACTTCTTGCAATTAGTGCTACCAATTCATTGAATGAGGACCTTAAGACTCCAATAAGAAGCCAACAGTGATTCCAAGTACTGCTACCAGCCCTAACCAGAGTTTTGCACTAATGACAAGTAAGCATTTTTATGAAGGAGTTAAGTAGTTAGTTGTATTTGTTGAGCTTTAAATATGGAATGTGGATGTAGGTTGTGCTTTAGGATCTTCCTTTTTCCCAGCAGGGCAGGTCCTTCAAGTCCTTTAGCGTTTGACTGACATTTGTGATAGATGGACTCGGGAGCATGGAGGATACCAGGCAAATGTCGGATCCACCCCGTCGCCAGAATAGAGTCTCAATTACTAATTTTACACTGCCTGTAGCAAATAATATTTAATACAAGGTCTATATTTCCAGTAATAACGATATATAAGATTTAATAATAATATTGCAAAATAACAGACAAATGCCACCAGACCATAACATATTACCAGCATATACTGTAGTGATAATACTTCTATACTGATTATTAACCAAAACCACTGTACTAGGACTGATAGTACCACCATACAATGACCATATAATGATAATATTAGTTCTACACTAGCACTCCTCAGACCATATATGTGTATACTGTACAGGTTCTCACCAGTGACGTTCTCAATGATCGCAGTCATTCATTTTCCCTTTTTTCTTCCATTTGGCCCAAAACGCCATGACCACTTCTTCCATCGATAACTCATCAGTGTTAAATGTAACACAGAAGTATTGTTTCTCCTTGCGGAGATCAACATGCTAAGCATGCCGAGATGAGAAGACTTAAAACCGCAATGCTTCTCTGGGAAATATGCTAATTATGCAGAGTGTCTCTTCAGAGAGGAAGAGAACTAGAACTCTAGTGCCACCTATTGGAAGGTAGCAATCCTACAAGTCAATATAAGCCAAAACCAGGAGTGGAGCAATCAGAGGAAAAGTATAATAGAAACATATGCACAACTTCTGGATTTATCACCCACTCCTGGTTTTGGCTTACAAATACTGATGTAAAATACTGACCAAATACTGCTAGTCTAACGGCAGCCTTATAATGTTGCCTCTGTACTTCCCCATGGTAATAATTCTCCCTTTTGCCTCTTTACAGTGATACAGCACCTTCTAGAGCTAATGTTCCGTTGCCTCTTTATAAAAATAACTGACTTCAGCCTCCTTTAATAACAATTTCCAATTACCTTTATAAAAATAATAAAGACCCCAAACCTACTTATAATAGTACAAGCATCACTGTGCTTTCTTATAATAATGCCTCATGTGCTTTCCCTATAAAATTCATGATTCCTGGTTGCCTCCTTATAATAGGAGAGGGAGATGTATTGTGGCACCCCTCACCACTAGTGATGCCCCTTTGTATTGTCACACACTATGATGTCCCATCCCGTGCCTACTTATAGGATGACCCCAAAATTTTCACCACACAAAATGATGTTCCCACATTCCTCCACCAGAGTATTATGGTCACCCCAGCCCACAACACAGTATGATGATCATTACAGCCTCCAGCATGGTATTATGATCCCCAATGCTCCCCACTCTTCAGTATGATGGTCTCTTCAACTCCTCCAAAGTATGATGGCCACCACTGCCTTCCACACAGTTTTATGATCACCAATGCCTCCCACCATATAGCAAGATGGTCACCACTACCTCCCCACAGTTAGATGGTTACCACCTCCCTCCACACAGTATGATGTCCAGCACAGCTCCCTACACAGTATGATGATTTTTACAGTCCCCTCACAGCATGATGGTCATCACTGCTCCCAGACAAGATAATGGTCACCATTTCCTCCCCCACACATAAAGTATGATGTTCACTATTGCTCCCCCACACAGAATGATTGTCATCACTGCCAACAGTATAAGATGATAACCACTGCTCCCCAAAGAGTATTATAGACAAGACTACCCCATATACAGCATGATAGTCAACACTGCTGCCCACAGTACAATGGTCACCATTGCTCCCACACAATGTGATAGTCACCCACCATCATCCTCCACACAGTATTATAGTACCCGCACAGCATGATAATCTCCACAGCCCTCACATAATATGATGGTCCCCATTGCCTCACTCACAAACACAGTATAATGGTCACCATTGCTCCCCTACACAGAATGATGGTCATCACTGCCCCCACCACTGTATGATGGTCATTATCCCCCCACAGTATCATGATCACCACTGCCACCCCTCCACAGTATGATAGTCAATTCTTCCCCACAGTATGATAGTTACCACTGCCTCCACACAGTATGATGGTCACCCACCACCGTCCTCCACACAGTACAATGTCCAACACAGCATCCAACACAGTATGATAGTACCCCCACAGCATGATGATCTCCACAGCCCTCACACAGCATG
Organism: Ranitomeya variabilis; assembly: GCF_051348905.1. NCBI lineage: Eukaryota > Metazoa > Chordata > Amphibia > Anura > Dendrobatidae > Ranitomeya > Ranitomeya variabilis. The sequence continues at coordinate 467,127,114 of NC_135237.1, read as the reverse complement.
ATGGTTCCATCACAACATGATGATCTTCAGAGCCACCCGCCCAGTATGATGACCCTCATCTAGTCATTCACACACAGTATGATGGTCCCCTAAAGCCCAATACAGTAGGATGGGCTATCAATATTGTGTAACAGTCACTTCACACAGCACTTGATTGTAAAGGAGGAAGAGAACTCATTGACTGTATATCTGTGTACAGCATGTCCTCTTCCTCTGGATACAATGATTAATACTCCAAGATGGAAAATAACACCAACAAAATGGAGGATACTATTGTGGAGAATAAAAAACACAATTTCCAAAGAGGCCGTTCAGATTATAAATTTGATCAAGTGTATCAGTGGAAGAGCAACAAGCCATTTAGTGGTCCAAAAACTATCTTGAAAAAAACGCAATCTGATTAAGATCTAATAAAACCAGACATGTCAGTTTTTCCTCTTCTGAAGTGGATTCATTGTATTACCGTGGTACTAGTGGAGCTTTTATTCTTCTGGAGATAGCACTTTTTCAGAAACAAATCCTGAATTTATGCCAACAGAAGATCTCCCAGACAAAGGAGGATATATCAATATTAACTCCTTCTTCTTTTGATAGTGTGATTATACTCACTCCTACTGTTATGACTAATCAACAGATTGATGTACTGTCCAGAGGACTTAACTTTGCACCCACACAGGACTTTGATATGTTTCAAACCTTATTAGACCTGAAAAGATTTGCATGATTGCTGACCATAAAGAGACATTTTCACAGTACTGATTCACCTATATTCTCTATGGACACTATTACTAACTATTCTTTTTCCCCACAGAAGAATGCTTATGCAGGTTTGTTATTTGAAGATCAGTATGCGGTATCAGTATTGGATGATTCATCTAGAGAATATAATGATAAGTATTTGATTGGTTTATCCCATGTTAATATAAAAACTTCCAATCGTCATTACGTCTCAAAAAAAATCTCATATCCCAGCCATAGATTCTATTCAATCTTTAGTTGAGCAAGACTAGAGAAAGCTTTCTATTGATATGGCCACATCTAGGACACAATATGACAGCCTTACATTTAAAGGAAAATCTGCCCTGAAAGAATCTTTAAATCCTGAACTGGTTATCAGAAAATCAGATGAGGGTGGTTGATCTATATAGTTCATATGATTCTGAGCTTAAGGAATTTATTTTGATGGCTGAAGCATAACTTTTTTATGTTCAACCATCATTTTTTCTTTCAGGTAAAGGGAGCCCTGTTGGGGTCACATTTCTCCCCCTCTTTGGCAATTCTCTTTGTTGCCTGGTGGGAGGAACAATACATTTTTTCTGCCCACAACCCAATTTGGCGCATTTGGTCTGGTATGGCCGCTATGTGGACGACATCCTCCTTCTCTTGTCAGGGGAAATAGCGGCCATAACAGTGTTTATTCATTATGTTAATTCTAATGATTTAAATCTCCATTTCACCTTCTCCAGCCCGGGCAACAGTGTTGAATTTTTGGATATTTCCCTTTGTGGGAATATCGCATCTAAAAATATTGTAAGCTCTTCATGTTGTAAACCAATCACTGCAAACTGGTAGTTGTCATCCATTTTACACTATTACTTTAATACCTTATGATGAATTCATTAGAACCAGAAGCCTGTGTTCAGATGACGATGATTTTTCCAGAGAATGTAAACATTTTACAATAAGTCAAGGCTAAAACAAAGGGGTAATGCAGATGATATTATAGATACAGCATATTGGAAAGTTTCAGGAACGAAAAGAAATGTTAATCAACAAATTAGAAAAAAAGAAGGAAACATTTAAATGTAAACCTTCTCAAAATAACAATCAAACCATCACATTCAGTGCTCCATATAGTCTACAGTTTAATAAAATAAAAAAGATCATTATGAAGTTTTTATATTACATCAGGACAAAACTCTCCATGAAATCCTAAATAAAGGATACAGATGTGTGGCCAAGAGGGGTCAATCAATAGGAAACATACTTTATCCAAGCCTATATACAAAACACACTAATAAGATAACATGGCTTTTCAATCAAGGATTTCATAAATGCTTTGGAAACAAATACAATGTTTGTAGTTTTGCAGTAAAAAACTCTCAAGATAGTAAATTTAATATATACTTGTGAAAAGAGATATTAGGGTGTGCAAACCGCAAATTAAAAAAGAGAATTGCTGAACATATTTGTAACATCAATGATAATACTATCACATATTCAGGAGCAGTAAAACATTTTTTAGAAACACACAAGGGTAATTTGGATAGCTTCAGTTTTGGGGTTTGGAGAAAGTAACTAAGCCGAATAAAGGTGGTAGCCGACAGCAAAAGCTTTTCATGATAGAAGCCTTTTGGATTATTTCCTTGGACAGAAAGCAACCAAAGGATTTGAACTACAGAAATGATACAATGTATATATATTACATGTAGTTCACAACAATTATAAATATGCCATTAATTTGTATATACATATATATATGTAGTTGTTTTTCCCATATTATATCAACGGTCTACGTTTGGTAATCATTAATACATTTCATCGAAGTCATATGTGTGGGTCTATGTAAGAGGAAAATATGAATAAATAAATATATATTATGATGCAGTAACTCCTGTTACAGCTAGGGGGCACTGTATGTGCTCCTCAGGATATGTATGGAGGCGTATCTGTAATAATGATAATGAAACAGTGTCCGGCATGATTGTAAATGGCCGGTATGTGTTGCAGAGGGAGTCTGCGCTGTAAGCCAGTAGTATTGTTGTTCTGGAACCTGTAGTTCCACAAGTATTTGTATAGTTGGTAAAGGGACACTTGCAGGGTTAGTTTGCGAGCTGGGCGGATTCAACTAACCACACACAACACCCATCTCTGGGAGTGGTTACAACCACATAATGTGACCATGGTGTGGTCACATGCTCTCTGTAATGGAGAGTGTGTAGATCCTAGACAGCTTGTGTGTTGGGAGGTCCTGTGTGTGGACCGGATGCCTGAATAGCACACTGAAAGACTGTGGATCTGAAGACTTGCGTGCTGGGAGATCCTGGGAGTAGGATCGGATCCCTGAATAACGCACTGAGAGTTTGTCTAGTGGATATACATTTCCCTGCCTGTCCTGTATTTTACATCATGTTGGAATAAAGATTAAAGCAAAGTTGGATGGTGAGTGCCCGCATTTTTTCTTTTTCTCTTGCTTGAATAACGCACTGAGAGATTTGTGTGTTGGGAGATCCTGGGAGTAGGATCGGATCCCTGAATAGCGCACTGAAAGACTTGTGTGTTGGACGGTCTCAGGTGGGGATGGACGTCCTGAACAGCACACTCAGTGGCCTGTGTGTTGGAAGGTCCCAGGTGGGGACAGACATCCTGAAGAGCGTAAGAAAAGACCAAATGTGCAGAGTCTGTGATGGCACTGTATTGGGGGAGCTACAGCCCGTCTGAGGATCTGGACTGTCAGGTGCCCTAGTAGACAAGGCATTGTGATCCCAGTTTGGCAGCTTCCCTGGGAGAGAAAGGGCTGAAAGGAGATCAGCATGTGGAGCAGGAGCAGGTATTCTGTAAAATTGTGAATGCAGCTTTTGGCTATTAACAACCTGTAATCGATGATGAGTATAAGATAGAGTAAAGAAATATTAGATCATTTTCACTCATCTAATATTCTCATAGTGTTCTATCCATTATAAACAAGTACTCATTATAGTCTATGGGCATGCTCACATGTTCAGCTTTTTTATAGATATATTGACGCTATCCGTGTGGCATCATCTGTCAAATAGGTAGAAATTGGAAAATGTTGATCTTTTTCAATCCTTTCAAACAAAAACCACACTTATGGTAAAAATGTACATCGTGACCAAATAAATGACAAAAGTCGTTTAAAAATCATTGACCAAAATGTAGCCATATAAGGGGATAGATATGATTTCTGATTGCAGTTCTTGAAGAGAAATACATCTTATGAGCCCAGTTTCCTACATGAACCAGACACCTAAATAAGCTCTAGAAGAAAAGCTATAATATCTGATGGCATCACAAAATGTGTCAACTGAAGGAAACTAACTTTTAAAACACACTCCTCTTAATATATTGCAATCATCATATTATATGGCACTGTGTACTTACAATTGCTAATTTTTCCCTTCCTCACAGTTAATTATATTCTTTTCTATTAGGTCTATGACATCACATGAGTAAAAACAGACTAGCTAAATCCTTCTAAGCTCTATGTAGAAACAGGCAACCTCTCTTCCCTGCATGAGTCATCAATCATTAGAACTACAATTCTACATCACGTGATATAGAGCTAATGGAAAAGAGAAGAATTAGCTGGGTAGAAAAGCAAAATGAGCAATTGTAAGTACACAATGATATACAATATGATGACTGCAATATACTGTATTAAGAGGAAAAAAACTTTCAAAAAAGTTTCCTGAATAAATGAGGTTCCATGCTGTCAACATAGCATTTTCCGGTGCCATCAGGACACTATGTAGGTCTGTTAATGTTTTTCAAATTGCATTTCTTGCATCAATGAAGTAATTCCTGATGGGTGTTTTATGTACCTGATTTAAATGCATGGAGTAATTTAATTCCCCTATGTTACACCCTTCCCAATTTGCTGTCCAGGAAGGAGGCGCTGATGCCTCTTGCCCACAACCTGCAGTTGCAAACACACAACAGTCAGCAACCACATCCAGTCCAGCGTTCAGTTGTCCCTTGTCGGCTATATGTTTGTTCACAAATTGTTAGTTAGATAGGGCATATATATTCGTTAGCATTTTACATTGTCCGATGCTGGACAAAGACCATTGCTGGCTTTTAGAGGCTCCTAAAGGAGACGTGTCACTTATTAAACTGTCGCTTCCCTTAAATTTTCTAAAGTTTGGTTGAAAAAAAATGGTGATGGATTATTGGCCAGTTTCTGTACATTTTAAGCAGCTCTAAGAGTCTGGGTTAGCTGTTATAATCCTAGTGGCAAGGATCGCAAGTAGAACTAGCAACTAACTAAACCGACTACAAACTCTGGGGAAGTGGTAACTGAATTGACCGCAACCTGATCCTATCCGCAAACAACTATAGGCAGCCGTGGAACGTGACCTGAAAATCCTAGACGTCTCTTCACGGCCTGAGAAACTGACTATTCCTAGAGGGAACGAAAGTCCTCACTTGCCTCAGTGAAATAACTCCAAAGATATAGAATAGCCCCCCACAAATATTAACGGTGAGTTAAGGGGAAAGCACAAACGCAGAGATGAAATTAGATTTAGCAAATGAGGCCCGCTAACACTAGAAAGCAGAAAATAGAAAGGGAACTGTGCGGTCAATTAAAAACCCTATTCAAAATATCCACGCAGAGATCGCTCGAGACCCCGCACCAACTAACGGTGCGGGGGAAGCAACTCTGTACCCCAGAGCAAACCAGCAGAAGAAATCACATATTAGCAAGCTGGACTAAACTCATCATACACAGAAATCATATTGCAGACAGATGAGCAAAAAATAATTAAACAGAACTTAGCTTCTCCTGAAGAGACTGAAACCGAAGATAATCAAGAGTAATCAGAATAGCACTGAGTACATTGACAGCCGGCAACAAGTGAAGGTGATGCAGAGCTAAATAGGAAACTCCCTAGTGCATAACGAGGCAGCTGATCCAGCCACAGATCCGCAGGATAACAAACAAAGCCACCAGGGGGAGCCCAAAAACAAAACTCACACAATACCACCTGTGACCACAAGAGGGAGCCCGAAAACAGAGTTCACAACAGTACCCCCCACTTGAGGAGGGGTCACCGAACCCTCATCAAAAACCCCCAGGGCGATCAGGGTGAGCCACATGGAAGGCACGAACCAAATCAGCCGCATGAACATCAGAGGCGACAACCCAGGAATTATCCTCCTGACCATAGCCCTTCCTTTAACCAAATACTGAAGCCTCCGTCCAGAAATACGAGAATCCAAGATCTTCTCCACCACGTATTCCAATTCTCCCTCAACCAGCACAGGGGCAGGAGGCTCAACCGAAGGAACCACAGGCACCACATACCTCCGCAACAACGACCGATGGAACACATTATGAATAGCAAACGATGCTGGGAGGTCCAAACGAAATGACTTCCAAAATCTTATAAGGACCGATAAACCGAGGCTTGAACTTGGGAGAGGAGACCTTCATAGGAACAAAGCGAGAAGACAACCACACCAAGTCCCCAACGCGAAGTCGGGGACCCACACAGCGACGGCGGTTGGCAAAGCGCTGAGCCTTCTCTTGTGACAGCTTCAAATTGTCCACCACATGATCCCAAATCTGATGCAACCTATCCACCACAAGATCCACTCCAGGACAGTCAGAAGGCTCCACCTGACCCGAGGAAAAACGAGGATGAAACCCCAAATTACAAAAAAAAGGCGAAACCAAAGTAGCAGAACTAGCCCGATTATTAAGGGCAAACTCGGCCAATGGCAAAAAAGCCACCCAGTCGTCCTGATCAGCAGAAACAAAACATCTTAAATAGGTTTCCAAGGTCTGATTAGTTCGCTCGGTCTGGCCATTCGTCTGAGGATGGAAGGCCGACAAAAAAGACAAATCAATGCCCATCTTAGCACAAAAGGTCCGCCAAAATCTAGACACAAACTGGGATCCTCTGTCGGAAACAATATTCTCAGGGATCCCGTGCAAACGAACCACATTTTGAAAAAACAGCGGAACCAACTCAGAGGAGGAAGGCAACTTAGGCAAGGACACCTAATGTACCATCTTAGAAAAACGATCACACACCACCCAGATGACAGACATTCTCTGAGAGACAGGGAGATCTGAAATAAACTCCATGGAAATGTGCGTCCAAGGCCTCTTCGGGACAGGCAAAGGAAACAGCAAACCACTGGCACGAGAACAGCAAGGCTTAGCCCGAGCACAAATTCCACAAGACTGCACAAAGGAACGCACATCCCGCGACAAGGAAGGCCATCAACAGGACCTGGCCACCAAATCTCTGGTACCAAATATTCCAGGATGGCCTGCCAACACCAAAGAATGAACCTCGGAAATAACTCTGTTGGTCCATCTATCTGGGACAAACAGTCTCTCCGGTGGACAACGGTCAGGTCTATCCGCTTGAAACTCCTGCAGCACTCGTCGCAAATCTGGGGAGATGGGAGACAAAATCACCCCTTCTCTGAGGATACCAGCCGGCTCAGAATCTCCAGGAGAGTCAGGCACAAAACTCCTAGAAAGAGCATCAGCCTTCACATTCTTCGAACCAGGCAGGTACGAGACCACGAAATCAAAACGAGAGAAAAACAATGACCAACGAGCCTGTCTAGGATTCAGCCGCTTGGCCGACTCGAGATAAATCAGATTTTTGTGATCAGTCAAGACCACCACACGATGCTTAGCTCCCTTGAGCCAATGTCGCCACTCCTCAAATGCCCACTTCATAGCCAACAACTCCCGATTACTGACATCATAATTCCGCTCGGCAGGCAAAAACTTTCTTGAAAAGAAAGCACATGGCTTCATCACAGAGCCATCAGAGCTTCTCTGCGACAAAACAGCCCCCGCTCCAATCTCAGAAGCATCAACCTCGACCTGGAAAGGAAGAGAGACATCTGGCTGACATAAGACCGGAGCCGAGGAAAACCGGCGCTTCAGCTCCCGAAAGGCCTCCACAGCCGCAGGAGACCAATTAGTAACATCAGAACCCTTCTTGGTCAAATCCGTCAAAGGCTTAACAACACCAGAAAAATTAGCGATGAAGCGACGGTAAAAATTAGCAAAACCCAAGAACTTCTGAAGACTCTTAACAGATGTAGGCTGAGTCCAGTCATGAATAGCCTGAACCTTGACTGGGTCCATCTCAATAGTAGAAGGGGGAAAAATGAAACCCAAAAAAGAAACCTTCTGGACTCCAAAAAGACATTTTGAGCCCTTCACAAATAAAGCATTGGCACGCAGGACCTGAAACACCATCCTGACCTGCTTAACATGGGACTCCCAATCATCAGAAAAAAACAGAATATCATCCAGATACACAATCATAAATTTATCCAGATACTCGCGGAAGATGTCGTGCATGAAGGACTGAAAGACAGAAGGAGCGTTAGAAAGTCCAAAAGGCATCACCAAGTACTTGAAATGGCCTTCGGGTGTATTAAATGCAGTTTTCCATTCATCACCCTGCTTAATACGCACAAGGTTATACGCACCACGAAGATCTATCTTGGTGAACCAACTAGACCCCCTAATGCGAGCAAACAGATCAGATAACAATGGCAAAGGATACTGAAATTTGACCGTGATTTTATTTAGAAGGCGATAATCAATACAAGGTCTCAGGAAACCATCCTTCTTAGCCACAAAAAAGAATCCCGCACCCAGAGGGGAGGAGGAGGGGCGAATAAGTCCTTTCTCCAAAGACTCCTTTATATAACTCCGCATAGCAGCATGCTCCGGCACTGACAAATTGAAAAGTCGTCCCTTAGGAAACTTACTACCAGGAATCAAATTTATAGCACAATCACAATCCCTGTGAGGAGGTAGAGAACTGAGTTTGGGCTCATCAAATACATCCTGGTAGTCCGACAAAAACGCAGGGACTTCAGAAGGAATGGATGAAGCAATTGACACCACAGGAGCGTCGCCATGAATTCCCTGGCAACCCCAACTTGACACAGACATTGCTTTCCAATCCAGGACTGGATTATGAGTCTGCAACCATGGCAGACCCAACACTACAACATCATGCAAATTATGCAGAACAAGAAAGCGAATCACCTCCTGATGAACAGGAGTCATGCACATGGTCACTTGCGTCCAGTACTGAGGTTTATTCATAGCCAATGGTGTAGCATCAATACCCCTTAGTGGAATAGGGAATTTTAAAGGCTCCAAAACAAAACCACAGCGCCAGGCAAATGACAAATCCATCAGACTCAGGGCAGCACCTGAATCTACAAAAGCCATAACCGGGTAAGATGACAGGGAACAAATCAGGGTAACAGACAAAATGAACTTAGGCTGTAAAGTACCGATGGTGACAGATTTATCAATCTTTTTTGTGTGCTTAGAGCATGCTGAGATAACATGATCTGAGTCACCACAGTAAAAGCACAACCCATTTTGCCGTCTATAATTTTGCCGTTCACTTCTGGTCAGAATTCTATCACATTGCATAGACTCAGGTGTCTGTTCAGAAGACACCGCCAAATGGTGCGCAGGTTTGCGCTCCCGCAAACGCCGATCAATCTGAATGGCCAGAGTCATTGACTCATTCAGACCTGCAGGCGTAGGGAACCCCACCATGACATTCTTAATGGCTTCAGAAAGACCCTTTCTGAAATTTGCAGCCAGGGCACACTCATTCCATTGAGTAAGCACCGACCATTTCCGAAATTTCTGGCAATACACCTCTGCTTCATCTTGCCCCTGAGAGAGGGCCAACAAAGCTTTTTCAGCCTGGTTCTCAAGATTAGGTTCCTCATAGAGCAATCCAAGGGCCAGAAAAAACGCATCCACACTGAGCAATGCAGGATCCCCTGGCGCCAATGCGAAGGCCCAATCTTGAGGGTCGCCGCGCAAGAAAGAAATAATAATCTTAACTTGCTGAACGGAATCACCAGAGGAATGAGGTTTCAAAGAAAGAAACAATTTGCAATTGTTCTTAAAATTCAGGAACCTAGATCTATCTCCAGAAAACAACTCCGGAATAGGTATTCTAGGCTCTGACATAGGACTGTGAACAACAAAATCCTGAATACTTTGTACCCTTGCAGCAAGCTGATCTACACTGGAGGCCAAACTCTGGATATCCATGTCAGCAGCTGAACTCAAAGCCACACCAAGATTTAAGAGGAGGAGAGAAGCTAGACACACAGCAGCTAGACACACAGCAAAAAAAAAATAAAAAAAAAAAAATTCTCAAGGCTTCTTTTCTCCTGCTTCTGCCATGCAATTAACACTTTACTGGCCTGCTGTACTGTTATGATCCTAGTGGCAAGGATCGCAAGTAGGACTAGCAAGTAACTAAACCGACTACAAACCCTGGGGAAGTGGTAACTGAATTGACCGCAACCTGATCCTATCCGCAAACAACTATAGGCAGCCGTGGAACGTGACCTGAAAATCCTAGACGTCTCTTCACGGCCTGAGAAACTGACTATTCCTAGAGGGAACGAAAGTCCTCACTTGCCTCAGTGAAATAACCCCAAAGATATAGAATAGCCCCGCACAAATATTAACGGTGAGTTAAGGGGAAAGCACAAACGCAGAGATGAAATTAGATTTAGCAAATGAGGCCCGCTAACACTAGAAAGCAGAAAATAGAAAGGGAACTGTGCGGTCAATTAAAAACCCTATTCAAAATATCCACGCAGAGATCGCTCGAGCCCCCGCACCAACTAACGGTGCGGGGGAAGCAACTCTGTACCCCAGAGCAAACCATGTCATGATTCTCAATGGCGAGAGAACATAGCCCAGCATATATGAGAACTAGCTCTTGGAAGATGGAAACTATACTGACCATGAACTAAACCTGCCGCACAACTAGAAGTGGCCGGGTAGCATGCCTACGTTTTTTTATCCCTAGATGCCCAGCGCCAGCCGGAGAACTACCTAATCCTAGCAGAGGAAAAGACAGTCCTGGCTCACCTCTAGAGAAATTTTCCCAAAAGGCAGACAGAGGCCCCCACATATATTGGCGGTGATTTTAGATGAAATGACAAACGTAGTATGAAAATAGGTTTAGCAAAAATCGAGGTCCGCTTACTAGATAGCAAGAAGACAGAAAGGGCACTTTCATGGTCAGCAGAAAACCCTATCAAAACACCATCCAGAAATTACTTTAAGACTCTAGCATTAACTCATAACACCAGAGTGGCAATTTCCGCTCACAAGAGCTTTCCAGACACAGTAACGAAACAGCAGCTGTGAACAGGAACAAAATGCAAAAACACACAAGGACAAAAGTCCAACTTAGCTGGGAGTTGTCTAGTAGCAGGAACATGCACAGAAAGGCTTCTGATTACATTGTTGACCGGCATTAAACTGACAGAGGAGCAAGGTTATACAGCGACTCCCACATCCTGATAGGAGCAGGTGAACAGAGGGGATGATGCACACAAGTACAATTCCACAAGTGGCCACCGGGGGAGCCCAGAATCCAATTTCACAACAGTACCCCCCCCTCAAGGAGGGGGCACCGAACCCTCACCAGAACCACCAGGGCGATCAGGATGAGCCCTATGAAAGGCACGGACAAGATCGGAGGCATGAACATCAGAGGCAGTGACCCAAGAATTATCCTCCTGACCGTATCCCTTCCATTTGACCAGATACTGGAGTTTCCGTCTGGAAACACGAGAGTCCAAGATCTTTTCCACAACGTACTCCAACTCACCCTCAACCAACACCGGAGCAGGAGGCTCAACGGAAGGCACAGCCGGTACCTCATACCTGCGCAACAATGACCGATGAAAAACATTATGAATCGAAAAGGATGCAGGGAGGTCCAAACGGAAGGACACAGGGTTAAGAATCTCCAATATCTTGTACGGGCCGATGAACCGAGGCTTAAACTTAGGAGAAGAAACCCTCATAGGGACAAAACGAGAAGACAACCACACCAAGTCCCCAACACAAAGCCGAGGACCAACACAACGACGGCGGTTGGCAAAAAGCTGAGTCTTCTCCTGGGACAACTTCAAATTGTCCACCACCTGCCCCCAAATCTGATGCAACCTCTCCACCACAGCATCCACTCCAGGACAATCCGAAGATTCCACTTGACCGGAGGAAAATCGAGGATGAAACCCCGAATTACAGAAAAACGGGGACACCAAGGTGGCAGAGCTGGCCCGATTATTGAGGGCGAACTCCGCCAAAGGCAAAAAAGCAACCCAATCATCCTGATCCGCAGACACAAAACACCTCAAATATGTCTCCAAGGTCTGATTAGTCCGCTCGGTCTGGCCATTAGTCTGAGGATGGAAAGCAGACGAAAAAGACAAATCTATGCCCATCCTAGCACAGAATGCCCGCCAAAATCTAGACACGAATTGGGTCCCTCTGTCAGAAACGATATTCTCCGGAATACCATGCAAACGAACAACATTTTGAAAAAACAGAGGAACCAACTCGGAAGAAGAAGGCAACTTAGGCAAGGGAACCAGATGGACCATCTTAGAGAAACGGTCACACACCACCCAGATGACAGACATCTTATGAGAAACAGGCAGATCCGAAATAAAATCCATCGAGATGTGCGTCCAAGGCCTCTTCGGGATAGGCAAGGGTAACAACAATCCACTAGCCCGAGAACAACAAGGCTTGGCCCGAGCACAAACGTCACAAGACTGCACAAAGCCTCGCACATCTCGTGACAGGGAAGGCCACCAGAAGGACCTTGCCACCAAATCCCTGGTACCAAAGATTCCAGGATGACCTGCCAACGCAGAAGAATGAACCTCAGAGATGACTCTACTGGTCCAATCATCAGGAACAAACAGTCTACCAGGTGGGCAACGATCAGGTCTATCCGCCTGAAACTCCTGCAAGGCCCGCCGCAGGTCTGGAGAAACGGCAGACAATATCACTCCATCTTTAAGGATACCTGTGGGCTCAGAATTACCAGGGGAGTCAGGCTCAAAACTCCTAGAAAGGGCATCCGCCTTAACATTCTTAGAACCCGGTAGGTAAGACACCACAAAATTAAACCGAGAGAAAAACAACGACCAGCGCGCCTGTCTAGGATTCAGGCGCCTGGCAGACTCAAGGTAAATTAAATTTTTGTGGTCAGTCAATACCACCACCTGATGTCTGGCCCCCTCAAGCCAGTGACGCCACTCCTCAAAAGCCCACTTCATGGCCAAAAGCTCCCGATTCCCAATATCATAATTCCGCTCGGCGGGCGAAAATTTACGGGAAAAAAAAGCACAAGGTCTCATCACGGAGCAGTCGGAACTTCTCTGCGACAACACCGCCCCAGCTCCGATTTCAGAAGCGTCGACCTCAACCTGAAAAGGAAGAGCAACATCAGGCTGACGCAACACTGGGGCGGAAGAAAAGCGGCGCTTGAGCTCCCGAAAGGCCTCCACAGCATCAGGGGACCAATCAGCAACATCAGCACCCTTCTTAGTCAAATCAGTCAATGGTTTTACAACATCAGAAAAACCAGCAATAAATCGACGATAAAAGTTAGCAAAGCCCAAAAATTTCTGAAGACTCTTAAGAGAAGAGGGTTGCGTCCAATCACCAATAGCCTGAACCTTGACAGGATCCATCTCGATGGAAGAGGGGGAAAAAATGTATCCCAAGAAGGAAATCTTTTGAACCCCAAAAACACACTTAGAACCCTTCACACACAAGGAATTAGACCGCAAAACCTGAAAAACCCTCCTGACCTGCTGGACATGAGAGTCCCAGTCATCCGAAAAAATCAGAATATCATCCAGATACACAATCATAAATTTGTCCAAATAATCGCGGAAAATGTCATGCATAAAGGACTGGAAGACTGAAGGGGCATTTGAAAGACCAAAAGGCATCACCAAATACTCAAAATGGCCCTCGGGCGTATTAAATGCGGTTTTCCACTCATCCCCCTGCTTGATTCGCACCAAATTATACGCCCCACGGAGATCAATCTTAGAGAACCACTTGGCCCCCTTTATACGAGCAAACAAATCAGTAAGCAGTGGTAACGGATATTGATATTTAACCGTGATTTTATTCAAAAGTCGATAATCAATACACGGCCTCAAAGAGCCGTCTTTCTTAGACACAAAGAAAAAACCGGCTCCTAAGGGAGATGACGAAGGACGAATATGTCCCTTTTCCAAGGACTCCTTTATATATTCTCGCATAGCCGCGTGTTCAGGCACAGACAGATTAAATAAACGACCCTTAGGGTATTTACTACCCGGGATCAAGTCTATGGCTCAATCGCACTCCCGGTGCGGAGGTAGTGAACCAACCTTGGGTTCTTCAAAAACGTCACGAAAGTCAGACAAGAATTCAGGAATCTCAGAGGGAATAGATGATGAAATGGAAACCAAAGGTACGTCCCCATGAGTTCCTTTACATCCCCAGCTTAACACAGACATAGCTCTCCAGTCGAGGACTGGGTTATGAGATTGCAGCCATGGCAATCCCAGCACCAAAACATCATGTAGATTATACAGCACCAGAAAGCGAATAACCTCCTGGTGATCCGGATTAACACGCATAGTCACTTGTGTCCAGTATTGTGGTTTATTACTAGCCAATGGGGTGGAGTCAATCCCTTTCAGAGGTATCGGAGCCTCCAATGGCTCCAAATCATACCCACAGCGTTTGGCAAAGGACCAATCCATAAGACTCAAAGCAGCGCCAGAGTCGACATAGGCGTCCGCGGTAATAGATGACAAAGAACAAATCAGGGTCACAGATAGAATAAACTTAGACTGTAAAGTGCTAATTGAAACAGACTTGTCAGGCTTCTTAGTACGCTTAAAGCATGCTGATATAACATGAGTTGAATCACCACAATAGAAGCACAACCCATTTTTTCGTCTAAAATTCTGCCGCTCGCTTCTGGACAGAATTCTATCACATTGCATATTTTCTGGCGTTTTCTCAGTAGACACCGCCAAATGGTGCACAGGTTTGCGCTCCCGCAGACGCCTATCGATCTGAATAGCCATCGTCATGGACTCATTCAGACTCGCAGGCACAGGGAACCCCACCATAACATCCTTAATGGCATCAGAGAGACCTTCTCTGAAAATCGCCGCCAGGGCGCACTCATTCCACTGAGTAAGCACAGACCATTTGCGGAATTTTTGGCAGTATATTTCAGCTTCATCTTGCCCCTGAGACAAGGACATCAAGGCCTTTTCCGCCTGAAGCTCTAAATGAGGTTCCTCATAAAGCAACCCCAAGGCCAGAAAAAACGCATCCACATTGAGCAACGCAGGATCCCCTGGTGCCAATGCAAAAGCCCAGTCTTGAGGGTCGCCCCGGAGCAAGGAAATTACAATCCTGACCTGCTGTGCAGGGTCTCCGGCAGAGCGAGACTTCAGGGACAAAAACAATTTGCAATTATTTTTAAAATTTTGAAAGTGAGATCTATTCCCCGAGAAGAATTCAGGCAAAGGAATTCTAGGCTCAGACATAGGTGCATGAACAACAAAATCTTGCAAATTTTGTACCTTTGTGGCGAGATTATTCAAACCTGTAGCTACACTCTGAAGATCCATTTGAAACAGGTGAACACAGAGCCATTCAAGGATAAGAAGGAGAGAAAGAGAGGAAGGCTGCAGTATAGGCAGACTAGCAAGTGATTCAATTAAGAGCACACTCAGAACTAGAGGGAAAAAAAAATAAAAATTGTAGCAGACTTCTTTTTTCTCTCCTTTCTCAGCCAGTAATTTAACCCTTTTTTTTGGCCGGTCAAACTGTCATGATTCTCAATGGCGAGAGAACATAGCCCAGCATATATGAGAACTAGCTCTTGGAAGATGGAAACTATACTGACCATGAACTAAACCTGCCGCACAACTAGAAGTGGCCGGGTAGCATGCCTACGTTTTTTTATCCCTAGATGCCCAGCGCCAGCCGGAGAACTACCTAATCCTAGCAGAGGAAAAGACAGTCCTGGCTCACCTCTAGAGAAATTTTCCCAAAAGGCAGACAGAGGCCCCCACATATATTGGCGGTGATTTTAGATGAAATGACAAACGTAGTATGAAAATAGGTTTAGCAAAAATCGAGGTCCGCTTACTAGATAGCAAGAAGACAGAAAGGGCACTTTCATGGTCAGCAGAAAACCCTATCAAAACACCATCCAGAAATTACTTTAAGACTCTAGCATTAACTCATAACACCAGAGTGGCAATTTCCGCTCACAAGAGCTTTCCAGACACAGTAACGAAACAGCAGCTGTGAACAGGAACAAAATGCAAAAACACACAAGGACAAAAGTCCAACTTAGCTGGGAGTTGTCTAGTAGCAGGAACATGCACAGAAAGGCTTCTGATTACATTGTTGACCGGCATGAAACTGACAGAGGAGCAAGGTTATATAGCGACTCCCACATCCTGATAGGAGCAGGTGAACAGAGGGGATGATGCACACAAGTACAATTCCACAAGTGGCCACCGGGGGAGCCCAGAATCCAATTTCACAACAAAACCAGCAGAAGAAATCACATATTAGCAAGCTGGACTAAACTCATCATACACAGAAATCATATTGCAGACAGCTGAGCAAAAAATAATTAAACAGAACTTAGCTTCTCCTGAAGAGACTGAAACCGAAGATAATCAAGAGTAATCAGAATAGCACTGAGTACATTGACAGCCGGCAACAAGTGAAGGTGATGCAGAGCTAAATAGGAAACTCCCTAGTGCATAACGAGGCAGCTGATCCAGCCACAGATCCGCAGGATAACAAACAAAGCCACCAGGGGGAGCCCAAAAACAAAACTCACACAATACCACCTGTGACTACAAGAGGGAGCCCAAAAACAGAGAGTTCACAACAGTTAGCCACTAGAGTGGGGCATTATAGCACACTGAGATTAGAGATAGGAACTCAGGAACAATAACAGTTATCTTAGGAGGGGCCAACTGTGGGTAAGGCAGGAGGATTTCCTGGTTTGGGGTCAGTCAGGCTAGGGAGCCCAGGCAGGTCAGTTGAACCCTCCTGAACGTAGCGAAGCTGAACAGGGAGGACACTGCAGTACCGGTCGGGACTGGACAGACCGGGTATAACCTAAAGGACATAGGGAAGAGCACAGGGAAAGCGAAGGATGTGAACTGTGCAGAACTCTGTGTTGATGCTGTAACTGATGTGGACGTGCTGCGATTGGAAACAAGCAAAGTTCTACATTTTAAGTTGGAATTGAACCTGGCAAGTGAGACAGTGGGACTGTATATATGTGATGTGGGTGGACAGGGCACGCTAAAGCAGAAACCTATGCTGCCATGACTACGGCCCTGTTTGCCGCTCACAATACAGCGCTTATTCATATCCGTGGATTGTCAGTTACTGCAGGGGATAAAAGCCGTCCGGAGGCAAGAGCAAGACATGTTCTCTGTAACCACACTGACCACGGACAAAGGACACCCCTATATTCCTTAGTATTCTTCAAGATACCATATCAAAACATTTTGTTTTGGGGGGTTTTGTGCACTTTTTTCTTAGCTGGACAATCTCATAATTTAGACCACAAAGTCTCTCCCATTGGCAGCAGACTTGTTTCTCATCTCCCGTCTCACAATCAGTGAAATTACCCTCTAAAGATATGTTTCTACGATGAGTATTTGGTAAGATTTTGACTCTGTAGATTTCCTGCAGAATTTCATTCTTCAATTTGCCAGATTAGGTTATTTGTGTTTCTCCGTTGCCTTTTGAGTGCTTTTTACATGTTTTTATTGCATTTTTTTCAGTTTCGCTCATGCTTCTTTTTGAATATAATTTTTTTATTAAAATGACCTTGTTTTGTAAACTTCCTGTTAGGTGTCGTGTTCGCACCGCTGCACAGGGGGAATCTCGAACCATGTCCGCTGCGGTCTCACATTCTCCTTCAGCTGCAGTGGAGCCAGTCCCAGCGTCTGGCTCAAGCAGATACTGTGCAGTTGGTTACAGCTGCCATTCCAGGCTCAGCCTTTGTAACCAGCATTGATCAGCGGCGAGTAGACATTCCAGAGACTAAGTCCTGCTTTTCTTCTACTGAGCACGCCCATGGAACGACCTCTCATTGGTGGTCGGGGGTCACATGCTCAGGTCCTGTAGCAGCTCCAATTGGAGCACTACAATGGTCCTGGAAGGCTACAGATATAAAAAGTTCCCATGGCCGCTTGGACATGCGCTAGTATAAATCAATTATTGTGTGCGTGTGGATGTATGCCTGTTCTGGTGAAAGCTCCGAATCATTCCAATCCCTAGTGTTGATGAATGCTCGCAAATATTGGAGCTGTCTAGCACCAGTTAGTTCCATCCAGCACCAGGCACATTCTAAAGCGTCAATCAGCAGCGTTAGCCAGTGCGGCACCGTGCGCAAACAGTGCACTTGCCTGTCCCTAGTTATGGCGGTTAGTGGTGTTCGCCAGAGCGGCACTGCGTGCACCCAGTGCTCTAAATCTATTTTTAGTTTACTCCTGACACCACTGCAGCGGTGTCGAGCACAAAAGGTCTGACACTGAGACTTGGGGCAGAGTTCTGTGACTCCTTGCTTGTGCTCTCTGTGCGGTATTGTGGCCCTGTGATGCAACAGGGTTCGCTTCCTTACATACCGGGTGAAGCTAACCTATGTGTGTTCACATTATACCGCCATATACTGTCCACCATTATCGAACAGCAGGAGTCATTTCTGCACGGTGGACCCCGGGCTGCGAACGCACCTTATACCATCCTTATAATTATTTGGTGCGTTCCGCCAGCCCTAACACTTCCTGTTTGCTGTGAGCTTTGATAATGCTTTATTGATAATGTTATGTGTGCATGTGGATTACATCCATTTTTTTGCTGCTGAAATGTATGAATTTTTTATATGCGAATATACGGCATCTCATTAAAGTGTATGGGGAAATCCCGCAAATAAAACACATATAATTCGCAAGATTTCAAAAATTCAACACACCTCATTTTTTTGTAGCATTAAAAAAGTAAACAAGTCCAAGAACGGTAAAGGATCCAGCTTCCAGAATATAATTTTTTTATTTAATCCATTAAAAAAAGTGAAAAAAATATACAAACTTTACAAAAGGTTGAATTGAACACTTTCTATAAGAACCAACGCGGTTCAAACGTTACAACGTTCTTAGTCCTGGTTCGAAATGCATCTGTTTTTATGAAGGGTATTCAGAAAGTGAAATCTCTGTTCCCTTGTACTTTACACACTCTCCCCTGCTCCAGGGCTGAATCTCTGGTGCCACCAATTGTATCTGTTATTGTCTGCAGCGCTGACTTCACATCGACAGCACTGCAGACAATTAGTGAGCTCAGCAGCTTATGATGTCAACTCAAGCAGAGTCACTGAGCTAAGTAACTGACTGCAGCACTGTCATCGATGTAATGATGATGTCAGCAAGGATTTACAGAACTTTTACATGGCGATATTTTTCATCAGTATTTGTTAACAGACTCCAGGAGTGGATCCAAAACACAGAAGAGGTGAAAGTCATTCAGTTATTATTTTTCTCAGTGTTTGCTCCTATCTGTTATTTTAGCTGACGAATACTGATGTAAAATACTGGCCAAAATACTCACTGTGTGAACGAAGCGAGGAAGCTGCTTGTAATCCTGCTTTAATATAAATCCTTATTCCAATGATGAGTGCACACTTGCTTGTCTTCTCTGCTCCATGATATTCAGCAGAGCAGGAGCAACACCTGGGGAAAAACTGTGGCTGGCAGTTGTCCGGCCCTATGACACAGTGACATGTGATGGACCCCGACTCCCAAACAAAATGAATCACACAGACGCACACAAAATAAATACACAAAGCATTGTAATTAGGTGTCAAACGTTCTCAATTTTATTTACATTCACATGACACCAAAAATGGCACAACCCCCGAATCACGAAGAGTCACCCTCCAGCACTCAGGAGAGGAAAAAACTCCTGTGGTGGAAACCTCTAGAAAACCATGGCTGGAGGATCGCCCTTCTCTTGGGCTTAGAGAGTTAGTGCTGATACATAACAGATGTAACAAGTTTTAGCATTTGTACATTTTACCAGATTTACAGAGAATGACATAACAAATATAGACTATAAATATGATAAACCGGATGTGGGAGAGATCTGGCTGCAATATCGGTCACCACATTGGTTGTTAGACCCAATTTAGATGATCTGATTGCCCAGATGGATGAACCATTTCTTCCTTACAGATCCAGGTCCACCTCTCATAAATTTAGACTAGGTTACAGGGATTGTTCATAATGGATAACTCCTAATAGGAGAAATACCCCCTCCCCCTTTTCACATAACAATTTATCACCCATTAAAGTCATAGGTGCTTCCATGAACTCCCAAAGGAGAGCAGCTCTTTGCAGAGGGTAACAGAAGGGGATCCTGTGCTGGGGACCCCCTCGGTTACCTTCCCATGCCCTGGGGGTGTCTAAAGCAGAAAACCCTTTCCCTGCTAGAACCTCCAAATTTCACCAAGGTCAGCACATTACATGGGGTGGTCAAGCTCAACGTCCTCAGGCGCATCAGTAATGGCACTGATCGTGGCAGCACGGCCTTCTATTATGGAAACTTCTTTATCACATTTGTTTATGACCTCATAAACAGTTGTCATGGTTACTGCAGGGGCTATTACTGATGCAGGACCCAAGTTTTAACCCTTTCGTCATTAGTAATTCACTTCATAGAGGCAAATAACTGCACTTGTTACCAAGCAGGCACCTATCATTATGGCTTCCCTTAGGCATCATAAGCAATACAGATTAAACATCCAAGTATTTCAAGAGTGTTTTCCACTTTTTAAATCCAGAGATTGGATTTATAGCTATCACTTTACTCAGAAAAAATTAGGGGAGATTACTTGTAAAATAATATTGTAGGGAATTACATTTCAAGCATTTTCCTAATGTACAGTTCACATAGTTACATAGGTTGAAAAAAGACCTAGGACCATCAAGTTCAACCTATCTTCAAAGTTATATATTTTATATTGCTAGATTATTTATAACTCACAATGTCATGTTTTGTCATGTTTTGCTAAAAAAAGCATCCAGACTAGTGATGAGCGAATATACTCGTTACTCGAGATTTCTCGAGCATGCTCGGGGGTCCTCCGAGTATTTTTTAGTGCTCGGAGATTTAGTTTTTCTTGCCGCAGCTAAATGATTTACATCTGTTAGCCAGCATAAGTACATGTGGGGGTTGCCTGGTGGCTAGGAAATCCCCACATGTACTTATGCTGGCTAACAGATGTAAATCATTCAGCTGCGGCAAGAAAAACTAAATCTCCGAGCACTAAAAAATAGGACCCCCGAGCGTGCTCGAGAAATCTCGAGTAATGAGTATATTCGCTCATCATTAATCCAGACCTTTTTTAAATGTTGTTATAGTAACTGCCCTTATTAGCTCTTGTGGTCGGCATTCCAGTTTGATTGCTCTTACTGTAAAAAACTCTTTCCTATTTAGCTGCCATAACTGTCTTTTCTCCATGTGTAGCCTATGCATGATTTGATTAAATAGCTGCCACATGACAAAATGTGGTTTGGTGTTTTTAATGTGGATGTAACACCTCATTTTTTATGCGCTATGACTAAGGGCACAATAGGCGCAAGAAACACGTCAGAGCAGTTCCTGTGCCATATCATCCCTGTATGGCTTTTTAAAGATATGTATTTGGAATAAAGCTTGAAGATTTTTTTATTATTGGATGTGCCTCTCCACCTCCTTTTTTTGCATTACATGGTAAAATCAATGGTGTCATTCAAAAGTACAACTCATTCCACAAAAAAAAACCCCTCACACGGCCATATTGACAGATAAAAAAAAAGTTATGGCTCTGGGAAAAAGGGGAGCGAAAATGAAAATGCAAAAGCAGAAAATGCCATGGTCATGAAGGGGTTACATCAATTCATGATATAGAATGTATACAAAAAAATGCAAGATGAGTACATATACTTCTCCTGGCAAGTCATAATCCATTAATAGAAACAACTGCTAGTAAATTCAACTGTTCTCATCTCTGCCCCAATTTGGCTGTATATCAGGGCATCCTTTAAAGTTTCTGACCACCTTAGAATTTTTGTCCGGTCGTACAGAAAAACTTGAAAAATAATTGGCAAACCTGGTACAGTGTATTTTGCATCACATTCCTACATGTGTGCCCTGCATATTAAATCAAATTCCACGTACTCCTATTTGTATTATGTACCCATTTTTGCATCATAAATATTATATAACAGATGGATGGATTCTAGTAGACATATATTCAGTTTATGGAAGATGTGTATATTTTGTAGCGGCGCTAATGTAGGTGCACAGGGTCAGCTGCAAGTATAATCCCAAACCACATCGGGAGATAATAAAGCTTCAAGGAGATATACGATATAATACCAGCACTTGAAAATAATATGCACTTGTGAGACACCAATATGTAGAAAATATTTTTTTACGAATAATTACCTGTTGAGTATATAGGGGGCTGTCTGACGCTGTATGCTGAGAAAGGTAATTTCAGAGGGATGTATGGTGACTCAAACTAGAGTGGAAAAACAGGGTAATTAGTATACACACCTATTATCCAACTATTATGCAGTAATTAGAAGATGCTAGCGTGAGTATATCTATATGTGAACCGTGCTCTGCTATTTGCAGGCTAATGTGAGGGGACTTACACGGCAAAGATAAAATCAAACTTAGTGAGGGATACACCTCCTAGATAGGTGCAGTAAAAACGGCAGGACTTCGGATAGATAAAGGAACGGTACCTGTATTTGAGGTACACGCTGTTTCCGAGGAAAGTGTCCTTTTTAATAGAAATAATGGAGTAATACTTAGCTCCTTTTTCCTTAGTAGTCTGCTTGTAAAAGAGTCCTGAGCGCACTGTCCCGGCCGGTGACAGGCGCTCGTTCAGTAGAAAGTGTAGCGCTCGTGGTGCTTCGCTGTGCTGAGCAGCAGCTTGCAGCTTGCAGGACCTGCGTGACGTTCGGGTCACGTGACTCGCTCAGTCACGTGGTGCCCTTGTATGCAGTACGGTGTGTGAAAGGAGCCAATAACCAATGTGTTTCGGAATTACAACGGATTCCTTCATCAGGGACCCGAATGTCAGCAGTCGCACTGCCCGGCGTCATCAGAGAGCGCTGGCGGTCCGGGAACTCCACATGAAGGAGAATCACCTCAGGCTGCAGGAAGTGGGAGAAGCGCTTATGAAGCATCTGGCCATTACAGCTTTGAAAGCGCTGTGATGGCCCAAAGATCAGGGTCGGCGGAACATCATCCTCACAGCAGAGAGATGTTGTCAGAAGCACCAGCTATCGCCGCTGCTGCCGCATCCTGGATCCCTCAGCATACGGTGTCGGATCAAGATCAGCTCGCTCCTCACCAGCCGCATTTGCCTACTATAGTGGGCTCGAGTGCTGGCATCCAAGGCGATAGTGGATCACGTCATCAGTCCAGGGGTGAGATTGTAAATGTGCCCCTGTCTGTCCCAATGTTGGATATGAAAACACTAGTGAGGGAGGTTTTAGAAGAATATTTGGGTAGTGGTGTTTCCCGAGTATCTCCCAGATCTTCCTCTATGGACTCTCACCTTGGCAGCTCTGGTGTTGTTTTAAAACCTGGGCTGCCTGAAGTTCTTTTAAAGGAATCACTCACTTGTGAAGTATCGCCATTAGGTTTTCACTTGAGTGTTTCTTTAAAAGAACAGATTTGGAATAGGGAATTTTTTGATTTGTTCTCCCTTTTGCCAACTGGGAGGGATCAGCAGAGTAGATATGAAAGGAAGGATGAGCATGATGATAAAAAGAAGAATTCGCCAGTTAAATACTTCAATAATTGGCTCCAAGCCTTTGCTATCTACTCTGCTGTGTTGGGTGAGAAATACCCCAATCTTTGCTCTGGTTTATTTCAGCATTTGGATACCATTTTGGAAGCGTACCGCAATTTTGGTGGTATGGCGTGGTTGTTATATGATGAGGCATTTCGTAAAAAATTATCTATGCACCCCAACTTAGCGTGGGGCACGAAGGATGTTGGCTTATGGCTTAATATGATGTTAACGCAAAGATCTTCGAATGTCAGACAGGTTTCCAGTGTTCCTGTAAAAAAAGAGTGTGTTTCGCTTTCAATGAGAATAGCTGCAACTGGTCTCAGAATTGTCGTTTTCGCCATGAGTGCTCTTTCTGCGGGGGCTCCCACCCAATATTTAAATGTTTCAAAAAGCAATTGCAGAATGGTCAGCAAGGCAATCCCAATGACCCCTTTTCTAAAGGCACCGACCCCGGTGATCCTGGAAAAAATGGCTCCCTGGTTAGAAATATACCCAGAGCGGGTGAGTAGCTCTCTCCTATGCGAGGGTTTTCTTAATGTTTTTTTCGTTTCCCCTTTTTCAGGCAGTGGGTGTAAGCTAGTTCCTAACTTGCCTTCAGCTATTGAGTTGCCTCACATTGTTGAAGAAAATTTTTTAAAAGAATTGGAATCGGGTAGGGTGTCTGGTCCTCTTGATTCACCCCCCTTTAAAAATTTTAGGTTATCTTCATTAGGAGTAGTGCCTAAAAAAGAGCAAGGGGCCTATAGGCTCATACATCATTTGTCCTATCCAAAGGGTTATTCTTTGAATGATGAAGTTGCTAGCGATATGTGTTCGGTTAAATATACTTCATTTGATGAAGTGGTAAACTAATTACAAAAATTTGGGCGTAATGTTTTAATGTCAAAATCGGACATAAAATGGGCTTTTCGTCTTTTACCGGTAAACCCTGATGGTTTTAGTTCCCTAGGTTTTTCATTTAAGGATAATTTTTTCTTTGATAGGTGCCTCCCTATGGGTTTTTCTCTTTCTTGTTTTTATTTTGAGACGTTCTCTACTTTTTTGCAATGGGTAGTTGAGGTTAATTCTGGGGACGAGGGTTTATTGCATTACTTAGACGATATTTTATTTATTGGTCCTAAAGGTTCAGAGGCTTGTTATTCGTTATTAAAGAATTCTTAGATGTATGCAGTCATTTTGGTGTACCGATTGCATCTGAAAAAACTCTGCTCCCTTGTACTTCATTAGAGTTTTTAGGTATTTTTATTGATTCAGACAGCATGACCTGTTCTTTACCCGTTGACAAACTTGCTAAACTTCGTGCATTCATAAATCGCTGTTTAATAACCGAAAAGGTAACGTTAAAGGAGTTACAGTCTTTGCTAGGTCTTTTGAACTTCGCTCTCAGAATTGTTCCTATAGGTAGAGTTTTTTCCGCATGCTTGTACGCTGCGACAGCGGGTTACACCAATCCTAATTCTCATATTAGATTGGGTAAGGATTTAAAGGATGATCTAAAAATTTGGCTTAGTTTTCTCGATTCAACGGTAAAACAGTATGGCAAATGTCATTTGTAGGTGTGAAAGATTTGTCGCTGTATTATTTTACAGACGAACATTTAGGCCTTGGAGCAGTATTTGCTACTAAATGGATTTTCGAGGCTTGGCCAGTATCTTGGGCTCGTCGTAGTATATTAACCCCTTCCTGACATCTGACGTACTATCCCGTCGAGGTGGGGTGGGCCCGTATGACCACCGACGGGATAGTACGTCATACGCGATCGGATGTCGGCTGCATATCGCAGCTGACATCCGGCACTATGTGCCAGGAGCGGTCACGGACCGCCCCCGGCACATTAACCCCTGGCACACCGTGATCAAACATGATCGCAGTGTACCGGCGGTATAGGGAAGCATCGCGCAGGGAGGGGGCTCCCTGCGGGCTTCCCTGAGACCCCCGGAGCAACGCGATGTGATCGCGTTGCTCCGAGGGTCTCCTACCTCCTTCCTCACTGCAGGTCCCGGATCCAAGATGGCCGCGGCATCCGGGTCCTGCAGGGAGAAAGGTGGCTTATCGAGCGCCTGCTCAGAGCAGACGCTGGTAAGCCTGCACCGATGTGAGATCAGTGATCTGACAGAGTGCTGTGCACACTATCAGATCATCGATCTGTAATGTCCCCCCCGGGACAAAGTAAAAAAGTAAAAAAAAAAATTTCCACATGTGTAAAAAAAAAAAAAAATCCTAAATAAATAATAGAAAAAAAAATATTATTCCCATAAATACATTTCTTTATCTAAATAAAAAAAACAAAACAATAAAAGTACACATATTTAGTATCGCCGCGTCCGTAACGACCCAACCTATAAAACTGCCCCACTAGTTAACCCCTTCAGTAAACACCGTAAGAAAAAAAAAAAAAAAACGAGGCAAAAAACAACGCTTTATTATCATACCGCCGAACAAAAAGTGGAATAACACGCGATCAAAAAGACGGATATAAATAACCATGGTACCGCTGAAAACGTCATCTTGTCCCGCAAAAAAGAGCCACCATACAGCATCATCAGCAAAAAAATAAAAAAGTTATAGTCCTGAGAATAAAGCGATACCAAAATAATTATTTTTTCTATAAAATAGTTTTTATCGTATAAAAGCGCCAAAACATAAAAAAATGATATAAATGAGGTATCGCTGTAATCGTACTGACCCGAAGAATAAAACTGCTTTATCAATTTTACCAAACGCAGAACGGTATAAACGCCTCTCCCAAAAGAGATTCATGAATAGCTGGTTTTTGGTCATTCTGCCTCACAAAAAACGGAATAAAAAGTGATCAAAAAACGGTCACGTGTCCGAAAATGTTACCAATGAAAACGTCAACTCGTCCTGCAAAAAACAAGACCTCACATGGCTCTGTGGACTAAAATGTGGAAAAATTATAGGTCTAAAAATGTGGAGACGCAAAAACTTTTTTGCTATAAAAAGCGTCTTTTATTGTGTGACAGCTGCCAATCATAAAAATCCGATATAAAAAACGCTATAAAAGTAAATCAAACCCCCCTTCATCACCCCCTTAGTTAGGGAAAAATAATAAAATTAAAAAAATGTATTTATTTCCATTTTGCCATTAGGGCTAGGGTTAGGGTTAGGGCTAGGGTTAGGGTTTGGGCTAAAGTTAGGGTTAGGGCTAGGGTTAGGGCTAGGGTTAGGGTTGGAGGTAAAGTTAGGGTTAGGATTACATTTACGGTTGGGATTACGGTTGGGATTAGAATTATGGGTGTGTCAGGGTTAGGGGTGTGGTTAGGGTTACCGTTGGGATTAGGGTTAGGGGTGTGTTTGGGTTAGGGTTTCAGGTAGAATTGGGGAGTTTCCACTGTTCAGGCACATCAGGGGCTCTCCAAATGCGACATGGCATCCAATCTCAATTCCAGCCAATTCTGCGTTGAAAAAGTAAAACAGTGCTCCTTCCCTTCTGAGCTCTCCCGTGCGTCCAAAAAGGGGTTTACCCCAACATATGGGGTATCAGCGTACTCGGGACAAATTGAACAACAACTTCTGGGGTCCAAGTTCTCTTGTTATCCTTGGGAAAATAAAAATTTGGGGGGCTAAAAATCATTTTTGTGGGAAAAAAATATGTTTTATTTTCACGGCTCTGCGTTGTAAACTCTAGTGAAACACTTGGGGGTTCAAAGTTCTCACAACACATCTAGATAAGTTCCTTGGGAGGTCTAGTTTCCAATATGGGGTCACTTGTGGGGGGTTTGTACTGTTTGGGTACATCAGGGGCTCTGCAAATGCAACGTGACGCCTGCAGACCAATCCATTTAAGTCTGCATTCCAAATGGTGCTCCTTCCCTTCCGAGCTCTGTCATGCGCCCAAACAGTGGTTCCCCCCCCCATATATGGGGTATCAGCGTACTCAGGACAAATTGGACAACAACTTTTGGGGTCCAGTTTATTCTGTTACCCTTGTAAAAATACAAAAGCTGGGGGCTAAAAAATCATTTTTGTGAAAAAAAAAAGACTTTTTATTTTCACGGCTCTGCGTTGTAATCTGTAGTGAAACACTTGGGGGTTCAAAGCTCTCAAAACACATCTAGATAAGTTCCTTAGGGGGTCTAATTTCCAAAATGTTGTCACTTGTGGGGGGTTTCAATGTTTAGGCACATCAGGGGCTCTCCAAACGCAACATGGCGTCCCATCTCAATTCCAGTCAATTTTGCATTGAAAAGTCAAATGGCGCTCCTTCCCTTCCAAGCTCTGCCATGCGCCCAAACAATGGTTTACACCCACATATGGGGTATCAGCGTACTCAGGACAAATTGCACAACATTTTTTGGGGTCCAATATCTTCTCTTACCCTTGGAAAAATAAAAAATTGGGGGCGAAAAGATCATTTTTGTGAAAAAATATGATTTTTTATTTTTACGGCTCTGCATTATAAACTTCTGTGAAGCACTTGGTGGGTCAAAGTGCTCACCACACATCTAGATAAGTTCCTTAGGGGGTCTACTTTCCAAAATGGTGTCACTTGTAGGAGGTTTCAATGTTTAGGCACATCAGGGGCTCTCCAAATGCAACATGGCGTCCCATCTCAATTCCAGTCAATTTTGCATTGAAAAGTCAAATGGCGCTCCTTTCCTTCCGAGCTCTGCCATGCGCCCAAACAGCGGTTTACCCCCACATATTGGGTATCAGTGTACTCAGGACAAATTGTACAACAACATTTGGGGTCCATTTTCTCCTGTTACCCTTGGTAAAATAAAACAAATTGGAGCTGACTAAATTTTGTGTGAAAAAAAATTAAATGTTAATTTTTATTTAAACATTCCAAAAATTCCTGTGAAACACCTGAAGGGTTAATAAACTTCTTGAATGTGGTTTTGAGCACCTTGAGGGGTGCAGTTTTTAGAATGGTGTCACACTTGGGTATTTTCTATCATATAGACCCCTCAAAATGACTTCAAATGAGATGTGGTCCCTAAAAAAAAATGGTGTTGTAAAAATGAGAAATTTCTGGTCAAATTTTAACCCTTGTAACTCCCTAACAAAAAAAAATTTTGGTTCCAAAATTGTGCTGATGTAAAGTAGACATGTGGGAAATGTTACTTATTAAGTAGTTTGCATGACATATGTCTGTGATTTAAGGGCATAAAAATTCAAAGTTGAAAAATGGCGAAATTTTCGCCAAATTTCCATTTTTTTCACAAATAAACTCAAGTTATATCGAATAAATTTTACCACTATCATGAAGTACAATATGTCACGAGAAAACAGTCAGAATCGCCAAGATCCGTTGAACCGTTCCAGAGTTATAACCTCATAAAGGGACAGTGGTCAGAATTGTAAAAATTGGCCCGGTCATTAACGTGCAAACCACCCTTGGGGGTGAAGCGGTTAAAAAATCAAACAGTTTTAGACTTGTTTGCAATTTTGCTTTGTCTTCATCTTTGGAGTTCGTCCCTGAGGGATAGACGGATTTTGTTTTCCTCTAGCAATCAAGGTTTGGTTTTCGCTTTAAATACCTTATCGTCAAAGAACAAGTGGGTTTCTCAAATCCTTAGGCAGATTATTTTTCGTTGTTTGGATTTTAACATATGGTTGAAAGCTTCTTTTTCTCTCAAGGTGAACAATAGTAATGCTAAATTTGTTTGTCACCTCCAGCAGTCTCAGTTCTTGAAGGAGGTTCCAGATGCAGATATCAAAGGAGCAGAGTGCCCTCAGTGGATGTGGAACATTGTTCAGGATTGATCCCGCATTTTATTAGGAAGTCTTTGGCTGACAGAACCTGGGCCGATTACTCGGTCGCATGGCGATCGTGGGTGAATTTTTGTATAAGTGAGGATTACCCGTATGATGAATGTACTGCTGAGATGGCTTTAAAATTTTTAGAAAGCTTAGTGTTACAGGGCTTATCTTACTTGGCTTTAGCAAAAAATGTAGCTGGAGTTTCATTTTTTCTTAAATTTTTAGGTAAACAACCAATGTCTGATTTGTTTCATGTTAAGCAATTCTTAAAAGGTTTTAGGAGACATAACTTTAAGCCTGATGCTCGTCGGCCCATATCTTTTAAATTGTTTAAGCATCTTTCGCTAACTCTTTCTTCAGTTTGCAGGGACGGTTTTGAATCCTGCCTTTTCTCTACAGCTTTCTCTTTAGCATTTTTTGCGGCTCTAAGAGTGGGCGAATTAGTTTCCCATAACAAGTCCTTTCCTTCCGGTCTGTTTATTGATGACGTTAAACTTGCTGAATCTCATGCAGTGTTATTTGTTAAGAGATCAAAAACAGACCAGGTGGGAAGAGGTTCCTCGTTGCGTTTGAACTCCATCTCTGATAACGTTATTTGCCCAGTTTTCAATACGAAAAGATGGCTTTTGCTTCGGCCTAAGAGTGTGGGTCCCTTTTTTATTCCTTCTGCTGGTGTCCCTGTGACGGTTTTTCAATTTAATTCTATATTAAAAAAATGCCTAGATAAGTTGAATTTGAGTGACCTTAAAATTACATCTCACTCTTTTCGTATTGGGGCTGCTACCCAGGCCTCTAGGTTGGGTTTCCAAGAGAACAATATAAAAAGAATTGGAAGATGGAATTCTAGCAGATTTAAATTGTATGTTCGCCCTGATTTGTATGATTTCTATCGTATTCTTCATTTTTTAGGTTTATTATCGGTCTGGATCATCGGGCATTCTTATATATTTTGGGCTGAAAAAAGGGCGAGAGTAAGATGCTATTCACAGAACCTTTCCTTTAACTCTTCTTTTCTGCAGATATTTTGGCATAGCAGGCGAGGAATGCAGTGGAAGAATTTAATCAGCGATATGAGGAAATTAGCTCAGTTATTGCCCAATACGGACCTGGTAATTTTTCATTTAAGTGGAAACGACTTGTGTAAAGTTAGCACTCTAAATCTTTTAGCGTTCTTGAGGAGAGATATTGCCATCTTCAAAACAGAATTTTTTAG
This sequence comes from Ranitomeya variabilis, assembly GCF_051348905.1. NCBI lineage: Eukaryota > Metazoa > Chordata > Amphibia > Anura > Dendrobatidae > Ranitomeya > Ranitomeya variabilis. Next base: position 467,096,679 of record NC_135237.1, on the reverse strand, counting down.
TTCAGCTTTTGTTTTTTCTGACATTATTCCTAGGTATTTATGGTCAAGGAAAGACATGTTATTTTTGGAAAAAATTCGTAAACGGGTTAATCGGAATATGGAGAAGTTTATGCTCTTAACTAATGGTTTTTCTTTTAGGCATGGGGATTTAGAGGATGTTATTCCAGGCATGTACAGGAATGATCTAGTTCATCTTTCAGATGTTGGCTTGGACATATTGAATTTGGATCTCCAAGCCATCATCGAAAAATGGCTTTGGCGTTTTGGGGGGCCTCGCCTTGTTAAGGCTTGGCGTTTGGGAAAATCGCCCGGTCTTCCTGGTGGATTTGGTACTGTTGGTATGATTTAATTCAGTTATTAAGTTTAAATGGATTATTCTTTTGTAATGGAGTAAAATAAAATTTAAAGAGTAACTCAAAGTAAATGCCACGGCCATTTTTAATCCAAATCAATCTGGTTGCCATGTGTGAGTTATTTGGGATGTTTTGGGGGGTTTGTGTTACCATGGATATTGTTTTTGCTTAAATAAAAAGCAAAGTCCACTACAGCAGATACATTTCATGTATTACCAAGGAGAAACATTACACTGGGAATGGAAGGCACAGAATAAGGGCTTATTCACATTTTTCATCAGTGTTTGGATGACAAAACCAGGAGTGGAATTTACAGAGAAAAACTATAATTGAAAGGCTGAGAGACACTCCTAGTTTTAGCACAGAAATACTGATCAAAAATACAGATGTGTGAATAAAGCCTAAAAAATATTTGTTTTGCAATGCTCAAAACTTTCCACTAGATGTCACCTTCAGACTGCAATAATTCAGAAGCAGCCAGGAGAATTGATGACTCGCAATTCTTTTTAGGAGACATGAGTTGGCAGAAGGCTGCATTGTATCATTTCTGCCCGTCATGGGGCACTCAGATACCATGCTCATATAGACTTGTATTTGTCTATTATCTCATGCACATATATATATAACTTTTTTCTTATTTGGGCATGAAACCCTATTTTCTGCTTTTTAATTCATTCAGGGCCCTTTAAACTTTAACCCTTTGATGACTGTAAGTTTATTAAACTAAGTTGGCTTCAGTTTAAAGCTATGGGACAAATATGTCCCTTGGCCATAGTCCTAATTGGTTAATGACTAGCCCATTTTGGGCCATCAGGTCTAGAAGCTTTTTTTTATTATTATTCTTACATTGTTTTGTTGTTGCATTCCAGGAACCATAATTTTTCATCAGTGTATCTGTTAGTTATTGTTTTTTTGTGGGAGTTATATTGGTCAGTGGAACCGTTTTGGGTATATGTGATTTATTACTTAACATTTTGTACTCTTTATGTAAATAAATGAATAAAATGCAGCAATTTTGCTGGGTTTTTTTAATTTAATGCTATTCATGTGCTGCACAGATTTCAGGGAATGTCCAGTCTTGGGCTACAAGTCTACAGTCACTCAATATGACTGCAGACTTGTGAACCCTCACATGAGGATTCTCCAGTGGCAGGAGCAGGCAGCCATGTGCCCACAAGTATGCGAATTGCATATTTCTGGACACATTCTGACTAGACTACTTCTTGCCTCGCTGAATGCACTTGCACTGAGCGATACCGTTCCCATCTAGTCAGCGTCTGACCGCATATATGCAAATCACTTACTTGCGGTCACAAACCGGCCACTCCCAGCATTGGCACTGTAATATCCTGACAGTCCAACTGTCTGACTGTGCAGATATAATTCAAAACCATAAGCTCATAGATTTGTTAACTTAGCTTATAGCTTCTCAGCCAGTCCCTTTAAGTAGCTGTGGCGATACATCAGCTCTCACTGTCCCGATGCGTTTCTCCCCAGTACATCCTTCCTTGGGGGTTCATCAGGGGACTTAGAAATGACCTCAATCGTCCTTAATAGGCTGTTGAGCTATAGACAGAACCATTATCCTGTCTACCAGAATCTGTGCTCCAGAATCTGAAGGGTATCAGACTTTAGGGCCTATTAGGGATAGGAAGGTATACCATATTTTGCACTTTTTTAAATTTTTTTCATTTTTTTGACATCACGTTTGTATTTTTGAATTTTTTTTTTCTTTGGGTATACTTTTCTTTATATAGGCTGTTACCCTGAACCCTGCTATGTGAATCCCTAGCGGGATTTTTTTATCTATTTTTTGATTGATGGTATTACCTGGGATTATTATTAAAGATTAATGTTTTTAGGGGTAGGTTTTGTTTGGTACTACAATATCCTGACAGCTCGCAGTGTGTGCTGTAAAGATTCACATTGAGTGACTGCAGACGTATAACCTAAGGCCAGACCGTTTAAGTGTTATTTTTATTGAATTGACTAGTACGACTGTGACGATACTACAAGTAAACAGTTTTATTTATTTTTTATGACTTTTGAACAATAAAACTTTTTTGAAAAAATATAATTTGTTTTTGTGTTGCCATATTCTGAGAGCCATATAGTTAAACATTTTCCATCAACAAAACAGCATGAGGGCTTAGTTTTTCCCTGACTAGTTTTCAGTGGCAGCATTTTCTGGCGCATACAAATTTCAAACTTGCTGATTCTTTTGTTCATTCCACCTCTCATAAAGTGTAATAAAAAGTGATCAAAAAGCACGACCTGGAGCCTGGAAGAAATTATTAGCATATAACCTTAAAACTGCTTTTCTTAACATCTACACCGCAGCTATGAGTCATACAGGTAAGACTGGTTTCACCATTCTATTACTTGTATGCCCATAGTAATAGCTTAAATTTGTTCAGGGGGTGACAGATTACCTTTAAAAACACTATAAAAAAGATCAGCATAAACACATTTTTTCTTAGAAACCTGGGATGATAGTAATGGGTAGTGTTGAGCGATACCTTCCGATACTTGAAAGTATCGGTATCGGATAGTATCGGCCGATATCCGAAAAATATCGGATATCGCCGATACCGATACCCGATACCAATACAAGTCAATGGGACACAAGTATCGGAAGCTATCCTGGATGGTTCCCAGGGTCTGAAGGAGAGGAAACTCTCCTTCAGGCCCTGGGATCCATATTCATGTAAAAAATAAAAGAATTAAAATAAAAAATATGGATATACTCACCCCTCCGGCGGCCCCTGGACCTTACCGATGTAACCGGGAGCCTCCGTTCCTAAGAATGAGGAGTTTAGGACCTTCGATGACGTCGCGGCTTGTGATTGGTCGCGTGACCGCTCATGTGACCGCTCATGCGACCAATCACAAGCCGCGACATCATCGCAGGTCCTAAACTCCTCATTCTTAGGAACGGAGGCTCCCGGTTACATCGGTAAGGTCCAGGGGCCACCGGAGGGGTGAGTATATCCATATTTTTTATTTTAATTCTTTATTTTTTACATGAATATGGATCCCAGGGCCTGAAGGAGAGTCTCCTCTCCTCCAGACCCTGGGAACCATACACTGGGAACTTCCGATTCCGATTTCCGATATCACAAAAAAAATCGGAACTCGGTATCGGAATTCCGATACAGCAAATATCGGCCGATACCCGATACTTGCGGTATCGGAATGCTCAACACTAGTAATGGGCTTACGTTCAATCCTTCAATTTTCTTGGACAACAAAAGGTAACACCAATCAGGATCGTGAATGGGCTCCAATCAAAGAAACTATGTATTCATAGAACCACAATTCAACCATTTTTTTATCTTGAAAAATAAGTAAACAACTTGAAGTGAAAAATACTAAGGATAAGAAACAGAAGAAAAGTAAGCTAAGTAAAAATAATATATCTTGGTGTCCTGTAAAAAATGTTTCAACTGGAAAGCTTTTGTTCCTTAAATTGGGGAACTGGGCACCAGTATGTCGTGGGATAATGCTTTTAATCCCTGGTTAGCAGTAATGGGTGTTATAATTAGTGTTGAGCATTCCGATACCGCAAGTATCGGGTATCGGCCAATATTTGCGGTATCGGAATTCCGATACCGAGTTCCGATATTTTTGCGATATCCGGAATCGGGATCGGGATGCATATTCATGTGTAAAATAAAGAATAAAAATAAAAAATAGGGATACACTCACCCTCTGATGCGCCCTGGTTGTAACCGCTGCAACCGGCAGCCTCCGTTCCTAAGAATGAGCGAGTGAAGGACCTGCGATGACATCACGGTCTTGTGATTGGTCGCGTAACCGCTCACGGGACCGCTCACGCGACCAATCACAAGCCGCAACGTCATCGAAGGTCCTTCACTCGCTCATTCTTAGGAACGGAGGCTGCCGGTTGCAGCGGTTACAACCAGGACGCGTCAGAGGGTGAGTATATCCCTATTTTTTATTTTTATTCTTTATTTTACACATGAATATAGATCCCAGGGCCTGAAGGAGAGTTTCCTCTCCTTCAGACCCTGGGAACCATCCAGGATCACTTCCGATATTTGTGTCCCATTAACTTGTATTGGTATCGGGTATCGGTATCGGCGATATCCGATATTTTTCGGATATTGGCCGATACAATCCGATACCGATACTTTCAAATATCGGAAGGTATCGCTCAACACTAGTTATAATGGAAAAGAGTGGAAATGGCAATAGAAAATAAGCCTTCTAATGGCAGAGAGATCAGTGGCTTAAGAATAGGCAGAATCGCAATGAAGGAGTCCTATCGATTCAGAAACGCGTTGTATGAATAAAGAAACATTATTTTTCTATTTTCTATACATTTGGGTTTTCCCGTCCTTGGCAGCGCTCCTCAGACCACAATTTTGTTTTAATTCTCCTTGGCTTTAGAGTAGATAGAGGAAGGGAGATGAAATTGAGAAAATAAGGCATACACGGTGACCATATAAGATGTTTAGGAACTTTCTACAGTTTACTCTGTTTGTTTTTTGCTAAATTATCTATACCTTACTTAGGAATTCTTATTTTTAATAGTGTGCAAAACTGATAAGTGCAAAATGTAGTTATTAACCGGAAGAGATAAGGTATGTATGCGATTTAGAGAGAATAATGTATTACACATTATGTTTATATAGTGCAATGCATGAAATATGATGCAGAAATTATGCATGTATACTTTGCGTTGTGTACTGCTCTTAAAAATTAGTGGTTTCTTCAGGCTATAGTTTAGACGATGAGCATATAATGATGGGGAAAATTCAGCCCAAGGTGCCATTTTGTGAAGTGGATGACATTTCATCTAGGGGAGATGTGAGTGTACAATTAAGTAGGAAATCCATGCCACTATTGACCTTGCAAAATACCTGTTAAAAGTGGGCTGTTTGGTATTTGAAGCTGTGTGGTTTAAATCCCTTAACTGAGAAAACCAAAGTTTTTTATTTCCTTTGTGGCAAATAAATAAAATGGCTGAGTTTAACCCATTTTGACCTGAGCCTGGTCCTTAAATTGCTTGAGTCTCTATATTTCAATTACAAAAAAGATTCCAGAGACTAGAAATTTTCCATCATTTGGGGATATGTAAACTGACCCTTAGATAGAAGATAGAAAGGGAGTATAGAGAAGAAAATAAGGCAGACAAGTTAAACCAAGGCATATAATGAAAACTGTAAGTATTTAACATTAGTTACAGTGGGGAAAATAAGTATTTGATCCCTTGCTGATTTTGTAAGTTTGCCCACTGACAAAGACATGAACAGACTGTAATTTTAAGGGTAGGTTAATTTTAACATCGAGAGATCGAATATCAAAAATAAAATCCTGAAAATCACATTGTATAAATTATATAAATTCATTTGCATTTTGCAGTAGGAAATAAGTATCTGATCCCCTACCAACCATTAAGAGTTCTGGCTCCTAGAGACCAGTTAGATGCTCCTAATCAACTCATTACCTGCATTAAAGACAGCTGTATTACATAGTCTCCTTTATAAAAGACTCCTGTCCACAGAATGAATTAATTAGTCAGACTCTAACCTCTACAACAAGGGCAAGACCAAAGAGATTTATAAGGATGTCAGAGACAAGATCATAGACCTGCACAAAGCTGGAATGGGCTACAAAACCATAAGTAAGATGCTGGGTGAGAAGGAGACAACTGTTGGCGCAACAGTAAGAAAATGGAAGAAATACAAAATGACTGTCAATCAACATCGATCTGGGGCACCTTGCAAAATCTCACCTCGTGGGGTATCCTTGATCATGATGAAGGTGAGAGATCAGCCTAAAACTACATGGGGGGAACTTGTTAATGATCTCAAGGCAGCTGGGACCACAGCCAAGAAAACCATTGGTAACACATTACGCCGTAAAGATTTAAATCCTGCAGTGCCCGCAATGTCCCCCTTTTCAAGAAGGCACATGTGCAGGCCCATCTGAAGTTTGCCAATGAACACCTGGATGTTTCTGTGAGTGATTGGGAAAAGGTGCTGTGGTCAGATGAGACAAAAATTGAGGTCTTTGGCATTATCTCAACTCGCCGTGTTTGGAGAAAGAGAAATGCTGCCTATGACCCAAAGAACACTGTGCCCACTGTCAAGCATGGAGATGGAAACATTATGTTTTGGGGGTGTTTCTCTGCTAATGGCACCGGACCACTTCACCTAATCAATGGGTCATTAAAAATGTGTCATGGCTGGGTTTTCCAGCAAGATAATGACCCAAAACATAGAGCCAAGGCAACAAAGGAGTGTCTCTCTGCTATGAGTAGCATCCACCAACATTGCAATTTTAAAATGGATCAATAAAGATTGAAATTTTAAGGAGCTGGAACTACACTCTTCTTTCAAGTATCTATCACGTCTCATCAGAACAGTGTTCCGTGCACCAGTGGTGGCTGTCGGTGAGCTGGCTTTTGCCCTTTTTTTCCACACATTTGCTGCTATGTTAAACCAACAGACCTTATCAGGGTTACATCTATTCTATTCTCTATTAATACCGCTGTTAGCTGCATTTAGTGTAGGGGTAGGTGCTGGAGGAGGGATAGTTTTGGATTAGAGGAGGAGGAGGATGATGAGAAAAAGAATAAATCATGAACTGCATACCTGATGTGTATGCAAATTGCCTCTTCTGAGAAAAAGAGGACTTAACTCTATAGCGCCTCCTGTTGGAAGTAGCGATCCTACAAGTCATAATCAACCCTTTAACAAGTCGTGCAATATGACTTAGGATAAAAGCCAAATCAGTATCTCAATTTGCAGACAGGGTGTTTCAGGCTGTTGGCCCTCGTCAGTGCGATACTGATACTGATACTGATACAGATACTGATTTGGCTTTTATCCTAAGTCATATTGCACGACTCGTTAAAGGGTTGATTATGACTTGTAGGATCGCTACTTCCAACAGGTGGCGCTATAGAGTTAAGTCCTCTTTTGCTCAGAAGAGGCAATTTGCATATTCTCCATAAGGAGAAACGTTACCTGATGTGTGTCTCTCTTGTCTTTGCTTGCCCAAGGATCTATGACCTCTGCTGCTAGCATTGTCAGATTGGAATTTTTGTACTAATTGATTAGGGCATACTGGTATTGCACCATCTCTCCACTGCAGGAAGGAGAGATGGAAACTTCTCCTTTTAGCATGGGTCAAGAAGGGGGAGAAACCAGTAATAATTGTTTGCGAAAATTCATATAACGAGAGGGTCATGGGAAATGCAGCAGGACATAAAGTCAGCCATGTGTGCCAGACTCCAAACAAGCAAGACTTCCTTGTCCCTACCAGGAGGACGACTCTCCATAAACTCCTACTTTTCAACCCATCTTCTCTGAACAAACGGGACAAGTGGGACAGCTCCCATCCTTACAACTGGGACATCCCCTGATACCATCAGGAGGTGCTCAAGGTTGTCAGGAAACACCAACTCAAGGGACTCAAGTCTGACTTGTGGAAAGAAACCAAAGACCCTCCATGAGCTTATCTGAGCCAATGACTCAAGGGAGTCAATTCCAGGGCTCCCTGAGGCCACAGCCAAAACTGTGTTGAAAAACATGCCTTCTAGCAGGTTAGCCAACAGGCACAAAGACTTGGCATGTGGTCTTCCCCTGAAAACTTTCATGTATGCCTGCTGGTGGACTGTGTAACATTAAGTATTGCCAGAGATGCCCTTTGGCTGAAGAAACACCCTTGCATCACTTCTGGCAGTGCCCATTCACATAAGCTCTATTTGATTCCCTAGAAAATGACCTCATAGTCTGTTGTGAAATTGGATTCTGGGCTCCCCCGGTGGCCACTTGTGGAATTGTACTTGTGTGCATCATCCCCTCTGTTCACCTGCTCCTATCAGGAGTTGGGAGTCGCTATATAACCTTGCTCCTCTGTCAGTTTCATGCCGGTCAACAATGTAATCAGAAGCCTTTCTGTGCATGTTCCTGCTACTAGACAACTCCCAGCTAAGTTGGACTTTTGTCCTTGTGTGTTTTTGCATTTTGTTCCTGTTCACAGCTGCTGTTTCGTTACTGTGTCTGGAAAGCTCTTGTGAGCGGAAATTGCCACTCTGGTGTTATGAGTTAATGCTAGAGTCTTAAAGTAATTTCTGGATGGTGTTTTGATAGAGTTTTCTGCTGACCATGAAAGTGCCCTTTCTGTCTTCTTGCTATCTAGTAAGCGGACCTCGATTTTTGCTAAACCTATTTTCATACTACGTTTGTCATTTCGTCTAAAATCACCGCCAATATATGTGGGGGCCTCTGTCTGCCTTTTGGGAAAATTTCTCTAGAGGTGAGCCAGGACTGTCTTTTCCTCTGCTAGGATTAGGTAGTTCTCCGGCTGGCGCTGGGCATCTAGGGATAAAAAAACGTAGGCATGCTACCCGGCCACTTCTAGTTGTGCGGCAGGTTTAGTTCATGGTCAGTATAGTTTCCATCTTCCAAGAGCTACTTCTCATATATGCTGGGCTATGTTCTCTCGCCATTGAGAATCATGACAGTTTGACCGGCCCGAAAAAAAGGGTTAAATTACTGGCTGAGAAAGGAGAGAAAAAAGAAGTCTGCTACAATTTTTTTTTTTTTTTTTTCCTCTAGTTCTGAGTGTGCTCTTAATTGAATCTCTTGCTAGTCTGCCTATACTGCAGCCTTCCTCTCTTTCTCTCCTTCTTATCCTTGAATGGCTCTGTGTTCACCTGTTTCAAATGGATCTTCAGAGTGTAGCTACAGGTTTGAATAATCTCGCCACAAAGGTACAAAATTTGCAAGATTTTGTTGTTCATGCACCTATGTCTGAGCCTAGAATTCCTTTGCCTGAGTTCTTCTCGGGGAATAGATCTCACTTTCAAAATTTTAAAAATAATTGCAAATTGTTTTTGTCCCTGAAGTCTCGCTCTGCCGGAGACCCTGCACAGCAGGTCAGGATTGTAATTTCCTTGCTCCGGGGCGACCCTCAAGACTGGGCTTTTGCATTGGCACCAGGGGATCCTGCGTTGCTCAATGTAGATGCGTTTTTTCTGGCCTTGGGGTTGCTTTATGAGGAACCTCATTTAGAGCTTCAGGCGGAAAAGGCCTTGATGTCCTTGTCTCAGGGGCAAGATGAAGCTGAAATATACTGCCAAAAATTCCGCAAATGGTCTGTGCTTACTCAGTGGAATGAGTGCGCCCTGGCGGCGATTTTCAGAGAAGGTCTCTCTGATGCCATTAAGGATGTTATGGTGGGGTTCCCTGTGCCTGCGAGTCTGAATGAGTCCATGACGATGGCTATTCAGATCGATAGGCGTCTGCGGGAGCGCAAACCTGTGCACCATTTGGCGGTGTCTACTGAGAAAACGCCAGAAAATATGCAATGTGATAGAATTCTGTCCAGAAGCAAGCGGCAGAATTTTAGACGAAAAAATGGGTTGTGCTTCTATTGTGGTGATTCTACTCATGTTATATCAGCATGCTTTAAGCGTACTAAGAAGCCTGACAAGTCTGTTTCAATTAGCATTTTTCAGTCTAAGTTTATTCTATCTGTGACCCTGATTTGTTCTTTGTCATCTATTACCGCGGACGCCTATGTCGACTCTGGCGCTGCTTTGAGTCTTATGGATTGGTCCTTTGCCAAACGCTGTGGGTATGATTTGGAGCCATTGGAGGCTCCGATACCTCTGAAAGGGATTGACTCCACCCCATTGGCTAGTAATAAATCACAATACTGGACACAAGTGACTATGCGTGTTAATCCGGATCACCAGGAGGTTATTCGCTTTCTGGTGCTGTATAATCTACATGATGTTTTGGTGCTGGGATTGCTATGGCTGCAATCTCATAACCCAGTCCTCGACTGGAGAGCTATGTCTGTGTTAAGCTGGGGATGTAAGGGAACTCATGGGGACGTACCTTTGGTTTCCATTTCATCATCTATTCCCTCTGAGATTCCTGAATTCTTGTCTGACTTTCGTGACGTTTTTGAAGAACCCAAGGTTGGTTCACTACCTCCGCACCGGGAGTGCGATTGTGCCATAGACTTGATCCCGGGTAGTAAATACCCTAAGGGTCGTTTATTTAATCTGTCTGTGCCTGAACACGCGGCTATGCGAGAATATATAAAGGAGTCCTTGGAAAAGGGACATATTCGTCCTTCGTCATCTCCCTTAGGAGCCGGTTTTTTCTTTGTGTCTAAGAAAGACGGCTCTTTGAGGCCGTGTATTGATTATCGACTTTTGAATAAAATCACGGTTAAATATCAATATCCGTTACCACTGCTTACTGATTTGTTTGCTCGTATAAAGGGGGCCAAGTGGTTCTCTAAGATTGATCTCCGTGGGGCGTATAATTTGGTGCGAATCAAGCAGGGGGATGAGTGGAAAACCGCATTTAATACGCCCGAGGGCCATTTTGAGTATTTGGTGATGCCTTTTGGTCTTTCAAATGCCCCTTCAGTCTTCCAGTCCTTTATGCATGACATTTTCCGCGATTATTTGGACAAATTTATGATTGTGTATCTGGATGATATTCTGATTTTTTCGGATGACTGGGACTCTCATGTCCAGCAGGTCAGGAGGGTTTTTCAGGTTTTGCGGTCAAATTCCTTGTGTGTGAAGGGTTCTAAGTGTGTTTTTGGGGTTCAGAAGATTTCCTTCTTGGGATACATTTTTTCCCCCTCTTCCATCGAGATGGATCCTGTCAAGGTTCAGGCTATTGGTGATTGGACGCAACCCTCTTCTCTTAAGAGTCTTCAGAAATTTTTGGGCTTTGCTAACTTTTATCGTCGATTTATTGCTGGTTTTTCTGATGTTGTAAAACCATTGACTGATTTGACTAAGAAGGGTGCTGATGTTGCTGATTGGTCCCCTGATGCTGTGGAGGCCTTTCGGGAGCTCAAGCGCCGCTTTTCTTCCGCCCCAGTGTTACGTCAGCCTGATGTTGCTCTTCCTTTTCAGGTTGAGGTTGACGCTTCTGAAATCGGAGCTGGGGCGGTGTTGTCGCAGAGAAGTTCCGACTGCTCCGTGATGAGACCTTGTGCTTTTTTTTCCCGTAAATTTTCGCCCGCCGAGCGGAATTATGATATTGGGAATCGGGAGCTTTTGGCCATGAAGTGGGCTTTTGAGGAGTGGCGTCACTGGCTTGAGGGGGCCAGACATCAGGTGGTGGTATTGACTGACCGCAAAAATTTAATTTACCTTGAGTCTGCCAGGCGCCTGAATCCTAGGCAGGCGCGCTGGTCATTGTTTTTCTCTCGGTTTAATTTTGTGGTGTCTTACCTACCGGGTTCTAAGAATGTTAAGGCGGATGCCCTTTCTAGGAGTTTTGAGCCTGACTCCCCTGGTAATTCTGAGCCCACAGGTATCCTTAAAGATGGAGTGATATTGTCTGCCGTTTCTCCAGACCTGCGGCGGGCCTTGCAGGAGTTTCAGGCGGATAGACCTGATCGTTGCCCACCTGGTAGACTGTTTGTTCCTGATGATTGGACCAGTAGAGTCATCTCTGAGGTTCATTCTTCTGCGTTGGCAGGTCATCCTGGAATCTTTGGTACCAGGGATTTGGTGGCAAGGTCCTTCTGGTGGCTTTCCCTGTCACGAGATGTGCGAGGCTTTGTGCAGTCTTGTGACGTTTGTGCTCGGGCCAAGCCTTGTTGTTCTCGGGCTAGTGGATTGTTGTTACCCTTGCCTATCCCGAAGAGGCCTTGGACGCACATCTCGATGGATTTTATTTCAGATCTGCCTGTTTCTCATAAGATGTCTGTCATCTGGGTGGTGTGTGACCGTTTCTCTAAGATGGTCCATCTGGTTCCCTTGCCTAAGTTGCCTTCTTCTTCCGAGTTGGTTCCTCTGTTTTTTCAAAATGTTGTTCGTTTGCATGGTATTCCGGAGAATATCGTTTCTGACAGAGGGACCCAATTCGTGTCTAGATTTTGGCGGGCATTCTGTGCTAGGATGGGCATAGATTTGTCTTTTTCGTCTGCTTTCCATCCTCAGACTAATGGCCAGACCGAGCGGACTAATCAGACCTTGGAGACATATTTGAGGTGTTTTGTGTCTGCGGATCAGGATGATTGGGTTGCTTTTTTGCCTTTGGCGGAGTTCGCCCTCAATAATCGGGCCAGCTCTGCCACCTTGGTGTCCCCGTTTTTCTGTAATTCGGGGTTTCATCCTCGATTTTCCTCCGGTCAAGTGGAATCTTCGGATTGTCCTGGAGTGGATGCTGTGGTGGAGAGGTTGCATCAGATTTGGGGGCAGGTAGTGGACAATTTGAAGTTGTCCCAGGAGAAGACTCAGCTTTTTGCCAACCGCCGTCGTCGTGTTGGTCCTCGGCTTTGTGTTGGGGACTTGGTGTGGTTGTCTTCTCGTTTTGTCCCTATGAGGGTTTCTTCTCCTAAGTTTAAGCCTCGGTTCATCGGCCCGTACAAGATATTGGAGATTCTTAACCCTGTGTCCTTCCGTTTGGACCTCCCTGCATCATTTTCGATTCATAATGTTTTTCATCGGTCATTGTTGCGCAGGTATGAGGTACCGGCTGTGCCTTCCGTTGAGCCTCCTGCTCCGGTGTTGGTTGAGGGTGAGTTGGAGTACGTTGTGGAAAAGATCTTGGACTCTCGTGTTTCCAGACGGAAACTCCAGTATCTGGTCAAATGGAAGGGATACGGTCAGGAGGATAATTCTTGGGTCACTGCCTCTGATGTTCATGCCTCCGATCTTGTCCGTGCCTTTCATAGGGCTCATCCTGATCGCCCTGGTGGTTCTGGTGAGGGTTCGGTGCCCCCTCCTTGAGGGGGGGGTACTGTTGTGAAATTGGATTCTGGGCTCCCCCGGTGGCCACTTGTGGAATTGTACTTGTGTGCATCATCCCCTCTGTTCACCTGCTCCTATCAGGAGTTGGGAGTCGCTATATAACCTTGCTCCTCTGTCAGTTTCATGCCGGTCAACAATGTAATCAGAAGCCTTTCTGTGCATGTTCCTGCTACTAGACAACTCCCAGCTAAGTTGGACTTTTGTCCTTGTGTGTTTTTGCATTTTGTTCCTGTTCACAGCTGCTGTTTCGTTACTGTGTCTGGAAAGCTCTTGTGAGCGGAAATTGCCACTCTGGTGTTATGAGTTAATGCTAGAGTCTTAAAGTAATTTCTGGATGGTGTTTTGATAGAGTTTTCTGCTGACCATGAAAGTGCCCTTTCTGTCTTCTTGCTATCTAGTAAGCGGACCTCGATTTTTGCTAAACCTATTTTCATACTACGTTTGTCATTTCGTCTAAAATCACCGCCAATATATGTGGGGGCCTCTGTCTGCCTTTTGGGAAAATTTCTCTAGAGGTGAGCCAGGACTGTCTTTTCCTCTGCTAGGATTAGGTAGTTCTCCGGCTGGCGCTGGGCATCTAGGGATAAAAAAACGTAGGCATGCTACCCGGCCACTTCTAGTTGTGCGGCAGGTTTAGTTCATGGTCAGTATAGTTTCCATCTTCCAAGAGCTAGTTCTCATATATGCTGGGCTATGTTCTCTCGCCATTGAGAATCATGACAATAGTCTCTGTCCCCAGAAGCAACCTGAAGCACACTGCGGTGCTTTACAGATTATTTTCCATGGAATACACCAGGAGGCCTGGCATCTTATGAGCTGTGTTAAGAATACTTTACGGCTAGCCAAAACATACCTGATCATGAACTGGGAGAAGATGTCCATCCAGCACTGCTGCTGGCTGGTCCACAGCCTGCTCAGGCACTATAACATCAAGAAGAGAGAAGAGGACTGATATCCCTCTCCTTCCCCTCCTCCACTCAATGTGTACAATGTGTACTTTCTTCCATCTCCACCTGATCCACATGCAAAGCTTCCTCTTTAACTGTGAGCAGCAAGCATTTGAGTAGACAGAGAATTGGAATGGTTACCCTGATTATGGCATCATCGCTGCTCACCATCTTGGTTAAATCCTCAAAGTTTTGTAGAACCTCACAGATGTCAGACATTCATGGAGTTGTTCACTTTTCCGGTCTTTTCCATCTGGCCCAGATCGACACAACTTCTTCCACCCAGGACTCGTCTGCAGAGAAAACAATAAAGACACATTTCACTTCTCATATTTTCAGCACGTCACCATTTATTCCCAACCTGCACAAACTCTTCATCCTACTAGTCCCCAATGCTGCTACCGTATATATTCCTATTACTGCACCTGCTATGTGGTTCACTGTGCTATCTAAATTCTAAAGCAACCCTCTAGAATATAATAATGCTGAGTTCAAATGCCCTAGAAAACGGGGCCCACATTTTGCTCCCTAGAAAGTAATATTACCCTGTATGCCCCTTTAACCGCTTAATCCCATATGACATACTATCCCGTCGATGTGACCTGGGACTTAATTCCCAGTGACAGGATAGTACGTCATAGTCGATCGGCCACGTTCACGGGGGGGATTATTACAGCTGACATTTGGCACTATGTGCCAGGAGAGGTCGTGGACCGCTCCCAGCTCATTAACCCCCGGAACACTGCGATCATACATGATCGCAGCGTTCTGGCGGCATAGGGAAGCATCACGCAGGGAGGGGGCTCCCTGCGTGCTTCCCTGAGACGCTCGGAACAAAGCGATGTGATTGCGTTGTTTAGAGGGTCTCCTACGTCCTCCTCCCTGCAGGCCCCAGATCCAAAATGGCCACGGGGCTCCTTCCGGGTCCTGCAGGGAGGTGGCTTGCAAGCGCCTGCTCAGAGCAGACGCCAGCAAGCCTCCCTGCACTGCAAAGTGTCAGATCAGCGATCTGATAATATATAGTAATGTCTCCCCCTGGGGCAATGTTATAATGTTAAAAAAATATATATTTACATGTGTAAAAAAAAATCCTAAATAAAGGAAAAATATATATATTGTTCCGATAAATATATTTCTTTACCTAAATAAGAAAAATAAAAGTACGCATGTTTAGTATCGCCGTGTCTGTAACGACCCGACCTATAAAACTGTCCCACTAGTTAACTGCGGTGCCCCATTGTCCTGGTCATCGCAGTGGTATTGCTTTCCTCTCAGAGAGAGTGATGCTACGTTTGGAGGCAATGAAGAATAACTGCATCCAGGTACCACAAACATGCAACACAGCTTACACTCCAGGCCACCAGGGGGAACTTCTGCTCCTATTTATTAGGTCACTCCCCACATAGGTAAAACTGGTCGCCTGTAGGGAAAGTTAGTCAGTTGCTGCTGAGCTCAGCTCAGTTAGTTGGTCCCTGACAGGGGTGGGATCCAGTCAGTGAACGAAGGAGAAAGGACACGGAGCTGTGCATGCCCTCAGAGCTGCAGCTCCCAGAAAGAGACACCGAAGGCAGAATTGTATTGCAGCAAGCGTGCAAGAAAGTCATAGCAAAGGAGAGGATACCAGAAGGGGACCAGCCCTGCACAGGCTGCCTCCTTCTGAGGCGCAGAAGCCCGGTAGCCAGAACACCGAGGGAGTAAGGACCTTTATGCTTTGCTCCAGAGACCGGCAGGACAGCTAATTTCACGTTACCTGTCCGCCCTACACCCAGGGGGCACGGTGACAACTACAGAGTTGGGTTATCTGTTGTGAAATTGGATTCTGGGCTCCCCCGGTGGCCACTTGTGGAATTGTACTTGTGCATCATCCCCTCTGTTCACCTGCTCCTATCAGGATGTGGGAGTTGCTATATAACCTTGCTCCTCTGTCAGTTTCATGCCGGTCAACAATGTAATCAGAAGCCTTTCTGTGCATGTTCCTGCTACTAGACAACTCCCAGCTAAGTTGGACTTTTGTCCTTGTGTGTTTTTGCATTTTGTTCCTGTTCACAGCTGCTGTTTCGTTACTGTGTCTGGAAAGCTCTTGTGAGCGGAAATTGCCACTCTGGTGTTATGAGTTAATGCTAGAGTCTTAAAGTAATTTCTGGATGGTGTTTTTATAGAGTTTTCTGCTGACCATGAAAGTGCCCTTTCTGTCTTCTTGCTATCTAGTAAGCGGACCTCGATTTTTGCTAAACCTATTTTCATACTACGTTTGTCATTTCATCTAAAATCACCGCCAATATATGTGGGGGCCTCTATCTGCCTTTTGGGAAAATTTCTCTAGAGGTGAGCCAGGACTGTCTTTTCCTCTGCTAGGATTAGGTAGTTCTCCGGCTGGCGCTGGGCATCTAGGGATAAAAAAACGTAGGCATGCTACCCGGCCACTTCTAGTTGTGCGGCAGGTTTAGTTCATGGTCAGTATAGTTTCCATCTTCCAAGAGCTAGTTTTCATATATGCTGGGCTATGTTCTCTCGCCATTGAGAATCATGACAGTTTGACCGGCCAAAAAAAAAGGGTTAAATTACTGGCTGAGAAAGGAGAGAAAAAAGAAGTCTGCTACAATTTTTTTTTTTTTTTCCTCTAGTTCTGAGTGTGCTCTTAATTGAATCACTTGCTAGTCTGCCTATACTGCAGCCTTCCTCTCTTTCTCTCCTTCTAATCCTTGAGTGGCTCTGTGTTCACCTGTTTCTAATGGATCTTCAGAGTGTAGCTACAGGTTTGAATAATCTCGCCACAAAGGTACAAAATTTGCAAGATTTTGTTGTTCATGCACCTATGTCTGAGCCTAGAATTCCTTTGCCTGAATTCTTCTCGGGGAATAGATCTCACTTTCAAAATTTTAAAAATAATTGCAAATTGTTTTTGTCCCTGAAGTCTCGCTCTGCCGGAGACCCTGCACAGCAGGTCAGGATTGTAATTTCCTTGCTCCGGGGCGACCCTCAAGACTGGGCTTTTGCATTGGCACCAGGGGATCCTGCGTTGCTCAATGTGGATGCGTTTTTTCTGGCCTTGGGGTTGCTTTATGAGGAACCTCATTTAGAGCTTCAGGCGGAAAAGGCCTTGATGTCCTTGTCTCAGGGGCAAGATGAAGCTGAAATATACTGCCAAAAATTCCGCAAATGGTCTGTGCTTACTCAGTGGAATGAGTGCGCCCTGGCGGCGATTTTCAGAGAAGGTCTCTCTGATGCCATTAAGGATGTTATGGTGGGGTTCCCTGTGCCTGCGAGTCTGAATGAGTCCATGACGATGGCTATTCAGATCGATAGGCGTCTGCGGGAGCGCAAACCTGTGCACCATTTGGCGGTGTCTACTGAGAAAACGCCAGAAAATATGCAATGTGATAGAATTCTGTCCAGAAGCGAGCGGCAGAATTTTAGACGAAAAAATGGGTTGTGCTTCTATTGTGGTGATTCAACTCATGTTATATCAGCATGCTTTAAGCGTACTAAGAAGCCTGACAAGTCTGTTTCAATTAGCACTTTACAGTCTAAGTTTATTCTATCTGTGACCCTGATTTGTTCTTTGTCATCTATTACCGCGGACGCCTATGTCGACTCTGGCGCTGCTTTGAGTCTTATGGATTGGTCCTTTGCCAAACGCTGTGGGTATGATTTGGAGCCATTGGAGGCTCCGATACCTCTGAAAGGGATTGACTCCACCCCATTGGCTAGTAATAAACCACAATACTGGACACAAGTGACTATGCGTGTTAATCCGGATCACCAGGAGGTTATTCGCTTTCTGGTGCTGTATAATCTACATGATGTTTTGGTGCTGGGATTGCCATGGCTGCAATCTCATAACCCAGTCCTCGACTGGAGAGCTATGTCTGTGTTAAGCTGGGGATGTAAAGGAACTCATGGGGACGTACCTTTGGTTTCCATTTCATCATCTATTCCCTCTGAGATTCCTGAATTCTTGTCTGACTTTCGTGACGTTTTTGAAGAACCCAAGGTTGGTTCACTACCTCCGCACCGGGAGTGCGATTGTGCCATAGACTTGATCCCGGGTAGTAAATACCCTAAGGGTCGTTTATTTAATCTGTCTGTGCCTGAACACGCGGCTATGCGAGAATATATAAAGGAGTCCTTGGAAAAGGGACATATTCGTCCTTCGTCATCTCCCTTAGGAGCCGGTTTTTTCTTTGTGTCTAAGAAAGACGGCTCTTTGAGGCCGTGTATTGATTATCGACTTTTGAATAAAATCACGGTTAAATATCAATATCCGTTACCACTGCTTACTGATTTGTTTGCTCGTATAAAGGGGGCCAAGTGGTTCTCTAAGATTGATCTCCGTGGGGCGTATAATTTGGTGCGAATCAAGCAGGGGGATGAGTGGAAAACCGCATTTAATACGCCCGAGGGCCATTTTGAGTATTTGGTGATGCCTTTTGGTCTTTCAAATGCCCCTTCAGTCTTCCAGTCCTTTATGCATGACATTTTCCGCGATTATTTGGATAAATTTATGATTGTGTATCTGGATGATATTCTGATTTTTTCGGATGACTGGGACTCTCATGTCCAGCAGGTCAGGAGGGTTTTTCAGGTTTTGCGGTCTAATTCCTTGTGTGTGAAGGGTTCTAAGTGTGTTTTTGGGGTTCAAAAGATTTCCTTCTTGGGATACATTTTTTCCCCCTCTTCCATCGAGATGGATCCTGTCAAGGTTCAGGCTATTGGTGATTGGACGCAACCCTCTTCTCTTAAGAGTCTTCAGAAATTTTTGGGCTTTGCTAACTTTTATCGTCGATTTATTGCTGGTTTTTCTGATGTTGTAAAACCATTGACTGATTTGACTAAGAAGGGTGCTGATGTTGCTGATTGGTCCCCTGATGCTGTGGAGGCCTTTCGGGAGCTCAAGCGCCGCTTTTCTTCCGCCCCAGTGTTGCGTCAGCCTGATGTTGCTCTTCCTTTTCAGGTTGAGGTCGACGCTTCTGAAATCGGAGCTGGGGCGGTGTTGTCGCAGAGAAGTTCCGACTGCTCCGTGATGAGACCTTGTGCTTTTTTTTCCCGTAAATTTTCGCCCGCCGAGCGGAATTATGATATTGGGAATCGGGAGCTTTTGGCCATGAAGTGGGCTTTTGAGGAGTGGCGTCACTGGCTTGAGGGGGCCAGACATCAGGTGGTGGTATTGACTGACCACAAAAATTTAATTTACCTTGAGTCTGCCAGGCGCCTGAATCCTAGACAGGCGCGCTGGTCGTTGTTTTTCTCTCGGTTTAATTTTGTGGTGTCTTACCTACCGGGTTCTAAGAATGTTAAGGCGGATGCCCTTTCTAGGAGTTTTGAGCCTGACTCCCCTGGTAATTCTGAGCCCACAGGTATCCTTAAAGATGGAGTGATATTGTCTGCCGTTTCTCCAGACCTGCGGCGGGCCTTGCAGGAGTTTCAGGCGGATAGACCTGATCGTTGCCCACCTGGTAGACTGTTTGTTCCTGATGATTGGACCAGTAGAGTCATCTCTGAGGTTCATTCTTCTGCGTTGGCAGGTCATCCTGGAATCTTTGGTACCAGGGATTTGGTGGCAAGGTCCTTCTGGTGGCCTTCCCTGTCACGAGATGTGCGAGGCTTTGTGCAGTCTTGTGACGTTTGTGCTCGGGCCAAGCCTTGTTGTTCTCGGGCTAGTGGATTGTTGTTGCCCTTGCCTATCCCGAAGAGGCCTTGGACGCACATCTCGATGGATTTTATTTCGGATCTGCCTGTTTCTCATAAGATGTCTGTCATCTGGGTGGTGTGTGATCATTTCTCTAAGATGGTCCATCTGGTTCCCTTGCCTAAGTTGCCTTCTTCTTCCGAGTTGGTTCCTCTGTTTTTTCAAAATGTTGTTCGTTTGCATGGTATTCCGGAGAATATCGTTTCTGACAGAGGGACCCAATTCGTGTCTAGATTTTGGCGGGCATTCTGTGCTAGGATGGGCATAGATTTGTCTTTTTCGTCTGCTTTCCATCCTCAGACTAATGGCCAGACCGAGCGGACTAATCAGACCTTGGAGACATATTTGAGGTGTTTTGTGTCTGCGGATCAGGATGATTGGGTTGCTTTTTTGCCTTTGGCGGAGTTCGCCCTCAATAATCGGGCCAGCTCTGCCACCTTGGTGTCCCCGTTTTTCTGTAATTCGGGGTTTCATCCTCGATTTTCCTCCGGTCAAGTGGAATCTTCGGATTGTCCTGGAGTGGATGCTGTGGTGGAGAGGTTGCATCAGATTTGGGGGCAGGTGGTGGACAATTTGAAGTTGTCCCAGGAGAAGACTCAGCTTTTTGCCAACCGCCGTCGTCGTGTTGGTCCTCGGCTTTGTGTTGGGGACTTGGTGTGGTTGTCTTCTCGTTTTGTCCCTATGAGGGTTTCTTCTCCTAAGTTTAAGCCTCGGTTCATCGGCCCGTACAAGATATTGGAGATTCTTAACCCTGTGTCCTTCCGTTTGGACCTCCCTGCATCCTTTTCGATTCATAATGTTTTTCATCGGTCATTGTTGCGCAGGTATGAGGTACCGGCTGTGCCTTCCGTTGAGCCTCCTGCTCCGGTGTTGGTTGAGGGTGAGTTGGAGTACGTTGTGGAAAAGATCTTGGACTCTCGTGTTTCCAGACGGAAACTCCAGTATCTGGTCAAATGGAAGGGATACGGTCAGGAGGATAATTCTTGGGTCACTGCCTCTGATGTTCATGCCTCCGATCTTGTCCGTGCCTTTCATAGGGCTCATCCTGATCGCCCTGGTGGTTCTGGTGAGGGTTCGGTGCCCCCTCCTTGAGGGGGGGGTACTGTTGTGAAATTGGATTCTGGGCTCCCCCGGTGGCCACTTGTGGAATTGTACTTGTGTGCATCATCCCCTCTGTTCACCTGCTCCTATCAGGATGTGGGAGTCGCTATATAACCTTGCTCCTCTGTCAGTTTCATGCCGGTCAACAATGTAATCAGAAGCCTTTCTGTGCATGTTCCTGCTACTAGACAACTCCCAGCTAAGTTGGACTTTTGTCCTTGTGTGTTTTTGCATTTTGTTCCTGTTCACAGCTGCTGTTTCGTTACTGTGTCTGGAAAGCTCTTGTGAGCGGAAATTGCCACTCTGGTGTTATGAGTTAATGCTAGAGTCTTAAAGTAATTTCTGGATGGTGTTTTTATAGAGTTTTCTGCTGACCATGAAAGTGCCCTTTCTGTCTTCTTGCTATCTAGTAAGCGGACCTCGATTTTTGCTAAACCTATTTTCATACTACGTTTGTCATTTCATCTAAAATCACCGCCAATATATGTGGGGGCCTCTATCTGCCTTTTGGGAAAATTTCTCTAGAGGTGAGCCAGGACTGTCTTTTCCTCTGCTAGGATTAGGTAGTTCTCCGGCTGGCGCTGGGCATCTAGGGATAAAAAAACGTAGGCATGCTACCCGGCCACTTCTAGTTGTGCGGCAGGTTTAGTTCATGGTCAGTATAGTTTCCATCTTCCAAGAGCTAGTTTTCATATATGCTGGGCTATGTTCTCTCGCCATTGAGAATCATGACAGTTATCTAAGAGACCCTATAAACAGGCTCAAGTCACCAGTCATACGGGTCTGTCCTATCCTATATGGGGGACAGAGAGAAAGACATTACATCTGTGAGGACCTTATGTGAAGCCTTAGGCAGTAAGGAACTACAACACCAAAGCACAAGGGAAGGCTACTGATTTCCACCTGGATAAGGGAACTCTGGACTTGCCTCTAAACCGGCCAGACTCTGCCTGCCCTGTGATCTGGTGCCCTGGACTGTGGATGCTGAAGTCTTCAGTAAAGGTAAAGAGACTGCAACCTTGTGTCCTCGTTCTTCACTGCGCCATTCATCATTCACCATCTACACCGGGAAGCCCTGGGGATACGCTTCACCTGTGGGAAGGTATACCATCTAGCTGCCATAACATCACCCCAGCGGACCCCTTAAAGCAGCGTCGGTCACCCTGACCGAATAACCACAGGTGGCATCACGAACATAAACTTTATCCTTTTAAAGACCTTTCCCTTTTACACGGGCGTCCCAGGGCCACGGGCCGGGTCAGCCACCGTGACATCCCCCTGTGAACCGCAGGACCCGGTACCGAGTACCCCATGGCCCCATTGGGGCACTCCATAACCCCTTCAGTGAACAACGTAAAAAAAAACACGAGGCAAAAAACAACTCTTTATTATCATACCAACAAACAAAAAGTGGAATAACGCGCGATCAAAAAACAGATATAAATAACCATGGTACCGCTGAAAACGTCATCTTGTCCCGCAAAAAACAAGCCACCACTAGTGTTGAGTGATACCTTCCGATATGCAAAGGTATCGGATTGGATCGGCCGATACCCAAAAAATATCGGATATCGCCAATACCGATACCCAATACCAATGCGTATCAATGGGACACAAAATATCGGAATGGTTCCCAGGGTCTGAAGGAGAGGAAATTCTCCTTCAGGCCCTGGGATCCATATTCATGTATAAAATAAAGAATAAAAATAAAAAATATTGATATACTCACCCTTCGGACGGCCCCTGGCTCTCACCGGTCCAAGCGTCTGCCTCGGTTCCTAAGAATGCAGAGTGAAGGACCTTCGATGACGTTGCGGCTTGTGTTTGGTCGCGTGACCGCTCATGTGACCGCTCACGCGACCAATCACAAGCCGCGACGTCATCGCAGGTCCTACACTCACTGCATTCTTAGGAACAGAGGCTGCCGGTTACATCGCTAAGGTCCAGGGTCCACCGGAGGGGTGAGTATATCCATATTTTTTATTTTTATTCTTTATTTTTTACATGAATATGGATCCCAGGGCCTGAAGGAGAGTCTCCTCTCCTCCAGACCCTGGGAACCATACACTGGGAACTTCCGATTCCGATTTCCGATATCACAAAAATATCGGAACTCGGTATCGGAATTCCGATACAGCAAATATCGGCCGATACCCGATACTTGCGGTATCGGAATGCTCAACACTAGCCACCACACAGCATCATCAGCGAAAAAATAAAAAAGTTATAGTCCTCAGAATAAAGCGATGCAAAAATAATTATTTTTTATATAAAATAGTTTTTATCGTATAAAAGCGCCAAAACATAAAAAAATGAGGTATCGCTGTAATCGTACTGACCAGAAGAATAAAACTGCTTTATCAATTTTTCTAAACGTAGAACAGTATAAACGCCCCCCCCCCCAAAAAGAAATTCATGAATAGCTGGTTTTTGGTCATTCTGCCTCACAAAAATCGGAATAAAAAGTGATCAAGAAATGTCATGTGCCTGAACAGGATACCAATAAAAACGTCAACTCGTCCCGCAAAAAACAAGACCTCACATGACTCTGTGGACCAAAATATGGAAAAATTATAGCTCTCAAAATGTGGAGACGCAAAAACTATTTTTTGCAATAAAAAGCGTCTTTTAGTGTGTGACAGCTGCCAATCATAAAAATCAGCTAAAAAAACGCTATAAAAGTAAATCAAACCCCCTTCATCACCCCCCTCTTAGTTAGGGAAAAATAATAAAATTAAAAAAATGTATTTATTTCCATTTTCCCATTAGGGTTAGGGTTAGGGTTGGGGCTAAAGTTAGGGTTAGGGCTACAGTTAGGGTTGGGGTTAAAGTTAGGGTTAGGGCTGGGGCCAAAGTTAGGGTTAGGGTTGGGGCTAAAGTTAAGGTTAAGGTTGGGGCTAAAGTTAGGGTTAGGGTTGGGGCTAAATTTAGGGTTAGGGCTACAGTTAGGGTTGGGGCTACAATTGGGGTTGGGGCTAAAGTTAGGGTTGGGGCTAAAGTTAGGGTTAGGGTTGGGGCTAATGTCAGGGTTAGGGTTGGGGCTAAAGTAAGGGTTTGGATTATATTTACGCTTGGGATTAGGGTTGGGATTAGGGTTAGGGGTGTGGTTAGGGTTATGGATGGGATTAGGGTTAGGGGTGTGTTGGAGTTAGGGGTGTGGTTAGGGTTGTGATTAGGGTTAGGGCTGTGTTGGGGTTAGGGGTGTGTTGGGGTTAGGGGTGTGTTGGGGTTAGGGGTGTGGTTGGGATAAGGGTTACGGGCATGTTCGGGTTGGTGGTGTGGTTAGGGTTATGGTTAGGGTTGGGATTAGGGTTAGAGGTGTGTTTGGGTTAGGGTTTCAGTTAGAATTGGGGGGTTTCCACTGTTTAGGCACATCAGGGGCTCTCCAAATGCGACATGGCGTCTGATCTCAATTCCAGCCAATTCTGTGTTGAAAAAGCAAAACAGTGCTCCTTCCCTTCTGAGCTCTCCCGTGCTCCCAAACAGGGGTTTATCCCAACATATGGGGCATCAGCGTACTCAGGACAAATTGGACAACAACTTTTGCCATCAAATTTCTCCTGTTACCTTTGGGAAAATACAAAACCGGGGGCTTAAAAATAATTTTTCTGGAAAAAAAAGATTTTTTATTTTCACGGCTCTGCGTTATAAACTGTAGTGAAACACTTGGGGGTTCAAAGTTCCCACAACATATCTAGATAAGTTCCTTGGGGGGGTCTAGTTTCCAATATGGGGTCACTTGTTGCGGGTTTCTACTGTTTAGGTACATCAGGGGCTCTGCAAATGCAATGTGATGCCTGCTGACCAATCCATCTACGTCTTCATTCCAAACGGCACTCTTTCCCTTCCGAGCTCTGCCATGCGCCCAAACGGTGGTTCCCCACCAGATATGGGGTATCAGTGTACTCAGGACAAATTGGACAACAACTTTTGGGGTCCAATTTCTCCCGTTACCCTTGGGGAAAATACAAAACTGGGGGCTAAAAAATAATTTTTGTGGAAGAAAAAAGAATTTTTATTTTCACGGCTCTGCGTTATAAACTGTAGTGAAACACTTGGAGGTTCAAAGTTCTCACAACACATCTATATAAGTTCCTTAGGGGGTCTTCTTTCCAAAATGGTGTCACTTGTGTGGGGTTTCAATGTATAGGCACATCAGGGGCTCTCCAAATGCGACATGGTGTCCTATCTCAATTCCAGTCAATTTTGCATTGAAAAGTCAAATGACGCTCCTTCCCTTCCGAGCTCTGCCATGCGCCCAAACAGTGGTTACTCCCACATATGGGGTATCAGCGTACTCAAGACAAATTGAACAACAACTTTTTGGGTCCAATTTCTTCTGTTACCCTTGGGAAAATAAAAAATTGGGGGCAAAAAGATCATTTTTGTGAAAAAATATGATTTTTTATTTTTACGGCTCTACATTATAAACTTCTGTGAAGCACTTGGTGGGTCAAAGTGCTCACCACACATCTAGATAAGTTCCTTAGGGGGTCTACATTCCAAAATGGTGTCACTTGTTACCCTTGGTAAAATAATACAAATTAAAGCTGAAGTAAATTTTTTGTGAAAAATAGTTAAATGTTCATTTTTTTTTTAAATATTCCAAAAATTCCTGTGAAACACCTGAAGGGTTAATAAACTTCTTGAATATGGTTTTGAGCACCTTGAGGGGTTCAGTTTTTAGAATGGTATCATACTTGGGTATTTTCTATCATATAGACCCCTCAAAGTGACTTCAAATGTGATGTGGTCCCTAAAAAAAAGGTGTTGTAAAAATGAAAAAGTGCTGGTCAACTTTTAACCCTTATAACTCCCTAACAAAAAAAAATGTTGGTTCCAAAATTGTGCTGATGTAAAGTAGACATGTGGGAAATGTTACTTATTAAGTATTTTGTGTGACATACCTCTTTGATTTAAGAACATAAAAATTCAAAGTTGGAAAATTGCAAAATTTTCAAAATTTTCGCCAAATTTTCAGTTTTTTTCATGAGGATCCATTGAAGCATTCCAGAGTTATCTATATATATAATTGTCTAAGGGTTTTTCTGTCTTTCCTGGAAATCCCGCGTCTCTGATTGGTCGAGGCTGCCTGGGCCTCGACCAATCAGCGACGGGCACAGTATCGCCGTAGATGTCATAATGGTTGCCATGGTGATGATGATGTCATAAAGGTTGCCTCGACCAATCAGCGACGGGCACAGTCTGCCACGAATTCTGGATTCATCATTGTCCATATACTATGGGGACATGCATATTCTAGAATACCCGATGTGTTAGGGCATTGTCCTCCACTGCTGTCAAGTGCGGCCATTGTGTTGTCTAAGCGTCTAATTGTCTGTCTGTCTCGGAAATCCCGCCTTGCTGATTGGTCGAGGCCAGCCGGCCTCGACCAATCAGCGATGGGCACAGTCTGCCGCGAATTCTGGAATCATCATTGTCTTCCACTGCTGTCAAGTGCCACCATTGTGTAGGATGTGTGCCTGCGTCTCCCTGTATGGGCGGCATCTCCCTGTGTTTCTATCTTAGAATGGGTCGTAAATGAAAATACACCAATGAGGATGACAGAAAAGCAGCAGCAGCAAGAAAACGACAACATCGGGAACAGGAGACACCACAACAAACTGCCGCCAGACAAGCCCAGGATAAGGAATCTCACAGACAACGTCGCCAACAGGAGACACCACAACAAACTGTTGTACGACACGAACAACATGATTGCCAAATTCATAAAAAATGAATGCTCTACCAACTAAGGCACGACCAAGACAATATTCAACAACTTGCACATTACGTAACAGATAATGAAAGTACAATTCATGAACACTACTGTGGGAATATGAATGCAGTTTGCTCTAAATGCGACTCTCTGAATTTCATTGATGAATAACCATCTGACAATCAGTTTACTCAATGCTGCCAAAAAGGAAAAGTTATGCTACCGAGACCTCACTACTCAGATCTGTTTGAGCAGTTAATGAAAGGAATGCAATGCATCAACACAGTAGAAATTTCATGGAAAATATCAGAAGCATCAACAGTTCAACATTGCACCGCCCCCCTGGATTCGGACCGTATTGTTTTAAAATTCACGGCCAGATCTACCACGGCACTGGAACACTTCACCTAGAAATAGGACAACCACCAAAATTTGCACAATTATACATCATTGATACAAATGAGGCTACAGAACAAAGGATGAACCTAAAAGAAAACGAAAAGTGTGATGCTGAACTGATGAACCAAATTGCTGTACATTTACAAAAAATAAGCCCATTTGCTGCCGCATATCGCATGCTAAAAGACGTTCAAGCTGAGGAGGAACAGAGGGCTATACAAAATGGTACTGAAATGCCTTCTATTGTCATGGCCATTAAACAAGAACGTAAATAGAATACTCGACTTTACAACAAACCACGTGTAAGTGAGGTCGCAGTTGTTTTTCAAAACGATGATGGAGAACCTCCTTTTCAAAGGGATATATTAGTCCATCTTAAGCCAGACCAAAACAACCCTTTGGTTCCTAAGACACAACGAATTAGCATTTTGCACAGCAACCTTGATGCTCTTCTGTATTCGCTATTCTTTCCAAGAGGTGAACAAGGGTGGCATGAAAACCTAAACCAACAAGGAACTTCAAGAAGAATTACACAGCTGCAATACTACAGTTTTCGTCTGTCTGTCCAAAATTACTTCAATCCTATTTTAAACGGTGGGAAACTGACACAACAGTACTTAGTTGACGCATATGTTAAAATTGAAGCTAATCGTCTAAATTTCATAAGAATGAACCAAAAACAACTTAAAGTTGAAGACTACTGCGTTCTTCAAGAACATTTGCAAAAACAATCAATTGAAAAGGGAATTCCAATTGCAAAAACAGTAATCCTCCCGTCGTCGTTTGAAGGTAGCCCCCGCAACATGCAACAGTGTTATCAAGATGCAATGGCAATAGTAACAAAGTTTGGAAGACCTGACATTTTTGTGACAATGACCTGTAATCCTAAATGGCTGGAAATTACCGAAAATCTAGAACCCTGGCAAAAAGTTGAACACAGGCCGGACTTAGTCGCACGCGTATTTCGACTGAAACTCATCAGCCTTTTGAAAGACATCAAAAATGGGCGTTTTGGAACAGTCGTAGCAATGGTACATGTCATAGAGTTTCAGAAATGAGGTCTCCCACATGCGCATATACTAATTATCTTAGACATGGATTCCAAGATTCGTACGGAGGAAGAAATCGACAATATAGTGTGGGCTGAAATTCCTAACCAAGAAAAGTATCCTGAACTGTATAATATTGTAGTCTCTCATATGGTTCATGGCCCATGCGGTGTAGCAAATCCAAAAAGTCCATGCATGGAAAACGGAAAGTGTACAAAAGGGTTTACAAAGGAGTTGAAACAGCACACTGTTAAAGACTTGGATGGCTACCCATCCTACCGGCGACAACACATTGATAATATTGCTTGCAACAAAAAAATTATAAATAACTCATGGATAGTCCCATACAACCCGTACTTATCAAAATGCTACAACTGTCACATCAAATTAGAAATCTGTGCTTCAATAAAAAGTGTAAAATATCTCTTCAAGTACATCTACAAGGGGCATGACAAAGCTTACATCGAAATATAATAGAAAACAGTCAATCACGATGAATCATCAACTTTTGTTGACTCAAGATATGTCAGTGCTCCAGAAGCTGCTTGGAGGATATTTGTGTTTCCAATGCATTCACAGTCCCATGCCATTATATGTTTAGCTATTCATTTACCAAATCAACAGCAGCTTTATTTCTTTGAAAATGCTGAAGTCAAAGATGTCTCAAAAACTTTAAGCACGACATCAACATTAATGGAATGGTTTTTGCTGAACCAACGTGATGAAAACGCAAGGCACTATTTGTACCGAGAGATTCCAGAGCATTACATTTGGAATAAAACTTGGAATCCAAGACAACGAGGAGTTAGCAGAATAATTGGATGCATGTATACTGTTAGTGTCAAGGATCAAGAAAGATATTGCCTTCGGCTGTTACTACTACATATCAAAGGAGCTAAAACTTATGACGATTTGAAAACAGTTAACAGAGTATTGCACGATACATTTAAAGCTGCAGCTTTGGCTTTAGGACTTCTATTGGATGATACTGTGTGGAAACTTACTTTTGAAGACGCAGTTACCCTACATATGCCTAAGCAACTTTGTGAATTGTTTGCCTACATCTGTGTATTTGGACCGCCTACAAATCCAGCTCAACTTTGGACAAATTTTAAAGAACATCTAATCGAGGACTACTGCTTACGTCTTCACAACAGAAGTGGAAGTTGTCAAAATTGTGAATCTTATGCCATGCAAGATGTCCAAAATATCTTACTACTACATGGAAAAATGTTTTCAGACTTTAATTTGCCCCAGCCTGCCATTCAAGTTCCACAAGTTCCAGAGTATGACGAAGCTTACGAATTATTGTTGGCAACAGAGAAGACAAACTCCTTAAATGAACAACAACGGATTGCATATGACACTATTGTGAGCGCTATAGAAAACCAAGCAGATGCAAGGCCAAAATGTTTCTTTATTGATGGTCCAGGAGGGAGCGGTAAAACATACCTCTATGAAGTTATAATGCACCACGTTAGAGGGTTGGGAAAAGTCGTATTGCCGTCGGCTACAACAGGGATTGCAGCAAACCTTTTACGAGGAGGTCGCACTATCCATTCACTCTTTGGGATACCAGTTCCAGTTAATGAAATCTCTATTTCCAGAATAAAACAAGACACATTTGCAGGAAGACTGTTAAAAAATGCACATGTTTTCATACTTGACGAGTGCACCATGGCACCCAAATATGCTTTGAGCTTAATTGACAGACTTCTGCGTGAAGTAATGACTACAAATGTTGCTGAAAAAAATAAAATTCCATTTGGAGGTAAAGTTTTTGTCATTGGCGGAGATTTTAGGCAATGCCTTCCAGTCATACCAAATGGAACAAGAACAGATGTTATCGAGTCCAGCTTAAAAATGGCTGACCTTTGGAAACAGTTCAATAAACTCCAACTAATTAACAATATGCGATCTTCGGACCCAGAGTATAGCAACTGGCTTCTTAAACTTGGCAACGGTGAACTTAGCAATGAATACAACCTTGGAGAAGATATTATTGAAATACCAGAAGACATGTTGTGCACTGCATCGTAACTGATGTTTTTGGACAATGCATTGAAATTTATGCGAACGACCAAAGCAGTGTTGAGAGGGCCTCTTCTCATGCAATTCTCTGTCCCAAGAATTATGACGTGGCTCTGCTAAATTCCCAGGTGATGGATAGAATGCCTGGTGAGTATAAGTTGTATAAAAGTGATGATTCAGTGGATGTAGACAATGAAGATGAACGAGAGCATTATGCAGTTGAATTTTTAAGTAGTCTAACGCCATCAGGAATGCCATCCCACAGACTTCAACTGAAAGTTGGAACAATCATAATTTTGCTGCGGAATCTAAATACGAAAAATGGTCTAGGTAATGGAACTCGCCTTATTGTTACAGGACTCCATTCTCACGTCATTCAAGCAAGAGTGATCACTGGATCAGCAAAAAGAGATGAAGTGTTCATTCCACGCCTTGATTTATGTCCTTCAGACACGGGTCTTCCATTTAGGCTTCGGCATCGACAGTTTCCAATAAAACCAGCTTTTGCCATGACAATAAACAAGTCACAAGGTCAAACTCTACACTGTGTTGGCATATATCTACCGCAGCCCGTTTTTGGTCATGGACAACTCTACGTTGCATTTTCAAGAGTTAAAATGAGATCCAACGTCAAGGTGCAAGTTCTTCCTACCCCGTCACAAGGAAAGTTGCTTATAGGTAGTCAAAAGGTATTCACAAGAAATGTGGTGTACAAAAATATATTGGCTTGATATTGTTAATAAATATATTATAGTGTCAATGTCCTTTTGTCCAATGATTTATTTAAATACAGTTACAGTTCATGTAATGTGGTTTATATATTTTGATTTTCATAATTTCATTCAATTGTATTAAGTTCTATGACTAATAAAATTTAATGATAATAAATATATTTTACTCATTATTGCATTATTCTTCAATCTTCATAAATAAACTACATACATATTCTAGAATACTACGCTATATACTACGTGGCCGGCCGCGAACAATCAGCGACAGGGATATGGTGCCCACACTGCTAAATACTGCGTGGGCTGTGTGATATACTGCAGGGGCTGCTATATACTACGTGGCCAGTGTTATATACTGCGTGGGCTGTGTGACATACTGCGGGTGCTGTGCTATATACTACATGGGCAGTGTTATATACTACGTGGGCTGTGTGATATACTGCAGGGGCTGTGCTATACTACATGGGCAGTGTTATATACTACGTGAGGTGTGTGATATACTGCGGGGGCTGTGCTATATACTACATGGGCAGTGTTATATACTTAGTATATAGGAGGCATGTAGTATATAGCAGACAAATAGTACGTGGCCTGTGCTATATACTATGTGGCTGCTATATACATACATACATATTCTAGAATACCAGATGCGTTAATACAGGCCACGCACTATATATAACACAGCCCACTTACTATATAACACAGCCCACGCAGTATATAGCAGCCACGCAGTATATAACACAGGCCACGCAGTATATAACACAGGGCACATAGTATATAGCACAGCCCACGCAGTATATAACTGCGCCGCCCTCTGCCTGAACAGTCAGTGCGGAGAGTCGGGATGCTGAAGAGCAGCGATGAGAGGTGAGTATGTGATATTTTGTTTTTATTGCCTCAGCAGCAGCATTACATGTGGCACAATGCTGTATGGAGCGTCTATGGGGCCATAAAGAACTGCATGGAGCATTACATGGGGCATCTATGGGGCCATAACTGCATGGAGCATTATATGGGCCATCTATGGGGCCATAACTGCATGGAGCATTATATAGAGCATCTATGGGGCCATAACTGCATGGAGTATTATATGGGGCATCTATGGGGCCATATAGAACTGCATGGAGCATTATATGGGGCATCTAATGGGCCATAACTGCATGAAGCATTATACTACATGACTGGGCAAAATACTACGTGACTGGGCAATATACTACGTGGACATGCAATCTACTGCGTGGGCTGCGCAATGTACTGCGTGGGCTGCGCAATGTACTGCGTGGGCTGTGCAATGTACTACGTGGGCTGCGCAATGTACTGCATGGCTGCGCAATGTACTGCGTGGGCTGCGCAATGTACTGCGTGGCTGCGCAATGTACTACATGGGCTGCGCAATGTACTGCGTGGCTGTGCAAAATACTGCATGGGCTGTGCAATATACTACGCATACATATTCTAGAATACCCGATGCATTCGAATCGGGCCACCATCTAGTAACCTCATAAAGGTGCAGTGGTCAGAATTGTAAAAATTGGCCCAGTCATTAACGTGCAAACCACCCTTGGGGTTAAGGGGTTAATAGTCACAGTAACCTTAGTTCCCCTATAACAGAAAGTGCCCACTTAACATTGAATAATGTCCCGAGCCTCCCCATGTACAGCTCCCATATACACAGCATGATGTTCTCTTATACATAACATGATGCCTCCTCACTGTAATGTACCCCACACAGTATACTGACCCATAGAACCCCCCAAACTGCTTGATGGCCCCAACACTTTGTGATGGCCCCTTCACTGTAAGCCCTACTCTGTATGATGGCCCCCTAGATAGCATATCACATAGTATAATGTGCCAGATAGTCCTCAATATAGTATAATGCATTCCCCATAGGCTTGTATAGTATAATGCATTCCCCATAGGCCTATATAGTATAATGCATACCCCTTAGGCCGGTATAGTATAATGCATTCCCCATAGGCCTATATAGTATAATGCATACCCCATAGGCCGGTATAGTATAATGCATTCCCCATAGGACTGTATAGTATAATGCATTCCCCATAGACCTGTATAGTATAATCAATTCCCCATAGGCCTGTATAGTATAATGCATTCCCCATAGGCCTGTATAGTATAATGCATTCCCCATAGGCCTGTATAGTATAGTGCATTCCCCATAGGCCTGTATAGTATAATACTCTCCCCATAGGCCTGTATAGTATAATGCACCCCCCATAGGCCAGTACAGTATAATGCACCCCCACAGGCAGCCAGCACAGTATAATGCACCCCCATTGGCAGCCAGTACAATATAATGCACCCCCATAAGGCAGCCTGAATAATATAATGCACCCCCATTAGGCAGCCAGTACAGCAAAATGCACCCCCATTAGTCAGTCTGTACAGTATAATGCACCCCCATTAGGCAGCCAGTACAGTATAATGCACCCCATAGGCAGCCAGTACAGTATAATGGACACCCATTAGGCAGTCTGTATAGTATAATTCACCCCATTAGGCAGTCAGTACAATATAATGCACCCCCATTAGGCAGCCTGAATAGTATAATGCACCCCCATTAGGCAGCTAGTACAGTATAATGCACCCTCATTAGGCAGTCTGCATAGTATAATGCACCCCATTAGGCAGCCAGCACAGTATAAGGCACCCCAATTAGGCAGCCAGTACAGTATAATGCACCTCTATTAGGCAGCCTGTATAGTATAATGCACCCCCATTAGGCACCAGTACAATATAATGCACCCCAATTAGGCAGCCAGCATAGTATAATGCATCCCCATTAGGCAGCCTGTATAGTATAATGCATCCCAATAAGGCAGCCAGCATAGTATAATGCATCCCCATTAGGCAGCCTGTATAGTATAGTGCACCCCCATTAGGCAGCCAGTACAGTATAATGCACCCCCATTAGGCAGCTTGTATAGTATAATGCACCCCCATTAGGCACCAGTACAATATAATGCACCCCCATTAGGCAGCCAGCATAGTATAATGCATCCCCATTAGGCAGCCTGTATAGTATAGTGCACCCCCACTAGGCAGCCAGTACAGTATAATGCACCCCCATTAGGCAGCTTGTATAGTATAATGCACCCCATTAGGCAGTCTGTATAGTATAATGCAACCCCATTAGGCAGCCTGTATAGTATAATGCACCCTCATTAGACAGCCTGTATAGTATGATGCACCCCCATTAGGCAGCCTGTATAGTATAATGCACCCCCAATAGGCAGCCTGAATAGTATAATGTACCGGATAAAAAAAATTCAATACTCACCTCTCTTCCTCCTTGTTCCCACGGTGCTCTGAGCATCCACGCATCTCCAGACAGCAGGCGCCAAGTACTGACATCATAGCAACCCCCTGTCAATGTCGACATCGGTGATGTCAGACGCTGACAGGGGGATGATGGGAGAAGGAGAGTAACACTCCCTCTCTCATCAATGCGGTCAGCTGTATCGGCATGTAGCCGATACAGCTGACCCTGTGATGACGGGCGGGGGGCCCACTGCTAGCACCGGGCCCCCCACTGCTTCCTCATGGGCCCCATAGCAGCTGGCGGCAGAGCAGGGAGATCATGTCTCCCTGCTCTGCGGCAGAATGTAACTATATCGGCACGCTGTGCACGCCAATACAGTTACATAGCGTAGCTCTGGGTGGGCCCCCTCAGAGCGCCCTGGGCCACCACCCCCTCTGCCTTCTCGGCAGCTACACTACTTGCTAAACCATTAAGTTGAGCACATGGGCCAGGCATGGTACATGTGCCAGGTTGCCAAGCTTCAGGGCCACCACCAGGTTACAGCCATTATCATGCACAACCATGCATGGATGTAGTTTCAGCGGCAGGTGCCACAGATCTGTCTAGTCTGTTATACATGTTAGATCAAGGATGAGGAGCAGGTGCAGGAACTGATGTAGAAGGTGGAGGAGACTCTGTCATCTCTTGTAGATTGTGAGCCTTCGCGGGCAGGGTCCTCTCTCCTACTGTACCAGTTATGACTTGTATTGTTCAAGATTATTGTACTTGTTATTATGTATACCCCTCCTCACTTGTAAAGCGCCATGGAATAAATGGCGCTATAACAATAAATAATAATAATAATAATAATAATAATCCCAGGGTCCGACTCAGTCCTAGCCTCCACCAGGTTCACCCAGTGTGCTGTCAGGGAAATGTAGCATACTTGGCCAAAAGCATTTGTCCACGTGTTGGTGCTTAAGTGGACCTTTCCAGTAACTGTGTTAGGCATGGTGATGGTATGGGACACATACTGGTGTAAGATGGCTAAGTCACACTGAGGAAAAAGTGGTGGCTGGGAGGTTGCAGAAAGTCTCAGTGTCCACATGCCTAAACTTTTATGGGGCCACAATATTTCCAGGGCAAGCAGCCTAGAAAAGAATTTAGTATGAGCCCTCCAACATTTTTACATGAGGGCCGCCTGATGGCCCTCCAAAATATATGACGGAGGGCCACCTGATGGCCCTCCAAAATGTACAACTGAGTACCACCTGATGCCCCTCCAACATTTATAACTAATTGCCCTCCAAAATGTGTGACTGTGGGTCGCCTGATGGCCCTCCAAAATTTATGAATGATGGCCCTCCAAAATGTATGACTGAGGGCCGCCTCATGGCCCTCCAAAATATATGATTGAGGCCCACTCTTGCACAGTGGCTCACTGGAGGATTCTCCTGTGGGTCCACCCAAGCCTGTGTGAACGTAACCTAAGGGGTGGAGGAGGCAGGTTTTTTTTCTCTTTTTTTATTTGCCTTATATACAAGTCATTACTAGTGTTGAGCGATACCGTCCGATATTTGAAAGTATCGGTATCGGCCGATACCGGCAAAGTATCGGATCTAATCCGATACCGATACCCGATACCAATACAAGTCAATGGGACACCAAGTATCGGACGGTATCCTGTATGGTTCCCAGGGTCTGAAGGAGAGGAAACTCTCCTTCAGGCCCTGGGATCCATATCAATGTGTAAAAGAAAGAATTAAAATAAAAAATAGGGATATACTTTCCCTCTGATGCGCCCTGGACTTTACCGCCGTAACCGGGAGCCGTTGTACCTAAGAATGCGCGCTTGAAGGGCCTTAGATGACGTCACGGCGCTCTGATTGGTCCGTAGCGGTCGCGTGACTGCTACGCGACCAATCACAAAGCAGTGACGTCACCTAAGGTCTTTCAAGCGCTTGAAATACCTTAGAAGACGTCCGCAGCTTCTGATTGGTCGCGTAGCGGTCGCGTGACCGCTACGCGACCAATCACAAAGCAGTGACGTCACCTAAGGTCTTTCAAGCACTTGAAAGACCTTAGGTGACGTCACTGCTTTGTGATTGGTCACGTAGCGGTCACGCGACTGCTACGGACCAATCAGAGCGCCGTGACGTCATCTAAGGCCCTTCAAGCGCGCATTTTTAGGTACAACGGCTCCCGGTTACGGCGGTAAAGTCCAGGCTGCGTCGGAGAGGTGAGTATATCCCTATTTTTTATTTTAATTCTTTCTTTTACACATTGATATTAATCCCGATACCGATTCCCGATACCACAAAAGTATTGGATCTCGGTATCGGAATGCTCAACACTAGTTACAATAAAAATAATGTTTCCTAACCATTTTTCCTTTGAAATCCATTTTAACTTCGGTTTCCTAGGTTTTATTGTCAGTCCGTAAATGTGGTGGAAAACTCTGACAACATTGTTCCCAGCAGCAACCTGTGAGTCAGAGATGCATCCAGGCATATTCCCCATGCTGTTCCCATTCCATTTTAGCACTTATTCCATCCATTTCAGTGATTTTAATTCCCCCCAGGCCTCCTGAGAGAGTCTGCCAGAAAAATGCTCAAGTTTCTCATTGACTTCCATTACACTCGTTACTTGAGTCAAACACCTGTAAGAAGATGGACCAGAACCTTTCTTGCACTGGTTCTGGAACTGTTGGGGCTGTCACCATTGTTGCCTGGAGGAAAGCTTTTTGACCCAGACTAACCTTTGCATTGTTCAACAGGGGGCGTGTCTGTGATAAAAGGGGCTGTTCGTGGGAAGGCAGGCAGAGACTTGACGGGAAGACAGCCAGCGCAGCAGGGGAAAGTTGGTGCTCGAACCTTCGACCAACGTGACAGCGCAGGCCCACGCTATAGACTCCCGACTGTCAAGTACAGTGACTGTGAGCAGAGACCTGCAGTTTGCCCGCTGGCTCCTACATCTGAAAGTGGCAGATGCTCCAGGACATTTTTATGCTGCGCGCGTACCGCCTGAGACAGACAGGGTGACTTACATAGAACTGTGTCCTACCTCACCTGTAGTGTTCTGCCAAGCTGAACCATGCTCAGTCAGCATCAGAGACTATTCTGGAATTATCATGTCGAATCCAGATACAGGACCCCACTCAAGACAGCGAGGACTTGTCGCCACCATCAAGAACCGGATCAAAAACCTCTTCAGTACTAACCTGGATTCATCATGCCCTGGTTGTGAAGGCGCCACCGTTAAACATTAGTACTCTTCAGCTGAGAAGCCGCCGGACTGATAAGTTTAACCCCTCATGAACAGTTGCTTAATCTATTGCTATTGTTACTTTAACCCACCCTTATACTGGTCCTTTCCCTCCTGCCATATCCCTGTTTACCCATCACCTCCCTGCATGGAGCAATCCCCTTGTTATTAAACCTGTTAACTCTTGTTCTGCCTCCTGTCCATCACTGCATCCTGCAACCTGCTCACACAGCCAAGGAATCCAAAGTGCTTGATTCGAGTAATGAGCACCCGAGCATTTTAATGCTCACTCATCACTAGTGGTATTAACTCTGGAACGCTTCAACATATTTCCGTGATTCTCAGATTGATTTTTGCATGACACATTGTACTTTATGTTACTGATAAATTCAGATTGATATCTTTTGTGTTTATTTGTAAAAATATTGGAATTTTGATGAAAATTTTGAAACATTTTCAATTTTCAAACTTTCAATCCCTATATCCTTAGAGGTAATTTGTCAGGTCATGTTTGCGCACTATACGAATAGTATCCTGAAATAGGGCTTGGGCAGCCCATTCAGGATACATAACTTTTATTTTTGTACGTTGCCTCATTTACAGTCGTTTGCTGGCTAGCCAAGCATATGTAAATGCAAAATAAATATTCACCCCTTCCTTCACCCATAATTCTGCCCACCCCTCTATGCCAGCGTCAATGATTGGGTGCAGTCATTCTGCCGTATTACTCGCCCGAGTATCAGATCCTTGGACTGGCTGTCTGCTCTCCTGCGTGATCGTGACAACATGAATTTCTACGCAGCTGTCATGCTCAGGTTAGGAGAGCAGACATGTCTTTTTTTACTTTTTTACATATTTAATTTTACTTTTTTTCCACTTTTTAACTTAGTCCCACTGTTGGACATGTACATTTTTAACTTTGATCGTTGGTCTCATGCATTGCAGCACTGTCTCACTGACAAAGTCTCTTAGACTCTGCTCATAGCTGGGTCTAACAGGTCACCTTACCCTTGGGTTATTAGATGACCTCAGGGTACCATGGCAACGATCCACATGATCCTGCCATAGGAGTTCTTTTAACCACTTAGAGATCGTTATAGCAATTAACAACGGTCTTTAATGGGTTATTCGGTCCTGATTGGCTGGGCTGATTGTTGTGAATTCCGTCCTTGGGCTCCATCCTGTGGTCATGAATGGTATTTTTGGGAGTTCTGCTCTTGGGCTCCCTCTGGTGGTTTCAAGTGGAACTTAGCAGCTGCTTTCACTAATCGGTGCCCTGGCCTTGTTATTTAACTGGGCTTTAGGCTGTAGTTGATGCCAGCTGTCAATGTTCCTTCCTGTGGATTCAGTCCTTTCCTGGAAGTTCTCTGTTGGTCAGTCCATTTCAGCTTAAGATAAGTTCTGCTAGTTTTTGGGTGTTTCCCTGCCTATGACCTTTTGTTCAGTTTAAGTTATGTCTCTTTTGTCCAGCTTGTCATCATGAAATATTCCGGCTAGTTGGAAGCTCTGGGGTTGCAGATTTGCCCCTCCACACCGTGAGTCGGTGTGGAGGTTATTTTTGTAAACTCTGCGTGGACATTTAGTTTTTATACTGACCGCACAGTAGCCTTTTCTTTCTCTGTCTATTTAGATAGTAGTGGCCTCCTTTGCTAAAATCTAGTTTCATTTCTGAGTTTGTCATTTCCCTCTTCACTCACCGTCAATATTTGTGGGGGGCTATCTTTCCTTTGGGGGTTTCTCTGAGGCGAGATAGTTTTCCATTTCCATCTTCAGGGGTAGCTAGTTCTTAGGCTGTGAAGAGGCGTCTAGGCAGAGATAGGAACGCTCCACGGCTATTTCTAGTGTTGGTGTTAGGAGTAGGGATTGCGGTCAGTAAAGTTACCACCTCCTCAGAGCTAGTATATTATTTGTTTTACCCACTAGGTCATCTCAGTACCACTCCGTAACCACCAGGTCATAACAGTACAGCTGGCCTACAAAGTGTTAAATGCATCTCAAAAGAGGGAAGAGAAAGTTCTGAGTCATAGTTTTTTTTCCCTTGTTGCTTGTTTCGTCTTTTTTTTTCCCCTTGATTTTTGGATGGTGCAGGAGCTTGGTACTGATATGGAGGTTCAGGGTCTGTCTGCGCGTGTTGATCATCTCGCTGCAAGGGTACAGAGTATCCAAGATTATGTTGTTCAAACTCCTGTTTCTGAGCCTAAAATTCCTATCCCTGATTTGTTTTCTGGGGATAGATCTAGGTTTTTGAATTTTAAAAATAATTGCAGATTGTTTTTTGGTCTGAGACCCCGTTCCTCTGGTGACCCCATTCAGCAGGTGAAGATTATTTCTCTGCTGCGTGGTGACCCGCAGGATTGGGCATTCTCCCTTGAGCCAGGGAATCCTGCATTGCTCAATGTAGATTCATTTTTTCAAGCACTTGGATTGCTTTATGATGAACCCAATTCTGTAGATCAGGCAGAAAAAATTTTGCTGGCTCTGTGTCAGGGTCAGGAAGCGGCAGAGATATATTGTCAGAAATTTAGGAAGTGGTCTGTGCTTACAAAATGGAATGAGGATGCCCTGGCTGCTATTTTCAGAAAGGGTCTTTCTGAAGCTCTTAAAGATATTATGGTGGGGTTTCCCACACCTGCTGGTTTGAATGAATCAATGTCTCTGGCCATTCAGATTGATCGGCGCCTACGTGAACGTTAGGTTGTGCACCATATGGCGGTGTCCTCTGGACAGAGTTCTGAGCCTATACAATGTGATAGAGTTTTGACAAAAAGCAGAACGGCAGGAGTTCTGACGTCAGAATGGGCTGTGTTTTTACTGTGGTGACGCTACTCATGCTATCTCTGATTGCCCGAAGCGAACTATGAGGGTTGCTAGTTCGGTTACCATCAGTACTGTACAGCCTAAATTTCTCTTGTCTATTACCCTGATTTGCTCATTGTCATCCTTTTCTGTAATGGCATTTGTGGATTCTGGCGCTGCACTGAACTTAATGGACCTAGAATTTGCCAAGCGCTGTGGTTTTTCCTTGGAGCCTTTGCAGAGTCCTATTCCCTTAAGGGGGATTGATGCTACGCCATTGGCCAAGAATAAACCTCAGTACTGGACACAGTTAGCCATGAACATGGCTCTAGCACATCAGGAAAATATTCGTTTTTTGGTGTTGCATAATTTGCATGATGTGGTTGTGCTGGGGTTTCCATGGTTACAGGTACATAATCCAGTACTGGATTGGAAATCTATGTCTGTGACTAGTTGGGGTTGTCAGGGGATACATAGTGACATTCCTCTGATGTCAATTTCCTTGTTCCTTCTTCTGAAGTTCCTGAGTTTTTGTCGGATTTCCAGGATATATTTGAGGAGCCTAAATCCAGTCCTCTGCCTCCTCATAGGCACTGTGATTGCGCTATTAATTTGATTCCTGGCTGTAAGTTCCCTAAGGGTCGACTTTTCAATCTGTGCCAGAGCATGCCGCTATGCGGACTTATGTAGAGGAGTCCTTGGAAAAGGGGCATATTCGCCCGTCTTCGTCACCGTTGGGAGCGGGATTCTTTTTTGTTGCCAAGAAGGATGGCTCCTTGTGGCCCTGTATAGATTATCGCCTTCTCAATAAGATCACGGTCAAATTCCAGTACCCTTTGCCTTTGCTCTCTGATTTGTTTGCTCGGATTAAAGGGGCTAGCTGGTTTACCAAGATTGACCTTCGAGGGGCGTATAATCTGGTCCGCATCAAACAGGGTGATGAATGGAAAACAGCATTTAATACGCCCGAAGGCCATTTTGAATATCTTGTGATGCCTTTCGGGCTCTCTAATGCTCCATCTGTGTTTCAGTCATTTATGCATGATATTTTTCGGGAGTATCTGGATAAATTTATGATTGTATATTTGGACGATATTTTGTTTTTTTCCGATGATTGGGAGTCTCATGTGAAGCAGGTCAGGATGGTATTTCAGATTCTTCATGCTAATACACTGTTTGTGAAGGGGTCTAAGTGCCTTTTTGGAGTTCAGAAGGTTTCTTTTCTGGGGTTCATTTTTTCTCCCTCAGCTATTGAAATGGACCCTGTTAAGGTCCAGGCTATTTATGATTGGACGCAGCCCACATCTGTGAAGAGCCTTCAGAAGTTTTTGGGCTTTGCTAATTTTTATCGCCGCTTCATTGCTAATTTTTCTACTGTGGTTAAACCTCTGACCGATTTGACCAAGAAAGGTGCAGATGTGGTGAATTGGTCCTCTGCGGCTGTGGAGGCCTTTCAGGAGCTTAAGCGTCATTTTACTTCTGCCCCTGTGTTGCGTCAGCCAGATGTCTCTCTCCCTTTTCAGGTTGAGGTTGACGCTTCTGAGATTGGGGCAGGAGCTGTTCTG
This sequence comes from Ranitomeya variabilis, assembly GCF_051348905.1. NCBI lineage: Eukaryota > Metazoa > Chordata > Amphibia > Anura > Dendrobatidae > Ranitomeya > Ranitomeya variabilis. The sequence continues at coordinate 467,055,001 of NC_135237.1, read as the reverse complement.
TCTCAGAGAAGTTCTGATGGCTCTGTGTTGAAACCGTGTGCTTTCTTCTCCAGAAAGTTTTCACCTGCTGAGCGTAATTATGATGTCGGCAATCGGGAGTTGTTGGCTATGAAGTGGGCATTCGAGGAGTGGCGACATTGGCTTGAGGGAGCCAAGCATCGTGTTGTGGTCTTGACCGATCATAAGAATCTGATTTACCTTGAATCAGCCAAGCGGTTGAATCCTAGACAGGCTCGGTGGTCTTTGTTTTTCTCCCGTTTTGATTTTGTGGTCTCGTATCTTCCGGGATCTAAGAATGTGAAGGCTGATGCCCTGTCTAGGAGTTTTTTGCCTGATTCTCCTGGAGTCCGTGAGCCGGCTGGTATTCTCAAGGAGGGGGTGATTCTTTCTGCTATCTCCCCTGATTTACGGCGGGTGCTTCGGGAGTTTCAGGCTGATAGACCCGACCGCTGTTCTGTGGGGAAATTGTTTGTTCCTGATAGATGGACTAGTAAGGTGATTTCTGAGATTCATTGTTCAGTGTTGGCTGGTCATCCTGGGATCTTTGGTACCAGAGATTTGGTTGCCAGGTCCTTTTGGTGGCCTTCTTTGTCACGGGATGTACGTTCCTTTGTGCAGTCCTGTGGGATCTGTGCCCGGGCTAAGCCCTGCTGTTCTCGTGCTAGTGGGTTGCTTTTGCCTTTGCCTATCCCTGAGAGGCCCTGGACGCATATTTCCATGGATTTTATTTCTGATCTTCCTGTTTCTCAGAAGATGTCTGTCATCTGGGTGGTTTGTAACCGTTTTTCTAAAATGGTCCATTTGGTACCTTTGCCTAAGTTGCCTTCCTCCTCTGATTTGGTTCCTTTGTTTTTCCAGCATGTGGTTCGTTTGCATGGTATTCAGGAGAATATTGTGTCTGACAGAGGTACCCAGTTTGTTTCTAGGTTTTGGCGGTCCTTTTGTGGTAGAATGGGCATTAATTTGTCTTTTTCTTCGGCGTTTCACCCTCAGACAAATGGACAGACGGAGCGAACCAATCAGACCTTGGAAACCTATTTGAGATGCTTTGTGTCAGCTGATCAGGATGATTGGGTTACCTTCTTGCCGTTGGCCGAGTTTGCCCTTAATAATCGGGCTAGTTCTGCTACCTTGGTTTCGCCTTTTTTTTGTAATTTTGGTTTTCATCCTCGCTTTTCTTCAGGGCAGGTTGAGCCTTCGGACTGTCCTGGGGTAGATTCTGTGGTGGACAGGTTGCAGCGGATTTGGACTCATGTGGTGGACAATTTGACATTGTCTCAGGAAAAGGCTCAACGTTTTGCTAACCGCCGTCGGTGCGTTGGTCCCCGGCTTCGGGTTGGGGATTTGGTCTGGTTGTCTTCTCGTCATGTTCCTATGAAGGTCTCTTCCCCTAAGTTCAAACCTCGTTTTATTGGTCCTTATAGGATTTCGGAAATTATCAATCCGGTGTCTTTTCGTTTGGCCCTTCCAGCTTCGTTTTCCATTCATAATGTGTTCCATAGATCTTTGTTGCGGAGATATGTGGTGCCCGTGGTTCCCTCCGTTGACCCTCCTGCTCCGGTGTTGGTTGGGGGGGAGCTGGAGTATGTGGTGGAGAAGATTTTGGATTCTCGTCTTTCAAGGCGGAAACTTCAGTATCTGGTCAAGTGGAAGGGTTATGGCTAGGAGGATAACTCTTGGGTTTTTGCCTCCGATGTCCATGCTGCCGATTTGGTGCGTGCTTTTCATTTGGCTCATCCCGATCGGCCTGGGGGCTCTGGTGAGGGTTTGGTGACCCCTCCTCGAGGGGGGGGTACTGTTGTGAATTCCGTTCTTGGGCTCCATCCTGTGGTCATGAATGGTATTTTTGGGAGTTCTGCTCTTGGGCTCCCTCTGGTGGTTTCAAGTGGAACTTAGCAGCTGCTTTCACTAATCGGTGCCCTGGCCTTGTTATTTAACTGGGCTTTAGGCTGTAGTTGATGCCAGCTGTCAATGTTCCTTCCTGTGGATTCAGTCCTTTCCTGGAAGTTCTCTGTTGGCCAGTCCATTTCAGCTTAAGATAAGTTCTGCTAGTTTTTGGGTGTTTCCCTGCCTATGACCTTTTGTTCAGTTTAAGTTATGTCTCTTTTGTCCAGCTTGTCATCATGAAATATTCCGGCTAGTTGGAAGCTCCGGGGTTGCAGATTTGCCCCTCCACACCGTGAGTCGGTGTGGAGGTTATTTTTGTAAACTCTGCGTGGACATTTAGTTTTTATACTGACCACACAGTAGCCTTTTCTTTCTCTGTCTATTTAGATAGTAGTGGCCTCCTTTGCTAAAATCTAGTTTCATTTCTGAGTTTGTCATTTCCCTCTTCACTCACCGTCAATATTTGTGGGGGGCTATCTTTCCTTTGGGGGTTTCTCTGAGGCGAGATAGTTTTCCATTTCCATCTTCAGGGGTAGCTAGTTCTTAGGCTGTGAAGAGGCGTCTAGGCAGAGATAGGAACGCTCCACGGCTATTTCTAGTGTTCGTGTTAGGAGTAGGGATTGCGGTCAGTAAAGTTACCACCTCCTCATAGCTAGTACATTATTTGTTTTACCCACTAGGTCATCTCAGTACCACTCCGTAACCACCAGGTCATAACAGCTGATACTGCAGGGTGTCAGTTATCATGAACAGCTGTCACCCACAGTTATTGCGCCCATGGGTGGGTGATGGGGGGCACTTTCATTTATTCCTGACATTCATTTTAAAACGGCGATCAGGAATAAGACCCCTTAACGACTACTGTTTTAATGCATATTGGCGGTCATTAAGGGGTTAATGAATGACAAAAATCACCCATTAATGAGTTAATTTCACAACAATTGCATGAGTTATGGAATATATAGTGGAAATAAGAACATCACCTCAAGTGGCATCTGTCTTTCATTTGGGCATGAGTGTGTAAGGTTTCATTTGGCTGACTGTGATTTGGGATTTTGGAAACCCCAAACACCAGTGATGTAATGATGTCTCCCATCACAGTATTGGTTTTGCTCCCTTGGGGGATGATAGCAATGGCCTGTAATGGAGGGGACCAACAAGGAAGCAGGAGAGGCCATCATAGTTAAAAACAGAAAGTCTTTTACAGAGGTAGCTGTTGAAAAGACATAACATACAACTGGTGTTATGGTAAATATTCGTACTTTGCTTTGATTAGTGTTTAACCAATTAAATCTACCATATATCTTTGATAATTCTGTATCTTAGTATTAGCTTTATAGGTGTTATTCATAAAAGCAATAACACAGGGTGTTGTTTCTGATATAGAGGTGTCTGTGTGTTTAACATTTCTTTGTTTCTGAACATATAGTAAGCTGGGTAGAACCAGTGTAAAAGGAATTTTGGCAGAATCAATAATTTATGACCTTGTTTTTCCCAACTAAAATACTTGCTTACTTAGGTAATGTAATGTAAGAAGCCATTCCCACTTTCCTTAACTCTGTGGTTGTAATAAAGACTTGTGATGGGCATCTGAGAACCAGGCAAGAATTGTACACTGGCATACACTGGCTGTGTGTATTATCTTGCCTCCGATGCATCGTATTTATTTTATTTCATTTTAATTTGAACCAATAATGGCAGGTGTGGAGATCATTTGTATCTCAACCCAATTTGGGCTACCTCAACACTGGCATCAGACTGGATGTCACACTTGGATTTGACATACATGGTTGAACATGGCAGTACTTTTCATCTTCAACACAATCTCACAAACATACAGTTACACATTAGCAGAATCCTTCTGTACTACTACCTACACCCAGCTGCAGCAGCTACATTTCTAGATTTCTAGATTCCTATCTGGTAGAATTTGCTGTCTGACTGGCTGATGCTCACTGTGCTGTACCAACAGACACTCTGGCGTACTAGGTCACTACAGCCCCTTATATAGCTGAAGCCCCTCTCTGAGCTACTACTGATTGCTAACCCTTTCCTACCCAAAACTCCTTCCTTTATAAATCAATGCAGCAACTGAGAAATGCATCCACATAACACATTATATTATCATATGCTTTTCAGGGGGTGCTGATCGTTCTTCCACTCTTACAAGTCGCTAGAAGGCCATGGCTAACATGTTGCTCCTCCCTGTCAAATTTTCAAAGGAAAATAAGAGTAGTGGGATATGTCAAACAGTGGTTTATGTGAAACACACCCTTACTTTTCAAATTCGTGTTCTAAAGGTTTCTTTTAAAGGGAACCTGTCATCCCCAAAATCGAAGATGAGCTAAGCCCACCAGCATCAGGGGCTTTTCTACAGCATTCTGGAATGCTGTAGATAAGCCACCGATGTATCCTGAAAGATGAGGAAAAGAGGTTAGATTATACTCACCCAGGGGCGGTCCGATCCGGAGCCTCCCATCTTCATAGGATGACGTCCCCTTCTGGTCTTCACGTTGCGGCTCCGGCACAGGCGTACTTTGTCCTGTTGAGGGCAGAGCAAAGTACTGCAGTGCGCAGGCGCAGGGAAAGGTCAGAGAGGCCCAGCACCTGCGCACTACAGTACTTTGCTCTGCCCTCAACAGGGCAGACAAAGCACGCCTGCACCGGAGCTGCAGCATGAAGACAAGAAGAGGACGTCATCCTATGAAGATAGGAGGCCCCGGACCGCAACGTTCTTCGGACCGGACCGCAATGGGACCACCCCTGGGTGAGTATGATCTAACCTCTTTTTCTCATCTTTCAGGTTACATCTGGGGCTATCTACAGCATTACGGAATGCTGTAGATAAGCCCCTGATGCCGTTGGGCTTAGCTTATCTTCGATTTTGGGGGTGACAGGTTCCCTTTAAAGTGGTTATCCAGTTTAATAAAAAAAAATACCCAATTTTTTGCTACTGCCTACCAGCTTTGTTTTCTGGGCTGCAGTAGTCACATTTTTGTTGTATAACCATTGCTACAATTCTATAAACAAGGATTGCAGTGAAAGGTGGCGCTGGAGCTGCAGGGGTGTAATATTTGTATAATTTACTTTTGTTTTTCCAAAACATATAAAAGTGACGACAATCTAATAAACTAATAAACTAATAAAATTGTAAAATCCCTTAAAAAGACATAATATAAGATCTAATATGCCTTAAAAAAATTATTTTCATTGCATGAACCAATGTGTATGCAGTATACAAGTTTTCCAGTAGGTGGTACTCTGCTACTATATTCTGGCAAAGTCTAAAAAGGAAAGAATTATTCATTGCTGTCCTATTCTGTACAGTCATACATTTCTTATTGCCAATTATGCACCGTTGTGCTCAAAAGCTTACATACCTGAATTTTTTGCAGAATTTTTGCTTTCTTGGCCTTTTTTCAGAGAATATGAATGATAACACCAAAACTTTTTCTCCACTCATGGTTAGTGGTTGGGTGAAGCCATTTATTGTCAAACTACTGTGTTTTCTCTTTTTAAATCATAATGACAACCCCAAACAGCCAAATGACCCTGATCAAAAGTACACATGCCCCATTTCTTAATACTGTGTATTGCCTCCTCTAACATCAATGACAGCTTGAAGTCTTTTGTGGTAGTTGTGGATAAGGTTCTTTATTTTCTCTTCTTGGCAAAAAGCCTGCAGTTCCTGTAAATTCCTTGTCTGTCTAGCATGAATTGCGCGCTTGAGATCTCCCCAGAGTGGCTCAATGATATGAAGGTCAGGAGACTGAGATTGCCAATCCAGAACCTTCACTTTGTTCTACTGTAGCCAATAACATGTCGGCTTGGCCTTGTGTTTTGGATCATTGTCATATTAGAACACCCAAGTACAGCCCATGCGCAGCTTCCGGGTTGATGATTGCAAATTTGCATCCAGTATTTGCTGATAACATGCTGCATTCATCTTTCCTTCAATTTTGGCCTAGTTTCCTGTGCCTTTGTAGCTCACACATTCCCAAAACATCAGTGATCCACCTCCGTGCTTTACAGTAGGAATGGTGTTTCTTTCATCATAGGCCTTGTTGACCTCTCTCCAAATGTAGCGTTTATGATTGTGACTAAAAAGTTCAATTTGGGTCTCATCACTCCAAATTACCTTGTTCCAGAAGTTTTGAGGCTTGTCTCTGTGCTGATACTTTGTGGCATTTGCGTAGTAATGGCAGCCCATTTTTCTTCAAGTACTTCCTTATTGTGCATCTTGAAACAGCCACACTGCTAGTGTTCAGAGAGTCCAGTATTTTAGCTGATGTTATTTGTTGGTTTTTCTTTGCATCTCAAACAATTTTCCTGGCAATTGTGGATGACATTTTTGTTGGCCAACCTGACCGTGGTTTTGTTTTTACAGAACCCCTGATTTTCCATTTGTTAATCACAGTTTGAACACTGCTGACTGCCATTATCAATTCCTTGGATATCTTTTTGTATCACTTTCCTATTTTATACAGTTCAACAGCCTGAACACCGTCTGTACACATTCGGCTTTACAGTGGAACCACACTCCCTCACTTATGCTGACCCCGGTCAGCATAACACGGATTACAGTCCGTTACCTGTTGGCGTCCATCACACAGGTTCCCAGATGCCTCTTATCCTCAGAGGTATCCCATAGAGTAAACACAGTCTCTCTCTCTCTCTCTCTCTCTGACCCCGGTCAGTATAACACGGATCCCTGTCCGTTACCTGTTGGTGTCGGCCACACAGGTTCCCGGATGCCTCTTATCCTCAGAGGTATCCCACAGACGTCTCTCATTGACCCCGGTCAGTATCACTCACGGTTATCAGATTGTCCACTTCGGAGGTATCTCACAGGCCTCCTTGCTCTGTCTCAGACTAGCCAGCACTCGCTCCCATATACCAAACACACCTCCATTACATAGTTGTAACCACACCCAGGTACCTATCACATGGCTAGTCAGGTGATCATGACATCAATACAGGTCCCTAAATACACAACCATCTTAGGTGTTCAGACACACCCCTTTGGGTGGGTATGTAGGTGACTGGACCCACCCAGCTCTCCAAGTCACCTGGAAGCCTTCCCAATGTAAAACAAATTTCTCAGCAGTTGATCTGCTGAGCAAAACACGCCCAGACTTCCATCACAAGGCCACCCGCCTCTGCGATACATACCGCAAATTAATCACATGACCAGTCGCCATACCACAATTCATATTTTCTGAAAAAAGGGCATGAAAGCAAAAATTCTGCCGGGGTATGTAAACTTTTGAGCACAACTGTATACATAGCAAAAGTAACACTGCTTTCTATTCTAATGTTTAACAAAAATATACACAGTTTTCCAATGAAAATAGGCAATTATGATTTTATCTTTTTCATGAAAATTCAGTTTTTATTTTTTTTATTATAAAAACATCTCAGAAAAAGTCCATATCCTGAATATATTATAATCAACTCTTTTGAAAATCAAATTTACCACGTTTGATGGATTTTTCCTAAATTTCGATTTGTATTTTATACATTTGCCACAAATCCCAGATTCTTTAATTGCCCTGAAAAGATGGGTTTATACCTTGTGGGAATAAAAGGACAAGAAATAGGAAAATCCCAATGTGGCTAACCAAAGAAGTAAGAGGGGCAATTAACAGTAAAAAGAAAGCATTTAAACTACTAAAGCAGGATGGCACAGTTGAAGCTCTAAAAAACTATAGGAAAAATAACACTTTATCTAAAGGATATAATGGAACTAGAGCGAGTACAAAGGAGGGGCAACAAAATTAATACAGGGGATGGGGGAGCTACAATACACAAGAGAGATTAGCAAAATTAGGACTATTTAGTCTAGAAAAAAGACGACTGAGGGGCGATCTAATAACATGTATAAGTATATAAGTGGACAATACAAATATCTTTCCAAGGATCTGTTTATACCAAGGAAGGTGATGGTCACAAGGGGGCATTCTCGGCATCTGGAGGAGAGAAGGTTTTCCACCAACATAGAAGAGGATTCTTTACTGTGAGTGAGAATCTGGAATTCCTTGCCTGAGGAGGTGGTGATGGTGACCTGAGTCGAAGGGTTCAAGAGAGGCCTGAATGTGTTCCTGGAGCGTAAAAATATTGTATCTTACAGTTATTAGGTTCTTTAGAAAGGCATAGATCTGGGGATTTATTCTGACGGAATATAGGCTGAACTGCATGGACAAACGTCTTTTTTCAGCCTTGCTAACTAGGTTATTCTGTTACTATGTTACTATTTCCTAGCACTACAGCCAAACCTAAATGAACCAGACAGTTGATAAATGCTGCCTGATCCAGCAGAATGTATCAGGCACTGGCTGTATGATATCAGACAGGTACAGTAGAGACCAAAAGTTTGGACACACCTTCTCATTTAAAGATTTTTCTGTATTTTCATGACTATGAAAATTGTACATTCACACTGAAGGCATCAAAACTATGAATTAACACATGTGGAATTATATACTTAACAGAAAAGTGTGAAACAACTGAAATTATGTCTTATATTCTAGGTTCTTCAAAGTAGCCACCTTTTGCTTTGATGACTGCTTTGCACACTCTTGGCATTCTTCCCAAGTGCAGTGGCAAAAACTATCAAGCGCTACAAAGAAACTGGCTCACAGGTGGACCGCCCTAGGAAAGGAAGACCAAGAGTCACCTCTGCTTCTGAGGATAAGTTTATCCGAGTCACCAGCCTCAGAAATTGCAGGTTAACAGCAGCTCAGATTAGAGACCAGGTCAATGCCACACAGAGTTCTAGCAGCAGACACATCTCTACAACAACTGTTAAGAGGAGACTTTGTGCAGCAGGCCTTCATGGTAAAATAGCTGCTAGGAAACCACTGCTAAGGACAGGCAACAAGCAGAAGAGACTTGTTTGGCCTAAAGAACACAAGGAATGGACATTAGACCAGTGAAATCTGTGCTTTGGTCTGATGAGTCCAAATTTGAGATCTTTGATTCCAACCACTGTGTCTTTGTGCGACGCAGAAAAGGTGAACGGATGGACTCTACATGCCTGGTTCCCACCGAGAAGCATGGAGGAGGAGGTGTGATGGTGTGGGGGTGCTTTGCTGGTGACACTGTTGGGAATTTATTCAAAATTGAAGGCATACTTAACCAGCATGGCTACCCCAGCATCTTGCAGCAGCATGCTATTCCATCCTGTTTGCATTTAGTTGGACCATCATTTATTTTTCAACAGGCCAATGACCCCAAACACACCTCCGGGCTGTGTAAAGGCTATTTCACCATGAAGGAGAGTGATGGGGTGCTACGCCAGATGACCTGGCCTCCACAGTCACCAGACCTGAACCCAATCAAGATGATTTGGGGTGAGCTGGACCGCAGAGTGAAGGCAAAAGGGCCAAGTGCTAAGCATCTCTGGGAACTCCTTCAAGATTGTTGGAAGATCTTTCCCGGTGACTGCCTCTTGAAGCTCATCAAGAGAATGCCAATAGTGTGCAAAGCAGTCATCAAAGCAAAAGGTGGCTACTTTGAAGAACCTAGAATATAAGACATAATTTCAGTTGTTTCACACTTTTTGTTAAGTATATAATTCTACATGTGTTAATTCATAGTTTTGATGCCTTCAGTGTGAATGTACAATTTTCATAGTCATGAAAATACAGAAAAATCTTTAAATGAGAAGGTGTGTCCAAACTTTTGGTCTGTACTGTATGTCATACTCAGAAATGCTGCAGCGTTTCTGAGAAAAACATTTTAAAAGCTATGGGTGACCCAGCAGTGGTCGAGACTAGTCGGAGAGGTAGCATCCCCACCCGCTACCCTTGATTGACAGGTCTGTGGATACATGCACATATAGGGAGAGACTTGTTACTGCAGGGCAACAGGCAGAGAGAAGCCACCAGGGACCCATCTGTCCAACTAGTCTTCAGTGCTACTTGATCCCTGGTAGCTCTCAAAGTATGTTTTTCTCTGAAATGTCACAGCTTTTCAGGGTCAAACATACCTGACTGAGTTCTTACAGCCGGTGCCTGATACATGCTGCCTGTGGATAGAGCAACATGTCTCAGCTGTCAGGGTCACCTTTAATGCAAACTCAATTTTAGTTATGTCAAAGTAACCTCACTATAGAAATGAATGGTAAACAACTGCCCCATTTAATAGTGTATAGTGCATCGACTGACTTTTAGTGTTTTGAAAACACAAGCTGTACAAAACTTATTCTTCTCAGTCATTTTTGACTTGGCAGGCTGTTCTGTTCAGAACTGACCCAAACCGATGGTGTTGCTGAGAGAGTTAACTTCATCCTGCAGTGAGTTTAGTGATTTGCATATACTTGATATACTTGATAATGCTTCCTCCCCACTAGTGGCAAATAAGGTCAATGACTAGAGACATAGGAGACCAATTGTGGCCTGCATTTGCTACTACTGCTGCACGGATAGCTGGTTCCAGTGGTGGTGCTAGGGCATCTCCTAGCAGATCTCATGTTGTGAACAGCATTATGAGTTGTTTTTATTTTACATTACCCAGTCCATTGTTGCCACTTTTTCTTTCGTTAAACATTTTGTACAATATAATTTAATTTTGATAATCTTTTTCAACCCTAATTATTCAATCCCTGCCAAAAATGACATAGTAAGAAATCCTACATAGGTATGGCTAAGGACAACATCAGCCTATAGCACTTTATGGTGCCTTGCCTTATGGCCCATGTATTTTTAATATGATGTATGTCCAGGTCCTGCTCTCTGTTTCAAAACATGATGGATTATACAGTTGTGTAAAAAAGTGTTTTCCCCCTTCCTGATTTCCAATTATTTTGCACGTTTGTCTCACTTAAATGTTTCAGATCACCAAATCAAACAAATGTAATTATTAGACAAAGATAAACACAAAATGTAGTTTTTAAATGAAAGTCTTAATTGTTTAGGGAAAAAGAAACCAAACCTACAGGGCCCTGTGTGAAAAAGGGATTTCCCCCTAAACCTAATAAATGGTTAGGTCACCCTTAGGAGCAACAACTGCAATCAAGCATTTGAAATAACTGGTAATGAGTCTTTTACAATGCTCTGGCAAAATTTTGGCACTCTCAGCTTCGCAGAATTGTTGTAATTCAGCCACATTGGAGGGTTTCTGGGCTTGAACATCATTTTTAAGCTCATGCCACAGCATCTCAATCGGATTAAGGTCAGGACTTTGACTAGGTCACGCCAAAGTCTTATTTTAGATTCTATTAAGCCATTCAGAGGTGGACTTGCTGGTGTGTTTTGGATCATTGTCCTGCTGCATAACCAAAGTGCGCTTCAGTTTGAGGTTAAGAACAGATAGCCGGACATTCTCCTTCAAGATGTTTTGGTAGACAGCAGAATTCATGGTACCATGTACCTCAGCAAATCTTCAAGGTCCTGAAGCAGCAAAACAGCCCCAGACCATCACACTATCATCACCATAGTTTACTCTTCATATGATTTTCCTTTTCTAAAATGCTGTTGCTTCTACACCAGATGTAATGGGACATACACCTTCCAAAAAGTTAAACTTTTGCCTTGTCAGTTCACAGAGTATTCTCCCAAAAGTCTTGGGATCATCAAGATGTTTTCTGACAAAACTGAGACGAGCCTTTATGTTCTTATTGCTCAGCAGTGGTTTTCGCCTTGGAACTCTGCCATGCAGGCCATTTTTTTCAGTCTCTTTCTTATGGTGGAGTCATGAACATTAACCTTAACTGAGGCAACGGAGACATACAGTTCTTTGGATGCTTTTGTGTGTGTTTTGTGACCTCTTGGATGAGTCGTCCCTGCGCTCTTGGGATAATTTTGTCTGCCGGCCTCTCCAGGGAAGGTTTACCACTGTTCCATGTTTTTGCCATTTGTGGATAATGGCTTTCACTGTGGTTCGCTGGGGTCCCAAAGCTTTAGAAATGGCTTTGTAACCTTTTCCAGAGTGATAGATCTCAATGACTTTGTTTCTCATTTGTTCCAGAATTTCTTTGGATTGCAGCATGATGTTTAGCTTTTGAGGATCTTTCACTCTACTTCATGTTGTCAGGCAGGTACTATTTAAGTGATTTCTTGATTGAGAATAGGTGTGGCAGTAATCAGGCCTGGTCGTGGTTGGGGAATTTGAACTTAGCGTCCTTTGGTTATCTTCAGATTTCATGATGCCTGGCACACAGTCAAAGCAGCTAATGCCAGAGGCTGCAAAGCAACCAAAAAAATCTTTAAACCTCCATCATATTTGACTTGAAGTACTGTGTTCTTTTCTTTGTAGACCACATTCTGTTTTCAGTAAACAGTAGAATTATGTGCTTTACCATAAAGCTCTCTCTTGGTCTCATCTGTCCACAAGATGCTTTCCCAGAAGGATTTTGATTTACTCACGTGCATTTTGGCATACTGCAATCTAGCTTTTTTATGTCTCTGTGTCAGCAATGGGGTCCACATAGGTCGCCTTCCATAGCGTTTCATTTAATTGAATTGTCGACAGAGAGTTTGCGCTGACACTAATGCACCCTGAGCCTGCAAGACAGCTTGAAGCTTTTTAGGAACTTTATTGGGGCGGCTTATCCACCATCCATACTATCCTATGTTGCAACCTTTCATCAGTTTTTCTCTGCCAACCACATCCAAGGGGAATGGCTACAGTGACATGCAGGTTTGTGGAGTCAGAGTCATGGCGTCAGAGTCTGTGTCCATTTTGGTGGAGTTGGAGTCGGTATAAAATGGACTGACTCCAACTCCTAAAGTATATAATAAATTGGTACAGTAGTTCAATGCAGGATGTGCTGTAAATTTTTTCATACGAATTTGGGAAAGTTGTGAAATGTCCTGTAAATGTCTATTCTATTCCTGATCTAAGGATCTAGGCTTTTAGTTGACATGAATCTGTGCTGAGCTTTATGTACATGCTCTGTAGTGAATACAGTGCTGTGGATTCGGAGTCGTGGAGTTGGAGTCGGAGTTGAAGTTGGAAGTCAGGGAAATTGAGGAATCAGAGGTTTGGCTTACCGACTCCACAACCCTGATGCCATGTGTTGTAAACTTCATAGACAAATGAACATCAATATCTCTGCAGATGGACTTGTAACCTTGAGATTGTTGATATTGTTCAAAAATTTTGGTTCTCAAGTCCTCAGACAGTTCTCTTCTCCTATTTCTGTTCTTCGTGCTTAGTGTGGCACACATAGACACACAATACAAAGACTGAATCAACTTATGTACTGTTACTTGCCACAGCTGAGTTTGAATGAGCATCGCACGCTCGAAACAAAGTTGTTTACTCAAAATTTTGAAATGGTGCCAACAATTTTGTCCAGCCCATTTTTGGTGTTTTGCGTGAAATTATGTCCAATGCATCTTTTTCTTCTATTTTTGTGTTGTTCCAATATATAAAAAATAAATAAACATGTGTATAACAATATATGTGTAACTGCAATAATTTTCTTGGAGAAATTCTTCACTTTCTGGAATAATTTCAAGGCTGCCAACACTTTCGACGATGACTGTATGTACTGCTTAGAGTCAAGTGAGAAACTTCTAAAGCAAACAGAATTTAGTTCAAAGTGGGGATCTTTTCCTACTCAAATCTTTCAGAATTGATTATTTCCTTGGAATGGAACTATTGTACATTTGGGGCAGATGAAAAATTATGTTTAGAATTTATGTAATGTATTTGTTAATATGTTAAATATTTTATCATCGGAATCTCCCCTATAATCTGAGTTATTAGTATAAGAGGTACTGTGCATAGGTGCAGTAAAGTGGCCAATTAGCCATTTACACTGGTTTCTGAATCATCGATAAGTGATTCTTTGCTGTGAACAATGCTCAACTATGTTATTATAATAAAACGTATAAACATTGAGAACTGTTTGTGACCTTAAATAAATGCATCAATATAAGACGGGGTATTTCCATCTGTTAACTGTGACCTACTTGCAATCCTTCATAGTGAATGTGCATTTCTAACATTTATTCGGGAGACTTATGTACAATAATGGCTACTTGCATAATCATGAACCAAATATGTTCAGTAAAATCATACTCAAAATACAATTTGCAATATCAAAAGCCTTTATGTATTTTATGTCATGATTATTTCTGTGTTAATAATTTACTTGATTATCTTAAATAGTTTTGCAATTCTGGAGTAATTTAAACAGGACCTCGCATTAGAAAAACACATTCACAATTACAATTAATTAATTTGGTATTTTCACATACGGCGGATTTGTTGCAGAAATATTTGAATGTCACATTCATCTAAATGGGGTTTCTAGAAATCCGACACGTGCAGCAGAAACAACCTGATTTACAGTGTTCTCTTTTAAGTCTGTTGTATGTAAACACACTCAGTGTAGAAAAAATCATATTTTAGGCTGGGTTCACACTAGCATTTGTGTACGCAGCAAAGAGTTGCATACTTCTTACCTTCAGATCCGAATACATCCACATCCGTCCTGCGTACCTAAGAGCCTCACTAAAAGGCTTATTATTACCAACACTACAAATTATCTACTCTGCAAAGAATAAGTGATATCTTGCTGATTAACAGGGGTCTGAACAATATGATCCCCACAGTTCCTGAGAGAGGGACTCATCTGAATGGAAATAACTCATCTGAATGGATCACTCCATTCATTGTCTGTAGGGCTTGCTGGAGATAGTTGTGTATGCCATTCCAACAGGGCATTTCAGAGTCCCATTCTTGGAATCACTGATAGTCTGACTAATAGGACCCCATCAAACATCACGTTATGAACTATTATGATACAAGTGCTTCTCACAAAATTAGAATATCATCAAAAAGTTAATTTATTTTAGTTCTTCAATGCAAAAAGTGAAACTCACATATTATATAAAGTCATTACAAACAGAGTGATCTATTTCAGGTGTTTATTTCTGTTAACCCCTTCATGACCCAGCCTATTTTGACCTTAATGACCTGGCCGTTTTTTGCAATTCTGACCAGTGTCCCTTTATGAGGTAATAACTCAGGAACGCTTCAACGGATCCTAGCGGTTCTGAGACTGTTTTTTCGTGACATATTGGGCTTCATGTTAGTGGTAAATTTAGGTCGATAATTTTTGCATTTATTTGTGAAAAAAATGGAAATGTAGCGAAAAATGTGAAAATTTCGCAATTTTCAAATTTTGAATTTTATTCTGTTAAACGAGAGAGTTATGTGACACAAAATAGTTAATAAATACATTACCCACATGTCTACTTTACATCAGCACAATTATAAAGTTATTGTACAATATGTCCTGAGTACGCCGATACCCCATATTGGGGGGGACCACTGTTTGGGTGCACAACAGGGCTCGGAAGGGAAGGAGCGCCATTTGACTTTTTCAGTGAAAAATTGACTCCAATCTTTAGCAGACACCATGTCGCATTTGGAGAGCCCCTGTGTGCCTAAACATTGGAGCTCCCCACATGTGACCCCATTTTGGAAACTAGACCTCCTATGGAACTAATCTAGATGTGCGGTGACTAGTGTTGAGCGATACCGTCCGATACTTGAAAGTATCGGTATCGGAAAGTATCGGCCGATACCGGCAAAGTATCGGATCCAATCCGATACCGATACCCGATACCAATACAAGTCAATGGGACTCAGGTATCGGACGGTATTCCTGATGGTTCCCAGGGTCTGAAGGAGAGGAAACTCTCCTTCAGGCCCTGGGATCCATATTAATGTGTAAAAGAAAGAATTAAAATAAAAAATATCGCTATACTCACCTGTCCGACGCAGCCGGGACCTCAGCGAGGGAACCGGCAGCGTTGTTTGTTTAAAATTCGCGCTTTTACTTGGTTACGTGAGGTCCCGGCTTGTGATTGGTCAGGGCGGCCATGTTGCCGGGACGCGGACCAATCACAGCAAGCCGTGACGAAATTACGTCACGGCTTGCTGTGATTGGTCCGCGTCCCGGCAACATGGCCGCCATTAACCAATCACAAGCCGTGACGTCACGGGAGGCTGGACATGCGCGTATTTTGAAAAGCGCGCGTGTCCAGCCTCCAGTGACGTCCCGGCTTGTGATTGGTTAATGGCGGCCATGTTGCCGGGACGTCACTGGAGGCTGGACACGCGCGCTTTTCAAAATACGCGCATGTCCAGCCTCCCGTGACGTCCCGGCTTGTGATTGGTTAATGGCGGCCATGTTGCCGGGACGTCACTGGAGGCTGGACACGCGCGCTTTTCAAAATACGCGCATGTCCAGCCTCCCGTGACGTCACGGCTTGTGATTGGTTAATGGCGGCCATGTTGCCGGGACGTCACTGGAGGCTGGACACGCGCGCTTTTCAAAATACGCGCATGTCCAGCCTCCCGTGACGTCCCGGCTTGTGATTGGTTAATGGCGGCCATGTTGCCGGGACGTCACTGGAGGCTGGACACGCGCGCTTTTCAAAATACGCGCATGTCCAGCCTCCCGTGACGTCCCGGCTTGTGATTGGTTAATGGCGGCCATGTTGCCGGGACGTCACTGGAGGCTGGACACGCGCGCTTTTCAAAATACGTGCATGTCCAGCCTCCCGTGACGTCACGGCTTGTGATTGGTTAATGGCGGCCATGTTGCCGGGACGCGGACCAATCACAGCAAGCCGTGACGTAATTTCGTCACGGCTTGCTGTGATTGGTCCGCGTCCCGGCAACATGGCCGCCCTGACCAATCACAAGCCGGGACTTCACGTAACCAAGTAAAAGCGCGAAATTTAAACAAACAACGCTGCCGGTTCCCTCGC
Organism: Ranitomeya variabilis; assembly: GCF_051348905.1. NCBI lineage: Eukaryota > Metazoa > Chordata > Amphibia > Anura > Dendrobatidae > Ranitomeya > Ranitomeya variabilis. The sequence goes on along the minus strand of NC_135237.1, from coordinate 467,038,379 downwards.
TGAGGTCCCGGCTGCGTCGGACAGGTGAGTATAGCGATATTTTTTATTTTAATTCTCTTTTTTACACATTATTACATTAATGTTGTTGCGATACCCGATACCCGATACCACAAAAGTATCGGATCTCGGTATCGGAAATTCCGATACAGCAAGTATCGGCCGATACCCGATACTTGCAGTATCGGAATGCTCAACACTAGCGGTGACCACATTAAACCCCCAAGTGCTTCACAGAAGTTTATAAAGCAGAGCCGTGAAAATAAAAAATCATTTTTCTTTCCTCAAAAATTATGTTTCAGCAAGCAATTTTTTATTTTCACAAGGGTAACAGGAGAAATTAGACCCCAATAGTTGCTGCCCAGTTTGTCCTGAGTATGCTGGTACCCCACATGTGGGGGTAAACCACTGTTTGGGCACACGTCGGGGCTCAGAAGGGAAGTAGTGACATTTTGAAATGCAGACTTTGATGGAATGGTCTGCGGGTGTCACGTTGCGTTTGCAAAGCCCCTGATCTGCCTAAACAGTAGAAACCCCCCACAAGTGACCTCATTTTGGAAACTAGACCCACCAAGGAACTTATTCAGATGTGTGGTGAGCACTTTGAACCCCCAAGTGCTTCACAGAAGTTTATAACGCAGAGCCATGAAAATAAAAAATAATTTTTCTTTCCTCAAAAATTATGTTTTAGCAAGCAATTTTTTAGTTTCGCAAGGGTAACAGGAGAAATTGGACCCCAATAGTTGTTGCCAAGTTTGTCCTGAGTATGTGGGGGTAAACTACTGTTTGGGCGCAAGTCAGGGCTCGGAAGGGAGGGAGCACCATTTGACTTTTTGAACGCAAGATTGGCTGGAATCAATGGTGGCGCCATGTTGCGTTTGGAGACCCCTGATGTGCCTAAACAGTGGAAACCCCTCAATTCTAACTCCAACACTAACCCCAACACACCCCTAACCCTAATCCCAACTCTAGCCATAACCCTAATCACAACCCTAACCCCAACACCCCCCTAACCACAACCCTAACCCCGACACACCCCTAACCCTAATCCCAACCCTAATCCTAACCCTAATCCCAACCCTAACCACAACCCTAACCCCAACACACCCCTATCTCTAACCATAACCCTAACCACAAGCCTAATCTTATCCCTATTTCCAACCCTAGCCCTAATTCCAACCCTAACTCTAATTCCAACCCTAACCCTAAGGCTATGTGCCCACGTTGCGGATTTGTGTGAGATTTTTCCGCACCATTTTTGAAAAATCCGCAGGTAAAATGCAGTACATTTTACCTGCGGATTTACCGTGGATTTCCAGTGTTTTTTGTGTGGATTTCACCTGTGTATTCCTGTTGAGGAACAGGTGTAAAATGCTGCAGAATCCGCACAAAGAATTGACATGCTACGGAAAATACAATGCAGCGTTTCCGCGCTGTATTTTCCGCACCATGGTCACTGCGGATTTGGTTTTCCATAGGTTTACATGGTACTATAAACCTGATGGAAAACTGCTACGAATCCGCAGCGGCCAATCCGCCACGGATCCGCAGCCAAATCCACACCTTGTGCACATAGCCTTAGGGTATGTGCCCACGCTGCGGATTCCATTGCGGAATTTTCCGCAGCGGAATTGATAAATCCGCAGTGCAAAACCGCTGCGGTTTTTACTGCAGATTTATCGCAGTTTCTAGTGCGGTTTCCGCTGTGGGTTTACACCTGCAGTTTTCTATTGGAGCAGGTGTAAACCCGCAGCGGAATCCGCACAAAGAATTGACATGCTGCGGAAAAAAACACGTGGAAACGCAGCGGTTTATATTCCGCAGCATGTCAATTCTTTGTGCGGATTTCGTCTCCTGTAGGTTTACATTGTACTGTAAACTTATGGGAAACCGCTGCGGACCTGCAGCTGTGGAAATGCTGCGGTTCCGCAGCGAAATCCACAGCATGAGCACATACCCTAATTCTAATTCTAACCCTAGCCCTAACCCTAACCCTAGTTCTAACCCTAACCCTACTGTAAAAATAAAAGTAAATATATTTTCTTTATTTTTATTATTGTCCCTACCTATGGGGGTGATAAAGGGGGTTCATTTACTATTTTTTTTATTTTGATCACTGTGATAGGTTTTAAAATGTACCTAGAATGAATCTGCCGGCCAGCAGATTCGGCGGGCGCACTGCGCATGCGCCCGCCATTTTGGAAGATGGAGGTGCCCATGGAGCAGACGGACGGACACTGGGAGGCTTGGTAAGTATGAGGGGGGCTCGGAGCACCGGGGGGGATCGGAGCTCAGGGGTGGGATCGGAGCACGGGGGGAGAGGACAGGAGGACGGGCGAGCGGACAGGAGGACGGGGGAGCGAACAGGTGGACGGAGGGGAGCGGAGCACAGGACGGAGGACTGGGGAGGCGATCGGTGGCAGTGGCGGGGGGCACATCAGGGTTTCCAGCCATGGCCTATGATATTGCAGCATTGGCCATGGCTGGATTGTAATATTTCACCATTTTCATAGGTGAAATATTACAAATCGCTCTGATTGGCTGTTTCACTTTCAACAGCCAATCAGAGTGATCATAGCCACGAGGGAGTGAAGCCCCCCCCCCCCTGGGCTGAAGTACCACTCCCCCTGTCCCTGCAGATCGGGTGAAATTGGAGTTAACCCTTTCACCCGATCTGCAGGGACGCGATCCCTCCATGACGCCACATAGGCGTCACAGGTCGGATTGGCACCGACTTTCATGATGCCTACGTGACGTCACAGGTCGGGAAGGGGTTAATGTTGATGATTATGGCTTACAGCCAATGAAAACCCAAAAGTCATTATCTCAGTAAATTAGAATTAACACAAAACACCTGCAAAAGGTCCCTTAGTCTGTTCCAGTAGGCTCCACAATCATAGGGAAGACTGCAGACTTGACAGATGTCCAGAAGGCAGTCATTGACACACTCCACAAGGAATGTAAGCCACAAAAGGTCATTGCTAAAGAAGCTGGCTGTTCACAGAGTGCTGCATCCAAGCATATTAATGGAAAGTTGAGTTGAAGGAAAAAGTGTAGTAGAAAAAGGTGCACAAGCAACCCGGATAACCGCTGCCTTGAATGGTTTGTTAAGAAAAAGCCATTCAAAAATTTGGGGGAGATTCACAAGGAGTGGACTGCTGCTGGAGTCATTGCTTCAAGAGCCACCACACACAGACATATCCATGACATAGGGTACAAGTGTTGCATTCCTTGTGTCAAGCCATGCATGACCAATAGACAATGCCAGAAGCATCTTACCTGTGCCAATAAAAGAACTGGACTGCTGCTTAGTGGTCCAATGTGTTTTTTTTACAGATGAAAGTAAATTTTGCATTTAATTTGGAAATCAAGGTCCCAATGTCTGAAGGAAGAGTGGAGAGGCCACAATCCAAGCTGCTTGAGGTCTAGTGTGAAGTTTCCACAATCAGTGATGGTTTGGGGAGCCATGTCATCTGCTGGTGTAGGTCCACTGTGCTTTATCAAGGACAGAGTCAGTGCAGCCATCTACCAGGTAATTTGAATGCACTTCATGCTTCCCTCTGCCACCAAGCTTTTTGGAGATGGAAATTTCAATCTCCAGCAGGACTTGGCACATGTCCACACTGCCAAAAGTACCAATACCTGGTTTAAAAACAACAGTATCACTGTGTTTGATTGGCCAGGAAACTCACCTGACCTTAAACCTATAGAGAATCTATGGGGTATTGTCAAGAGGAAGATGAGAGACACCAGACCCAACAATGCAGACAAGCTGAAGGCTGCTGGGAAAGCATCCTGGGCCTCCATAACACTTCAGCAGTGCCACAGGCTGATCGCCTCAATGCCACACTGCATTGATACAGTAATTTATGCAAACGGAGCCTCGACCAAGTATTGAGTGCATTAACTGAACATACATTTCAGTAGGCCAACATTTCAGATTCTAAAATCATTTTTCAAGCTGGTGTTATAAAGTATTCTTATTTACTGAGATAATGACTTTTGAGATTTCATTGGCTGTAAGCCATAATCATCAACATTAACAGAAATAAACACTTCACTTGAAATCGATCATTCTGTCTGTAATGACTCTGTGTAATATATGAGTTTCACCTTTTGTATTGAAGAACTGAAATAAATTAACTTTTTGATGACATTTAAATTTTGTGAGAAGCACCTGTAGGAAATAAAAGGTAAGAAATAGTGATGAGCGAGTGTAGTAATTGCTTGGGCTTTCCCGAGCACGCTCGGGTGACCTCCAAGTATTTATAACTGCTTGGAGATTTCGTTTTCATTGCGACAGCTGAATGATTTACAGCTACTAGCCAGGCTGAGTACATGTGGGGGTTACCTGGTTGCTAGGGAATCCCCACATGTAATCAAGCAGGCTAGTAGCTTTAAATCATTCAGCTGCCGTGATGAAAGCAATCTCTGAGCAGTCATAAATACTCGGAGGTCACCCGAGCAATGAGTGCACTCACTCATCACTAGTAAGAAACAGTGGGGAAAAAAGTATTTAGTCAGCCACCAATTGTGCAAGTTCTCCCACTTAAAAAGATGAGAGAGGCCTGTAATTGACATCTTAGGTAGACCACAACTATGAGAGTCAAAATTGAGGAAAAAAATTTAGAAAATCATCTTGTCTGATTTGGCAAGATTTATTTTTCAAATTATGGTGGAAAATAAGTATTTGGTCACCTAAAAACATGCAAGATTTCTGGCTCTCACAGACCTGTAACTTCTTCTTTAAGAGGCTCCTCTGTCCTCCACTTATTACCTATAGTAATGGCACCTGTTTGAACTTGTTATCAGAATAAAAGACACCTGTCCACAACCTCAAACAGTCACACCCCAAACTCCACTATGGTGAAGACCAAAGAGCTTTTGAAGGACACCAGAAACAAAATTGTAGCCCTGCACCAGGCTGGGAAGACTGAATGTGCAATAGGCAAGCAGCTTGGTGTGATGAAATCAACTGTGGGTGCAATAATAAGAAAATGGAAGACATACAAGACCACAGATAATCTCCCTCGATCTGGGTCTCCACGCAAGATCTCACCCTGTGGGGTCAAAATGTTTACAAGAATAGTGAGCAAAAATCCCACAACCACATGGGGGACCTAGTGAATGACCCTCATAGAGCTGGGACCACTGCAACAAAGGATGCCATCAGTAACACGCTACGCCGCTAGGGACTCAGATCCTGCAGTTCCAGATGTGTCCCCCTGCTTAAGCCAATACATGTCTGGACCCATCTGAAGTTTGCTAAAAAGCATTTGAATTATCCAGAAGAGTATTGGGAGAATGTCATATGGTCTGATGAAACCAAAGTAGAACTGTTTGGTAGAAACAAAACTCGTTGTGTTTGGAGGAGACAGAATGCTGAGTTGCATCCAAAGAACACCATACCTACTGTGAAGCATGGGGATGGCAACATCGTGTTTTGGGGCTGTTTCTCTGCAAATGGACCAGGATGACTGATCCGTGTAAATAAAAGAATGAATGGGGCCATGTATTGTGAGATTTTGAAAACCTCCTTCCATCAGCAAGGGCATTGAAGATGAAACGTGGATGGGTCTTTCAGCATGATAATGATCCCTAGCACACCACCAGGGCAATGAAGGAGTGGCTTCATAAGAAGCATATGAAGGGCCTGGAGTGGCCTAGCCAGTGTCCAGATCTCAATCCCATAGAAAACCTATGGAGGGAGTTGAAAGTCCGTGTTGCCCAGCGGCAGGCCCAAAACATCATTGCTCTAGAGGTCAACGTACCACCAACTGTGTGTTCCAGCCTTGTGAAGACTTACAGAAAATGTTTGACCTATGTCATTGCCAACAAAGCATATGTAACAAAATATTGAGATGAACTTTTGTTAATGACCAAATACTTATTTTCCACCATAATTTGAAAAATAAATCAAATCAGACAAGGTGATTTTCTGGATTTGTTTTCTCAATTTTGACTCTCATAGTTGTGGTCTACCTATGATGTCAATTGGTGCCTGAATAAATACTTTTTTCCCCACTGTAGATAATAACCCTACAGGTTATTGTTTTTCTGAGACAGACAGAAAAAGAGGCATTTCAGGCTGCTGTAAGGCTGATGACATTTTCAAAAAGAAATATCACAAACCTGAAAGAATTGAGATGTCCTATTGATAAACAAAAATTCTGAGTGGTAAACGTTGAGTCATTATCTCTATTATAACTATTTGTGGTTAATTATGTATTATTTTATTTTAATAATGTTATTGATAGAAAGGGGCTGTCAGAGACGAAATCTTTCAAACTTGGGTTCCAGTTCCAAAACCTCTACTAAACAGTTGCTTTTTTTTAGAGGAATCCACGTCTAGCCAGGCATTTTCCTTGAAGCCGTCTATGCAGTAGAAATATACTGTAACATGATGGCCATTTGGAAGAACATCCATCTATCTTGCAGAATACGACTTGAATCTTCCAGAACTGTTCTAGCTCATAATGAAGGGCCACACTCCTTTACATGACCTAATAGGAAGTAGCAAGATGAGTTATCAATAGTGTTGAGCGATACTGTCCGATACTTGAAAGTATCGGTATCGGATAGTATCGGCCGATACCCGAAAAGTATCGGATATCGCCGATACCAATACCCGATACCAATACAAGTCAATGGGACACCAAGTATCAGAAGGTATCCTGATGGTTCCCAGGGTCTGAAGGAGAGGAAACTCTCCTTCAGGCCCTGGGATCCATATTACTGTGTAAAATAAAGAATTAAAATAAAAAATATTGATATACTCACCTCTCCGGAGGCCCCTGGACATCACCGCTGGTAACCGGCAGCCTTCTTTGCTTAAAATGAGCGCGTTTAGGGCCTTCCATGACGTCACGGCTTCTGATTGGTTGCGTGCGCTCATGTGACCGCCACGCGACCAATCACAAGCCGTGACGTCATTCTCAGGTCCTAAATTCCGAATTCTAGGAATTTAGGACCTGAGAATTATGTCACGGCTTGTGATTGGTTGCGTGGCGGTCACATGAGCGGCACGAGACCAATCAGAAGCCGTGACGTCATGGAAGGTGCTGAACGCGCTCATTTTAAGCAAAGCAGGCTGCCGGTTACCAGCGGTGATGTCCAGGGGCCTCCGGAGAGGTGAGTATATCAATATTTTTTATTTTAATTCTTTATTTTTTACATGGATATGGATCCCAGGGCCTGAAGGAGAGTTTCCTATCCTTCAGACCCTGGGAACCATACACTGGGAACTTCCGATTCCGATTCCCGATACCACAAAAGTATCGGATCTCGGTATCGGAATTCCGATACCGCAAGTATCGGCCGATACCCGATACTTGCAGTATCGGAATGCTCAACACTAGTTATCAAGGCATTTCCTTATAATAATATGTCACAATATACTCCTTCTTTTGTATCACTTAGATTTCCTTGAGTCTCATGTATCAAAACTTGTTTCAGAGTCCATATGTCATTCTACAAACACCAGTTGAATTTTGGTTTTCTGTGAGTAACAGAAAGTAAATTCTTTACTTGGTAATAGCTGGGTGTCTTACATTGCTTAGAGTCCTGTACCTTGTTACATCTAACAATTTTACAAATTCCCTATTAATGTTAAACTGTGGAGTCTGAGCACTAAAAAGTGAAATGTTTTGCTACATCTACAATGGCTAGATTTACAGTGGCTTACAAAAGTATTCACCCACTTGGCTTTTTACCTATTTTGTTACATTACAACCTGTGTTTAAATATTTTTGTAATCTGATTTGTGTGTGATGCATCGTTATTAAATCGTAAAAGTTGGTAAAGTGAGATAAATATAGGCATAAATTTAATTTATGGGATCAATATGTATTGACCCATTTTGCGATGAAGCCCCTAAAAGTTTCTGGAGCAAGAAATTACCTGCTTAGTGAAAGGAAGTCCACATGTGTACAAAGGGTCACATGGCCTATCAGTATATACAGTACACATCTTTTCTGAAAGACCACAGAGGCTGCAACACCATTAAGCAAGAGGCACCATTAACCAAACACCATGAAGACCTAGGATTGGCGGGCCAGCAACCATGTGACATGGTCACGTTGAAAAGTTCATGCACTGAGCATTATTTTTAGTTCCCCTTGTGAAAGCGAGATATCAACAAGCAAAACGCGCGTTGGAGATTCACCTGCACCTGCATGTGCACTGATGGTTATTATTGACAGTATTTATAAGAATTATTTTTTGTACTGATGACATTACTGAAGTGTGGTGGGGAAGAGTCATGGAAGAAGTATAATGACGTATACGGATAGGTCTGCTTAAACCATCCTTTTTCATCCACCTAATTTAAACACGTGTCTGCATAATTGTTAGTCTTCCAGTGTTATTTACTACCTGTTTGTTGATTTTAAGGTGTTTTGTTTTTCTCTCTTTTTTGTACTAGCCTGAAAACAAGGCTGATGTTCTGTGTTATGTCTACTTCAGGGATTAAGAGGGTGGAGTGCATCTCATGGAATGTTTTATCTCCATGAATCAGTCCCTGCACTAAGTATAATACAGAGTGATGGCCGCCGTAGGAGAGGGCAGGCTAGTGAAGGACAACATATCACCATGACCAGCAGTCACTGGAGCAATTCACCAGTTGGGCTGGAAATTTGATCAGTTATTTAAATATACCATATCCAGAATAAAGAATGCTGACTCTTTTTGCTAGAAGACTTTTATATTGATAGGAATATTTCTGTGTATGCAATATGTTGTACCGAAGAAGCCATTTGTAATAAATCTATAGCCTCAGCAACAACATACTTACATGGCTATAGGCAAAAAAATGGTAATGTTTCATGCGCATTACAATAACAAATTTTTTTATAAAAAAGTGTAGCTGAAAGGGTCACAAGGTCTCCAGACACAGATGGCTACCACACTTTGAACGCTATGCTTCTGATACTTGTTAATTGGCTTTCTTAGGTTCCATCTGTGACTACTGACTAGATTTTCAATAGCTGTAGGTCTTAAGTGTATTCTAGCTACATCACAATTAATTTGTCACAAGAAAGGTCACAGTATGAAAAGGTCACAAGGTGTCCAGACATAATTTTATGCAATACTCATGAGTGCACCCAAAGGGTCCCAGACATACATGCAGCAATAGATCCACCAAATAAGTAGGTCTATCCTTCATTTGAAGATATGATAAGTTATAGTTTGTCATTACTACTACTGATAGAAAAGGTGCGCATCAAGGTAAAAAAACTGAGAAAATAAGAAAAAGAAGCCTGATGCACATTTTGCACTCTCTAGCTGCTGGAGGTGATCATGATGGAGTAGGGCCCCATCTCAGCTTTTGCTATGACACTTTGCATTTACCTGCTACAATGCCTCACTTCTTACATTATTTAATCAATATATTGCTGTATGCATCATTCCTGTGCTACAACATCATTATGTACATACGTGGTCAAAATTGTTGGTAGCCCTCGTTTAATGACAGAAAATCCCACAATGGTCATAGAAATAACTTGAATCTGACAAAAGTAATAATAAATCAAAAATCTATGAAAATGAACAAACGAAAGTCGTATTATTGCTTTTCAACCATGCTTCCACAGAAGTTTTTAAACACTTTCTGTACCCACTGTATACTATAAATACGCAGATTAAAATGCATATATTAATATTGTACTAAAAATTTGCAACTAATCTGCGTGCAATAATATTATATGCTAAATATAACACTGTTATATCTGTGTCTGCTTTTACTGAATATTTCTTATGTTAATCAAGCATCCATTTTAAGTCTTTTTACCTCAATTCTGACGTTCTATCCCCTTAAGACTGCACCTTTATTCAATACTCACAAAGCATTTTAACTCAAGTGTTATTTTTGAAGGACAATTAAAACCTTACCTTGTACAAAAGGCATAGTCTTAAATGTTTCATTCCTACACAGTCTCTCCAGATGTACTTGACATTAATGGCTAGCACTTATCTATCAATTCACTATTACTCCTACTGTGCCAGTACAGTTTCCATTGTCTGACTAGATTGTTAACCCTTTTGACTGGGGTTCTGTATAATCTTATGTCATGCTGCACTGGATATTCTTGATGTTCTGTGCTTTCAGGGTGGAAGAGATACTGCCCGGGTGACCGGCTAATGCAGCAGTATTTATATTTCCCCATTGTACTATGGGGATTTTACTGGATAAAATTTATTACCTATTGCGCCTTTTCTGTTCTTCTTTGAATAAAAATGTCTAATGATATATTCACATTGACAATTTGTGCATACACTTCTATACTGAATATCAGTTCCATACATATATTGTTTTGTTTCCAGTGAAAGATTTCTGCATTCAGTCACAGACATTTCTGAAACAAAACCATTAGTGGCTAAAAAAATACTATTAATAATTGACAGCTTTTCCACTCTGTTAAGGGAAATCTGTCACCAGCTTTTTGCACCCCCAATGAGAGCAGCATGATGTAGGGGCCAAGACCCTGATTCCAGTGAGGTATTACTTACTGGGCTGCTTGCTGCAGTTCTGATAAAATCACTGTTTTCTCTGGTGCAGATCTACCAGTTCTGTGAACGCTGACCCATGATTAACCCCACCCACATCACTGATTGGCAGCTATCCATACAGTGCATAGGCAGGAAACTGCCAATCAGTAGTGGGGGCGGAGTTATACAGAGCTCATGAAGGTGGAGGACTAAAAGGCAACAGGTTTACTAGTCCTCTAATGATAATCTCCTGCTGGCCAAACAGTGACACATCACTGGAATCAGGTTCTCTGTTTCTCTTCTGCTCTCAGATTAAGTGACAAAAATTGGGTAATGGATTGCTTTGACATACTATATGTATTTTTCAACGTACTTTTTGTGTACATTTTTGTGTAAACTTTGAATATTGTTACCCAATGTAAGTAAAGGCTAATACATAAGGTTTCTACTGCTTCTAATTTTGTATATACAGTATATATTGATGTAGGTTTTTATATTTTATTGGGAGGAAAACCACCACCTACAGGGGCTTTTAGACCATTGCCTCCACATTACTTACTTTTTTAAACCTGTAAACAGGGCCACAGTGGTTGTTAATTTCAGAGGTCTTTAGCTTGTACTGCCACCAGGGCCCTACCACACAGATGACAATATGGGGCCTGCTCTTCACTGCTGTCCTCCACAAGCATCATGTTACTTTCAGGGATCTCTAGCTTGTACTGCCGCCAGGGCCCTACCACACAGAGGACAATATGGGGCCTGCTCTTCACTGCTGTCCCCCACAAGCAACATGTTATTTTCAGGGATCTTTAGTTTGTACTGCCGCCAGGGCCCTACTACACAGATGACAATATGGGGTCTGCTCTTCACTGCTGTCCTCCACAAGCAACATGTTACTTCCAGGGATCTTTAGTTTGTACTGCCGCCAGGGCCCTACTACACAGATGACAATATGGGGTCTGCTCTTCACTGCTGTCCCCCACATGCAACATGTTACTTTCAGGGATCTTTAGTTTGTTCTGCCGCCAGGGCCCTGCCGCACAGATGACAATATGAGGCCTGCTCTTCACGGCTGTCATCAACAAGCATCATGTTACTTTCAGGGATCTCTAGCTTATACTGCCGCCAGGGCCCTACCGCACAGATGACATTATGGGGCCTGCTCTTCACTACTCTCCTCCAAAGGCATCATGTTACTTTAGAAACTTATCAGCATAGTTGCAGTGGTAGTTACTTTGGAAAATGAACCATGTAAGCAGTAAACACATGAGTGTTCAGTCTGGGGTCTAGAGATATTTTGATTTTCAAATTCGCCAGGTTCGATGATATAAAAAAAACGATCTGCAGAGAATAAAGTAGCTGCATATCACAGTTGCCTTAAAAAGATGTGCATAACAATCTTAGGTCTACTGTCTCCAACCCCTATTTATAATTCCCTTTAGCACAAACACAGCCTCAGTAATTTCAAAGAGACTTCACCATAGAAACAGATGGTAAATGCTAATAATCAACTGCAGGGGGCAGGGGCAGACACTGAAAGCTCGGTGCCCCTGTGCAAGAAATGCACACAGTGCCCTCTCTTGTTATGTACACCTCTATCCCTTACATATTGGATTGTCTTGTTATTTTTCTTATTTACAGCTCCCTGTTTTTTTTACATACTATCGTCTCTTATTAGATACTGCGGCATGTAAAAGTTTGTTCACCCCTGATCAAAATTACTGTTATTGTGAGCAGCTAAGCAAGTTGTGGATGAATTTATCTCTAAAAGGCCTAAAGTCAAAGATGAGAGGATATGTAATCAGGGACGGTGTTAGACATAATAAAAGAGGAAATACATAACTATAACTGATCATGTGTGCAACCTGTAGAGTGATGCGGAATATGTTAGCGCTATATAAAAAAAAGATTATTATAAAAATAAAGATTATTATTAACTATATAATTAAGGATGACGCTATACATGATAAGTGAGTACACTATATACTAAAGGACTGTTCTATACATAATAAGTGAGTATACTATATACTAAGGGACTGTGCTAATCATAATAAGGCTACATTTCTGTATTCATGTGCAGTGTCAGTGTGCTGCCCAGCTTTAAAGATGTATTGAGCATGTCATATTGTGATCCTCACAATCAAATCAGAAATAGAGATTTTCTGACCCTAACGGATCTCATTTTCAGATCAGTGATTTTCACAAATGCGTATAGACCTATAAAACTCTACGAGTCTGTGTGCCGTTCGATAAAAAAATGTGACAGCACACGTACATACCACACGAACGTGAGAATATGGCCAACTAGTATTATCACTCCAAGTCATACAGAACAGATACAGAATAATATTTACATCCAGGAACTTACCGCTGAGGTCTCGTCTGATTAGAGTCGTTTTCTGCTGTTTCTTCTGGTCAGACCTTCCTGTCAACACCTTCTAGCCGCCACTCGTCTTGGCACAATGATCACTGCAGAACTGAAAATAGCAGGGTCACATATATTGTATACGTACATGAGTGTCCCCCACATTGCGCCCCACCATTAAGATGCCGTTAGCCACGCAGCAATCAAAATAGAAACTGATAACCCAGCACTGTTCCCTGTTATGATTTTCCCAATGGCAGGGAAATCAAAAATAACAAACGGACTAGCTCTCGGGTGATGGAAACTAAAGTGACCGTGACCTGAACCTGACACAACACTGGAAGTAGCCGGGGAGTGTTTCCTACGATGCCCTAGACACCACGCGCCAGCCGGAGATCTAACTACCCCTATCAGAGGAATATACAGGCCTGCCTTACCTCCAGAGATGAACCCCAAAAGGAGATAGCAGGCCCCCACAAATATTGACGGTGAGTCAAGAGGAAAAGACATACGTAGGATGAACAGCAGATTTAGCACAGTGAGGTCCGCTTACTAGATAGCAGAAGTACAGGAAAGAGTTACTTCACGGTCAACTTCAAAACACTACTCAAAAACACCATCCTGAAATTACTTTAAAACTCCAGTGACAACTCATGCCACTGGAGTGGCAATTTCAGTCCACGAGAGCTTCCAGCTGCAGAGAGTCACATTGCAGATAGCTGGACAAAAAATAAAATTAACTAGGAACAAAATTCAACTTAGCTGAACTGGAACTTGAGGCAGGAGAATGCAACAGAATGCTACTGATACATTGTTGGCCGGCATCGGACCAGCAGCCAAGCAGCCTTAAATAGGAAACTCCCCTAATGGGTGTCAACAGGTGATCAAGGATAGAAGAAGGCAAATAAGTGGCAATACCATAAAACACCACCGGGGGAGCCCACAAACAGAATTCACAACAGTACCCCCCCCTTAAGGAGGGGGCACCGAACCCTCACCAGAACCACCAGGGCGATCTGGATGAGCACTATGGAATGCACGAACCAAATCAGGAGCATGAACATCAGATGCTGTCACCCAAGAATTATCCTCCTGACCATAGCCTTTCCACTTAACCAGATACTGAAGTTTCCGTCTGGAAACACGGGAGTCCAAGATCTTTTCTACCACATACTCCAACTCACCCTCAACCAGCACAGGAGCAGGAGGATCAGCAGACGGAACAACCGGCACCTCATACCTCCGCAATAATGACCGATGAAAAACATTATGAATAGTAAAAGATGCTGGGAGGTTCAAACGAAAGGACACAGGATTGAGAACCTCCAGAATCCTATAAGGGCCGATAAACCGAGGCTTAAACTTAGGAGACGAGACCTTCATAGGAACAAATCGAGAAGACAACCAAACCAGGTCCCCAACACAAAGACGAGGACCGACACGCCGATGACGATTAGTGAACTGTTGAGTCTTCTCCTGGGACAACTTCAGATTGTCCACAACCTGTCCCCAAATCTGATGCATTCTATCAACCACAGCATCTACTCCAGGACAATCTGAAGATTCCAATTGACCGGACGAAAAGCGAGGGTGAAACCCTGAATTACAAAAAAATGGAGAAACCAAAGTGGCAGAACTGGCCCGATTGTTAAGGGGAAACTCTGCCAATGGCAAAAAATCAAGCCAATCGTCCTGATCAGCGGACACAAAACACCTCAAGTAAGTCTCCAAGGTCTGATTAGTACGCTCAGTCTGGCCATTAGTCTGAGGATGGAATGCAGACGAAAACGACAAGTCGATGCCCATCCTGGCACAGAACGCCCGCCAAAATCTAGACACAAACTGAGTACCCCTGTCAGAAACTATATTCTCAGGAATACCATGCAAACGCACAACATTCTGAAAAAATAGAGGGACCAGCTCAGAGGAGGAGGGCAATTTGGGCAAAGGTACCAAGTGAACCATCTTGGAAAAACGGTCACACACCACCCAGATGACGGACATCCTACGAGAAACAGGAAGGTCAGAAATAAAGTCCATAGAGATGTGCGTCCAAGGCCTCTTAGGAATAGGCAAGGGCAACAACAACCCGCTGGCCCGGGAACAGCAGGGCTTAGCCCGAGCACAAACATCACAAGACTGCACAAAAATACGTACATCTCGAGACAAGGAAGGCCACCAGAAGGACCTAGACACCAGATCCCTGGTGCCAAAAATTCCAGGATGACCTGCCAACGCGGAAGAGTGAACCTCCGAAATAACTCTACTGGTCCAGTCATCAGGGACAAACAGTCTACCAGGCGGACAGCGATCAGGCCTATCCACCTGAAACTCCTGCAAAGAGCGCCGCAGGTCTGGGGAGACAGCTGACAATATCACCCCATCCTTCAGGATGCCAGTAGGTTCGGAATCACCAGGCGAGTCAGGCTCAAAACTCCTAGAGAGGGCATCCGCCCTCACATTCTTAGACCCAGGCAGATATGAGACCACAAAGTTAAATCGAGAGAAAAACAACGACCAGCGCGCCTGTCTAGGATTCAGACGCCTGGCTGACTCAAGATAAATTAGATTTTTGTGGTCAGTCAAGACCACCACCTGGTGTCTAGCACCCTCAAGCCAATGACGCCACTCCTCAAATGCCCACTTCATGGCCAAGAGCTCCCGATTTCCAACATCATAATTTCGCTCAGCGGGCGAAAACTTTCGAGAGAAAAACGCACATGGTCTCATCACTGAGCAGTCAGGACCTTTCTGCGACAAAACTGCACCTGCTCCGATCTCGGAAGCATCTACTTCAACCTGGAACGGGAGCGAAACATCAGGCTGGCGCAACACAGGAGCAGAAGAAAAGCGGCGCTTAAGCTCCCGAAAGGCCTCCACAGCCGCAGAGGACCAATTAGCAACATCAGCACCCTTCTTGGTCAAATCAGTCAAAGGTTTAGCAATGGCAGAAAAACCCGCTATGAATCGGCGATAGAAATTAGCAAATCCCAAGAATTTCTGAAGACTCTTTAGAGAAGTAGGTTGTATCCAATCACAAATAGCCTGAACCTTAACAGGGTCCATCTCCATAGATGAAGGGGAAAAAATATATCCCAGAAAGGAAATTCTCTGAACCCCAAAAATACACTTTGAGCCCTTCACAAATAGAGAATTAGCTCGTAAAACCTGAAAAACTCTCCTGACCTGTTGAACATGAGATTCCCAGTCCTCCAAAAAAATCAAAATATCATCCAAATACACAATCATAAATTTATCCAGATATTCACGGAAAATATCGTGCATAAAGGACTGAAAAACGGAAGGGGAATTCGCGAGACCGAAAGGCATTACCAAATACTCAAAATGGCCTTCAGGCGTATTAAATGCGGTCTTCCACTCATCCCCCTGCTTAATCCGCACCAAATTATACGCACCACGTAGATCGATCTTAGTGAACCACTTCGCCCCCTTTATGCGAGCAAAAAGATCAGTCAGTAAAGGTAACGG
Source organism: Ranitomeya variabilis (assembly GCF_051348905.1). Classification (NCBI taxonomy): domain Eukaryota; kingdom Metazoa; phylum Chordata; class Amphibia; order Anura; family Dendrobatidae; genus Ranitomeya; species Ranitomeya variabilis. The sequence goes on along the minus strand of NC_135237.1, from coordinate 467,022,043 downwards.
GTACTGGTATTTAACAGTAATCTTATTCAGAAGTCGATAGTCGATACAAGGTCTCAATGAACCATCCTTTTTACCCACAAAGAAAAACCCTGCCCCCAATGGAGACAAAGAGGGGCGAATATGACCCTTTTCTAAAGATTCTCTGATATACTCCCGCATAGCAGTATGTTCAGGTACAGACAAATTAAACAAGCGACCCTTAGGAAATTTACTACCGGGAATCAACTCAATAGTGCAGTCACACTCTCTGTGAGGGGGGAGAGAATCAGTTTTAGGCTCCTGAAAGACATCATAAAAATCTGACAGAAATGCTGGGATCTCAGAGGGAGTAGATGAAGAAATGGGAACCAAAGGTGCATCCCCATGAATCCCCCGACATCCCCAACTCAACACAGACATTGATCTCCAGTCCAAGACTGGATTATGAATTTGTAACCATGGTAATCCAAGTACTAATACGTCATGTAGATTATATAACACAAGGAAACGAATAATCTCCTGATGGTCTGGGGAAAGATGCATAGTCACTTGTGTCCAATATTGTGGTTTATTGCTAGCCAAAGGTGTAGAATCAATACCCTTTAAGGGAATAGAAACCTCCAGAGGCTCTAAATCAAACCCACAACGCTTGGCAAAGGACCAATCCATGAGACTCAGAGCGGCGCCAGAATCCACATAAGCATCCACAGTAACAGATGATAAAGTACAAATCAATGTCACGGACAAAAGAAATTTAGACTGCAAGGTACCCATAGAAAAAGATTTATCAACCTTTTTATCAACCTTCTTTATGCGTTTAGAGCATGCTGATATAACATGAGCTGGATCTCCACAATAGAAGCACAACCCATTTTTGCGCCTGTAATTCTGTCGTTCGCCTCTAGACAATACACTATCGCATTGCATATGCTCTGGTGCCTTTTCAGAGGTCACCGCCAAATGATGCACAGGTTTTTGCTCAGAAGATACCGCCATATGGTGCACAGGTTTTTGCTCAGAAGATACCGCCATATGGTGCACAGGTTTTTGCTCAAAAGATACCGCCATATGGTGCACAGATTTTTGCTCAGAAGATACCGCCATATGGTGCACAGATTTGCGCTCCCGTAAACGCCGATCAATCTGGATAGCCAATTTCATGGCATCATTCAGACCTGTAGGCACAGGGAACCCCACCATGACATCCTTCACGGCATCAGAGAGACCTTCTCTGAAATTAGCTGCTAGAGCGCACTCATTCCATTTAGTAAGTACCGACCATTTACGAAATTTCTGGCAGTATATCTCAGCTTCATCTTGCCCTTGGGAAAGAGCTATCAAGGCTTTCTCAGCCAAAATCTCTAAATTAGGTTCTTCATAAAGCAACCCCAAAGCCAGAAAAAACGCATCTACATTTAATAACGCAGGATCCCCTGGCGACAATGCAAATGCCCAACTTTGTGGGTCACCCCGCAATAGAGAAATAACAATTTTAACCTGTTGCGCAGGATCACCAGCAGAGTGAGATTTCAGAGACAAAAACAATTTACAATTCTCTCTGAAATTCAAAAAACGGGATCTGTCTCCGGTAAAAAATTCAGGCATAGGGATCTTAGGTTCAGACATTGGAGCACGTATAACAAAATCTTGTAAGTTCTGGACCTTTGAAGCCAGGTTATTCAGACCTGCAACCAAACTCTGTGGATCCATGATTCAAACAGGTGTAACCAAAGCCATTCAAAGATTAAGAGGAGAGGAAAAAAAAAAAGGCTGAAGACTGCAGTTTAAGCAAGGAGTACAAATAAGCACTAAGGTGCACTTTCCAAACACAGAAGGAGAAAAAAAAAAACCTTTTCATATCCTTTCCTGCTTTAGTGCATAGTTTTAACACATAGGGCCGGCCAAACTGTTATGATTTTCCCAATGGCAGGGAAATCAAAAATAACAAACGGACTAGCTCTCGGGTGATGGAAACTAAAGTGACCGTGACCTGAACCTGACACAACACTGGAAGTAGCCGGGGAGTGTTTCCTATGATGCCCTAGACACCACGCGCCAGCCGGAGATCTAACTACCCCTATCAGAGGAATATACAGGCCTGCCTTACCTCCAGAGATGAACCCCAAAAGGAGATAGCAGGCCCCCACAAATATTGACGGTGAGTCAAGAGGAAAAGACATACGTAGGATGAACAGCAGATTTAGCACAGTGAGGTCCGCTTACTAGATAGCAGAAGTACAGGAAAGAGTTACTTCACGGTCAACTTCAAAACACTACTCAAAAACACCATCCTGAAATTACTTTAAAACTCCAGTGACAACTCATGCCACTGGAGTGGCAATTTCAGTCCACGAGAGCTTCCAGCTGCAGAGAGTCACATTGCAGATAGCTGGACAAAAAATAAAATTAACTAGGAACAAAATTCAACTTAGCTGAACTGGAACTTGAGGCAGGAGAATGCAACAGAATGCTACTGATACATTGTTGGCCGGCATCGGACCAGCAGCCAAGCAGCCTTAAATAGGAAACTCCCCTAATGGGTGTCAACAGGTGATCAAGGATAGAAGAAGGCAAATAAGTGGCAATACCATAAAACACCACCGGGGGAGCCCACAAACAGAATTCACAACAGTACCCCCCCCTTAAGGAGGGGGCACCGAACCCTCACCAGAACCACCAGGGCGATCTGGATGAGCACTATGGAATGCACGAACCAAATCAGGAGCATGAACATCAGATGCTGTCACCCAAGAATTATCCTCCTGACCATAGCCTTTCCACTTAACCAGATACTGAAGTTTCCGTCTGGAAACACGGGAGTCCAAGATCTTTTCTACCACATACTCCAACTCACCCTCAACCAGCACAGGAGCAGGAGGATCAGCAGACGGAACAACCGGCACCTCATACCTCCGCAATAATGACCGATGAAAAACATTATGAATAGTAAAAGATGCTGGGAGGTTCAAACGAAAGGACACAGGATTGAGAACCTCCAGAATCCTATAAGGGCCGATAAACCGAGGCTTAAACTTAGGAGACGAGACCTTCATAGGAACAAATCGAGAAGACAACCAAACCAGGTCCCCAACACAAAGACGAGGACCGACACGCCGATGACGATTAGTGAACTGTTGAGTCTTCTCCTGGGACAACTTCAGATTGTCCACAACCTGTCCCCAAATCTGATGCATTCTATCAACCACAGCATCTACTCCAGGACAATCCGAAGATTCCAATTGACCGGACGAAAAGCGAGGGTGAAACCCTGAATTACAAAAAAATGGAGAAACCAAAGTGGCAGAACTGGCCCGATTGTTAAGGGCAAACTCTGCCAATGGCAAAAAATCAAGCCAATCGTCCTGATCAGCAGACACAAAACACCTCAAGTAAGTCTCCAAGGTCTGATTAGTACGCTCAGTCTGGCCATTAGTCTGAGGATGGAATGCAGACGAAAACGACAAGTCGATGCCCATCCTGGCACAGAACGCCCGCCAAAATCTAGACACAAACTGAGTACCCCTGTCAGAAACTATATTCTCAGGAATACCATGCAAACGCACAACATTCTGAAAAAATAGAGGGACCAGCTCAGAGGAGGAGGGCAATTTGGGCAAAGGTACCAAGTGAACCATCTTGGAAAAACGGTCACACACCACCCAGATGACGGACATCCTACGAGAAACAGGAAGGTCAGAAATAAAGTCCATAGAGATGTGCGTCCAAGGCCTCTTAGGAATAGGCAAGGGCAACAACAACCCGCTGGCCCGGGAACAGCAGGGCTTAGCCCGAGCACAAACATCACAAGACTGCACAAAAATACGTACATCTCGAGACAAGGAAGGCCACCAGAAGGACCTAGACACCAGATCCCTGGTGCCAAAAATTCCAGGATGACCTGCCAACGCGGAAGAGTGAACCTCCGAAATAACTCTACTGGTCCAGTCATCAGGGACAAACAGTCTACCAGGCGGACAGCGATCAGGCCTATCCACCTGAAACTCCTGCAAAGAGCGCCGCAGGTCTGGGGAGACAGCTGACAATATCACCCCATCCTTCAGGATGCCAGTAGGTTCGGAATCACCAGGCGAGTCAGGCTCAAAACTCCTAGAGAGGGCATCCGCCCTCACATTCTTAGACCCAGGCAGATATGAGACCACAAAGTTAAATCGAGAGAAAAACAACGACCAGCGCGCCTGTCTAGGATTCAGACGCCTGGCTGACTCAAGATAAATTAGATTTTTGTGGTCAGTCAAGACCACCACCTGGTGTCTAGCACCCTCAAGCCAATGACGCCACTCCTCAAATGCCCACTTCATGGCCAAGAGCTCCCGATTTCCAACATCATAATTTCGCTCAGCGGGCGAAAACTTTCGAGAGAAAAACGCACATGGTCTCATCACTGAGCAGTCAGGACCTTTCTGCGACAAAACTGCACCTGCTTCGATCTCGGAAGCTTCTACTTCAACCTGGAACGGGAGCGAAACATCAGGCTGGCGCAACACAGGAGCAGAAGAAAAGCGGCGCTTAAGCTCCCGAAAGGCCTCCACAGCCGCAGAGGACCAATTAGCAACATCAGCACCCTTCTTGGTCAAATCAGTCAAAGGTTTAGCAATGGCAGAAAAACCCGCTATGAATCGGCGATAGAAATTAGCAAATCCCAAGAATTTCTGAAGACTCTTTAGAGAAGTAGGTTGTATCCAATCACAAATAGCCTGAACCTTAACAGGGTCCATCTCCATAGATGAAGGGGAAAAAATATATCCCAGAAAGGAAATTCTCTGAACCCCAAAAATACACTTTGAGCCCTTCACAAATAGAGAATTAGCTCGTAAAACCTGAAAAACTCTCCTGACCTGTTGAACATGAGATTCCCAGTCCTCCGAAAAAATCAAAATATCATCCAAATACACAATCATAAATTTATCCAGATATTCACGGAAAATATCGTGCATAAAGGACTGAAAAACGGAAGGGGAATTCACGAGACCGAAAGGCATTACCAAATACTCAAAATGGCCTTCAGGCGTATTAAATGCGGTCTTCCACTCATCCCCCTGCTTAATCCACACCAAATTATACGCACCACGTAGATCGATCTTAGTGAACCACTTCGCCCCCTTTATGCGAGCAAAAAGATCAGTCAGTAAAGGTAACGGGTACTGGTATTTAACAGTAATCTTATTCAGAAGTCGATAGTCGATACAAGGTCTCAATGAACCATCCTTTTTACCCACAAAGAAAAACCCTGCCCCCAATGGAGACAAAGAGGGGCGAATATGACCCTTTTCTAAAGATTCTCTGATATACTCCCGCATAGCAGTATGTTCAGGTACAGACAAATTAAACAAGCGACCCTTAGGAAATTTACTACCGGGAATCAACTCAATAGTGCAGTCACACTCTCTGTGAGGGGGGAGAGAATCAGTTTTAGGCTCCTGAAAGACATCATAAAAATCTGACAGAAATGCTGGGATCTCAGAGGGAGTAGATGAAGAAATGGGAACCAAAGGTGCATCCCCATGAATCCCCCGACATCCCCAACTCAACACAGACATTGATCTCCAGTCCAAGACTGGATTATGAATTTGTAACCATGGTAATCCAAGTACTAATACGTCATGTAGATTATATAACACAAGGAAACGAATAATCTCCTGATGGTCTGGGGAAAGATGCATAGTCACTTGTGTCCAATATTGTGGTTTATTGCTAGCCAAAGGTGTAGAATCAATACCCTTTAAGGGAATAGAAACCTCCAGAGGCTCTAAATCAAACCCACAACGCTTGGCAAAGGACCAATCCATGAGACTCAGAGCGGCGCCAGAATCCACATAAGCATCCACAGTAACAGATGATAAAGTACAAATCAATGTCACGGACAAAAGAAATTTAGACTGCAAGGTACCCATAGAAAAAGATTTATCAACCTTTTTATCAACCTTCTTTATGCGTTTAGAGCATGCTGATATAACATGAGCTGGATCTCCACAATAGAAGCACAACCCATTTTTGCGCCTGTAATTCTGTCGTTCGCCTCTAGACAATACACTATCGCATTGCATATGCTCTGGTGCCTTTTCAGAGGTCACCGCCAAATGATGCACAGGTTTTTGCTCAGAAGATACCGCCATATGGTGCACAGGTTTTTGCTCAGAAGATACCGCCATATGGTGCACAGGTTTTTGCTCAAAAGATACCGCCATATGGTGCACAGATTTTTGCTCAGAAGATACCGCCATATGGTGCACAGATTTGCGCTCCCGTAAACGCCGATCAATCTGGATAGCCAATTTCATGGCATCATTCAGACCTGTAGGCACAGGGAACCCCACCATGACATCCTTCACGGCATCAGAGAGACCTTCTCTGAAATTAGCTGCTAGAGCGCACTCATTCCATTTAGTAAGTACCGACCATTTACGAAATTTCTGGCAGTATATCTCAGCTTCATCTTGCCCTTGGGAAAGAGCTATCAAGGCTTTCTCAGCCAAAATCTCTAAATTAGGTTCTTCATAAAGCAACCCCAAAGCCAGAAAAAACGCATCTACATTTAATAACGCAGGATCCCCTGGCGACAATGCAAATGCCCAACTTTGTGGGTCACCCCGCAATAGAGAAATAACAATTTTAACCTGTTGCGCAGGATCACCAGCAGAGTGAGATTTCAGAGACAAAAACAATTTACAATTCTCTCTGAAATTCAAAAAACGGGATCTGTCTCCGGTAAAAAATTCAGGCATAGGGATCTTAGGTTCAGACATTGGAGCACGTATAACAAAATCTTGTAAGTTCTGGACCTTTGAAGCCAGGTTATTCAGACCTGCAACCAAACTCTGTGGATCCATGATTCAAACAGGTGTAACCAAAGCCATTCAAAGATTAAGAGGAGAGGAAAAAAAAAAAGGCTGAAGACTGCAGTTTAAGCAAGGAGTACAAATAAGCACTAAGGTGCACTTTCCAAACACAGAAGGAGAAAAAAAAAAACCTTTTCATATCCTTTCCTGCTTTAGTGCATAGTTTTAACACATAGGGCCGGCCAAACTGTTATGATTTTCCCAATGGCAGGGAAATCAAAAATAACAAACGGACTAGCTCTCGGGTGATGGAAACTAAAGTGACCGTGACCTGAACCTGACACAACACTGGAAGTAGCCGGGGAGTGTTTCCTACGATGCCCTAGACACCACGCGCCAGCCGGAGATCTAACTACCCCTATCAGAGGAATATACAGGCCTGCCTTACCTCCAGAGATGAACCCCAAAAGGAGATAGCAGGCCCCCACAAATATTGACGGTGAGTCAAGAGGAAAAGACATACGTAGGATGAACAGCAGATTTAGCACAGTGAGGTCCGCTTACTAGATAGCAGAAGTACAGGAAAGAGTTACTTCACGGTCAACTTCAAAACACTACTCAAAAACACCATCCTGAAATTACTTTAAAACTCCAGTGACAACTCATGCCACTGGAGTGGCAATTTCAGTCCACGAGAGCTTCCAGCTGCAGAGAGTCACATTGCAGATAGCTGGACAAAAAATAAAATTAACTAGGAACAAAATTCAACTTAGCTGAACTGGAACTTGAGGCAGGAGAATGCAACAGAATGCTACTGATACATTGTTGGCCGGCATCGGACCAGCAGCCAAGCAGCCTTAAATAGGAAACTCCCCTAATGGGTGTCAACAGGTGATCAAGGATAGAAGAAGGCAAATAAGTGGCAATACCATAAAACACCACCGGGGGAGCCCACAAACAGAATTCACAACAGTTCCCCCCATTAACTATAATCTCTGCAGCCCAATAAATATACATTATTCAGACTCTGTGACTCTCTCCAATTGACTTTAATGCTATGTGCACAAACTACATTTTTGATACAGAAAATATACACAGTTTTACAGTACAAGCAAAGTGAATGAGATCCCTGAAGTCTCATGCTCACGTTGCTTATTTTTTCCTTTCAGATTTGCAGCACATTACAATCTGCATAATGTCAATTCTTGCAGCATATTTCACCCGTACTAATGTATGGTGGAAAATTTGCAACAAAGCATGTAAAAAATGTGGAAAAATTGTATATTATGCAGCGTTCTTCATGCCCACACAATAGAATAAGTAGCAGAATTTTCTGCTGCAAATCCTGAACTTGTGCACCTAGTCTTAGACCCTGTACTCTGTCCCTTCCACCTTTTATAAGTCCTTGATAGCATAATAATAAATTTGGGGGTGGGTAAAGACATTATCAGGTACTTAACATCCTCTGCCACCTCCTGATTCATTACAAGTCCCTGATAGCATCTTTTCCCACCTTTCAATTCAAAGTGCCCTATGCACTTTACTCCCTGCTCTCTCATTCCCCAATAAATTTTAAGTCCCTGATCATGTCAAAATGAATTGTGGGATGGGGGAGGACCCTATCAGTGACTTAACAGCCTTCTCCACCACCCAATTCATTTTATATCCATTTCTAACATCCTCCTCCCTCCCCCTGTTCATAAGTCCATTATAAGTTTCCCTTACTCCATATCCCAATCTCCACCCCCATCATTGTCTTCTCCCCCACACCCCTTATTGTCCTCTCCACCACATTAATCATTTTCCTCTCCCTCAAACCCATCATTGTCCTCTCCCCCACCACCCTCATTGTCCTCTCCTCCATATCCCTCATTGTCCTCGCCATAAAATCCATCATTGTCCTCTCCTCCACATCCCTCATTGTCCTCTCCCCATCCCCTGATTGTCCTCTCCCCATTGTCCTCTCCCCACATACATTATTGTCCTCTCCCCTTCCCCGATCTCCCTCATTATCCTTTTCCCCAACATCCCTTATTGTCCTTTCCCTCACCCCCCACTCACCCCCTCATGGTACTCGCCCCAGTGTATTGGGAAAAAAACAACACTCGCCTGTCTGTACATTCCCCCGAAGCATCACATCTCTCTTGTTCACCAGCAACTTTCTAAATGACACTGGCACACGGCGTGCACTTGCCAGTGTCACCGAGAAGTCGCTGGGCAAGAAGCTTAGGACATGTTCCTGCAGTTCCGCAGCTCTATTCTCCTGTAGGCAGCGTATCTGCAGGATCGCTCCCTGAAGGCACTCCGCATATATTGAAGGCAATCTGGTTATTGGTTCCCTGGAGCTTCAGTTTCCGAGCAACAGGCTGGAATGCCCTCATTATTATCACCCTGCAAGGGCCCCCCTCCACCTCCAGACCCCGATTCAGCTCTACCTGCATATGTTCGACCCATATAATAACAGTGCAATGACAGACTTCTCAGGTTTTTTAAAAGTAAGAAACGGTCCAAAATTGTCCCTTTTCATCATTTGGGATCAGACAGACCATTCTGAAGATAACACTAACTCAAACTGACGAGATCACTGTTTGAGAGGACATCATCCTGCTGTGACTGAGATGAATGATGTGTCATATATTGTATAATGCCCTTCTCCTCTTATCTACCTATACTACCTATACATTTGCTAAAGGCAAAGGAGGAAAGCAGTGACCTACCTGTGGGTGTGCTACTGCAACAGCTGTTGTCAATGGCAATGGTGGTGCTTCTACTAGCAGCTCCCACTTTCTTAGGTGCGGTATGTTTTTTTACCTTTTACACTACCTATCCATTGTCATTGCCACTTTTTATTTTACCATACATTTTGTACAACACAATAATTGACTTTTGACAATCTTTTCAACCCTAATTTTTCAACCCTTGCAAGAGATGCTAGGTTGGTAGGTACATGTAAAGAAAGCAAAATGTGGTAACCAGCCTTAGTTTAGATGTGGCCTGTACGGTTGTCAAATCGGACTAATACAACAGGTGGGTAAAAAAAGATGTGCAGTTAAATGTCTAAGGTTTTTTTTCTATTTTCCCTGGCGAAGCAATACGTGGGCAGTGTGGTCATTCATTTTGCACTTTTATGACGATGAGTATTGGTGCTAATGCACATTGCACTTTATCTTAAAACCTTTTTCCTGGTACTCTCTCCTGCATATTAATTGTTTTATACTTTATTATTCGGTCTCGTCAGAGTTTTTTGAAGGGTCTATACTGGAAATGAATTGAGGGTTTTTTTCAACATAATATAATTATGTTTATGGTCCCTTGATTAATTTTGTGTGTGATTTTGTGCAAGTATTTTAACAACCCTCCCACTCCATTTTTGTCTTGATTTATTATTGGTTTAATAATTCCCTATTGTCCCTTGACGTATCATGTTATACCATTGATCACACTGCCTTTCTTTTCTTTCAGGTTTTTAAAGAGGTGTTTTTTAAAGTTTTTTCCTTCAAAATTCTTGTGTTTAAAATTGATTATAATTAAGAAAAAATATTTTTGTGTATAGTTTTTTTCTTCATGATTAGTTTCTTTCATGGGTTTATTTGTTTATCTATATATAGAATTGTCTAAGATCCACTTCCATCTGTTTGTCTGTAATGGAAATCCCACGTCGCTGATTGGTCGTGGCTGGCTGGGCGAAACCAATCAGTGACAGGCACAGTCTGACTGCAAATTGGCCCCTCCCTACTCCTCTCCAGTCAGTGCCCCCTCCATACTCCCCTCCAGTCAGCACCCACATAGCGTTAAAGCAGTCCGTTAATGCTGCCATTAACCCTGTAAGCGTGACCAACATTTTACTATTGATGCTGCCTATGCAGCATCAATAGTAAAAACATATAATGTTAAAAATAATATAAAAAAAATTATTATATTCTCACCTTCCGGTGTCCATGCCAGCCTTTCCCGCTCCTCGCGATGCTCCGGTCCCAAGCATGCATTGCGGCAATGACCTCATATGACATAGCAGTCTCGCGACATGATCATGGGTTATTGCTGAAGGCATTACTGGGAACAGAGCGTCGCGAGGAGCATCGCTAAAGGCCTGGGCTGGGTCCGGAGACCGCCGGAAGGTGAGTATATAACTATTCTATTTCTTTTTTTAACGGGGATATGGTGCCCACATTGCTATGTACTACGTAGGCTGTGTTATATACTGCATGGGATGTGTTATATACTGCGTGGGCTGTGTTATATACTACGTGGCTGTGCTATATACTACGTGACTGTGTTATATACTACGTGGGCTGTGTTATATACTGCGTGGGCTGTGCTATATACTATGTCGCTGTGCAATATACTATGTGGCTGTGCTATATACTATGTGGCTGTGTTATATACTACGTGGGCTGTGTTATATACTGCGTTGGCTGTTCTATATAGTATGTGGGCTGTGCTATATACTATGTGGCTGTGCAATATACTACGTGGCTGTGCTATATACTACGTGGCTGTGCAATATACTATGTGGCTGTGCAATGTACTACGTGGGCTGTGCTATAAACTACGTGGCTGTGCTATAAACTACGTGGTTGTGCAATATACTATGTGGCTGTGCTATATACTACGTAGCTGTGCTATATACTATGTAGCTGTGCTATATACTATGTGGCTGTGCTATATACTATGTGGCTGTGCTATATACTATGTGGGCTGTGTTATATGCTATGTGGGCTGTGAGACTCTTTCACCCGGGGCCCTCAAAAACCTGGAGCTCACCCTGGCTTCACTGATTGGTCACGCCCCCGGCCGGCTGCAAAAATCAGTGACAGACACAGTCCAGCCACGAATTGGCGTGTGATTTGAACCACGCTTCGGTAATTGGTTGCGCCCGGCCGGCCGAATCCTGTGTATTCATTGCATTATTCTGAAATCTTCATAAATAAACTACATACATATTCTAGAATAACCGATGTGTTAGATCAGTTTTTCACAATTTGGAATGGATCCGTTTTTTAAAAAATTCACCAGGTTCTGCCTGACAGCGAAAAACTGATGTGTGAAACAGGCCTTAGTGTAGTGTTATTTAAATTGCCCCTCATACCAATAAAGTCCCTGCACATTAATTGTCACCCCTCCACAGAGAATAAGGTTTGCATCCTGCTCCTGGTCTTGCTCTTGCCGCTGCCATTTTCTGGTTCACCATTCCTCTCCTCCCTCTACAGAGCCCTACAACCTGATCTGTCCCATTTACCCCCCGATAGAGCACCCAACCACCTACATTATCTACCCCTCTTTAGAGTTCCTGCTAGTTTGCATCTTGCCTTTGTAAGGGGGTGTGCAGGTGGCTGGTTTGAGCCCTGCATTCCTGTGCATGTCTACCTAATGAAACTGGGTATGTTTTGTGTTTGCTGTGTGCCCTGTGTAGTTTATGATAGCTGACACTGTTTAATATGATAATGGCTGACACAGTTTTGATATCTGTGTGTTAGGGACAGGAATAGGGACAGTCAGTGGCAGTGGTAGGCCAGAATTGGTAAGCATTATGGCAGTGTAGTTGTGGGTTAGTGTTAAGGAGGGCGCTATAGAGTTAGATATTAGATTGAGGTAAGAACTGGTTTCAGCCAAAGTTGTGACAGTTGAGAAAGGGGGCGGGGCCAGTGTAGCGGCAGAACGAGTGTCTTCCTGAGGTAATTTCAGTTAGTGGGAGGAGCTAAGGCTGTGTGAGGAGACTTGTTCTAGAAGGAGTTGGGCAGAGAGCTGAACAGAGCAACAGTGCAGAGTTGAGGGAGTGAGACTGAAGACTGAAGGAAGAATGTCTGGAGATGCTAGATCTTGGAGCACGTGGGAAGTGAGACAGCCTGGAAGAATCAGTGGCTAGTCTGTGGGTTACCTCCCGTGACACCGTGGACTTACGGTCTGACAAGGATTGGCAACGGCATACTTTATTTTCGCCCAAGATGGGGAACGTGGACGGGGAGCACTCAGTATCAGCTAGCTGGATGGTTCAGGGAACTGCGGGCCTGGAAACCATGGTGTAGGAAGAGGGCTGAAGGAGCAGACCAGGGAAAGTGCAGGAGATGGAGTTCCCATGTATTGTGAAAATGAATGGACCGTAACTATCATGAAAAAGCCTGAGTTCAGTAAAGTTTCATTGGAAAGGAACAAGGACTCTGATTCTATTTGTGTGTGTCTGAAAAGGACTGGAGCTCTGTATGCTGAAGAAATCCCTGATCCCCAGGTGGGTGAAGTACATTGCAAACACAGCACACCAGAGAAAGGACATTTTATTAATGCAATGGGGCGCCGGGGTGTGTTGGAACAGCAGCAGCCCCTCTGAACAACTACCACCCTGGCCCCTGTTATACCTCCCAATTTTTCATCAACCAGTTTTTATTGTCTTTCCACCAGACTGCTGTGTTCAATGCGTCCCAGAAAGTCCTGATGACTACCCTCATTCTGATGGCTTTTTCTCCAACACGCACCTAATAGTTTATCTGAACTCCTATAATTCAGTAATTTGGTTAGTTTTGCCTACATCAGATTACTATTCAAAAAAGGTGTATGTTTTTGGGGGCATAATAAATGTATTTTTGAATTCATGAACTAAACACAATCAGAAAACACCTTTAATACCCCTTATATATTCCCAGTTAAGAAAAAAATTGTATACGTACTATACTGTACTTAATACACAATCTGAATTTCACTCCACAAATTTTAGAATTAATAGCATGATCCACTTAGATTTCAAGAGATTGTAAACAACAATACAAACAAGTAATACAGTGTTTTGCATTCATAGATCTTTATGTTTAAGGCTACTTTCACACTAGCGTCGTGCACTGCACGTCGCTATGCGTCGTTTTGGAGAAAAAACGCATCCTGCAAAAGTGCTTGCAGGATGCGTTTTTTCTCCATTGACTTGCATTAGCGACGCATTGCCACACGTCGCAACCATCATGCGATGGCTGCGTCATGTTGCGTCGGACCGTCGCCACCAAAAAACGTTGCTTGTAACATTTTTTGGTGCGTCGTTCCCGTCTTTTCCGACCGAATGGCCGGAACTCCGCCCCCTCCTCCCCGCACCTCACAAAGGGGCAGCGGATGCGTTGAAAAACAGCATCCGCTGCCCCCATTGTGCAGCGCTTGCACAGTATGCGTCAGTGCGCTGCAACGTCGCATTGCGACGTGCAGTGCACGACGCTAGTGTGAAAGTAGCCTTCGTCAAATTTTCACTATCCTGATGGTAAATATCCGGCTTTTGTGCTGATAATATTTAGGGTTTCTATAAAATAAACTACTTGAATATCTACCTTTGCAGCCAATATTCTTCAATGCCCAAGTGTGCGTTTAAATGATTGACGATGCATTCCAGCGTACATCTTGTTGTCTGTGCGCATTTATTGAACAGCCATATGAGGGTGCATATCAATGGGGGACACAGACAGTAAAGGGCCCCTGTGCAAAAACAGTATATGAGCCCTTTTCAGTAAAATAGTTCTGTCTATGACAGAAATTGAGCAATGCCTTTTAGGTGGTAGTGGACCCCCTTACACCATTGGCCCCTGTATAGCTGCACAGGTTGCACAAATGATATGTTCGCCCCTATGCACACTGCTGTGCTAGATGAATGTGGAGCGCCCGTCAGGGCCATGGGGTACTCGGGCCGGGTCCGACACTTCTTAAGGGGGTAGTCACGGCAGCAGTGACCCGGTCCATGGTCCTGAGCATCCAATAAAAGTCAATTAAAGGAGACTAAAGTCTATAGGGGATTTGTTCGTGATGCCACCCGTGGTGCGCGGCAATAGGGAAATGGCTAATGCTGCGGTTCAGGTCAACTGGGGCAGATGGTGATGCAGCAGAGATGTTTCAGCTCTCCACGGGTAGGCCCCAAGGCACTTAAAGAGTTAAAGTCAATGATGTGAATGTTGTGATGCACGGCAGGTGACGCACTAATAATTCAGAGGACACAGCAGGCTGCAGTTTCCACACTTTTATTCACAGTTCTTAAATGCAGTCCCAGCCAGGTGCTGTTTCCTCCTGGTCTGTGGTTCAGCCAGCTCTTAGGTTATTTGGGGTCCACTTTGCCAGAACCCCCTTCTTATGTGCCTTTCCTGGCCATCTCTCTGCACTGGCTCCCGCCTCTCCTACCCTGTGCCTTCACACACAGTGTCCCAAGCCAGCAGCCTCGGATCTTGTTGGACAATGTCCTTCTGGTCCCTTGATCCTATGTGGCTGCCTTTTCAGTGAGTATGTGTGGTTGTGGCTGTGGCATGTACAGATACCAGAGCCTCTGGCTGGCTAGCTGAGCCTAGTAGTTCTCCACTAGTCTGGGGGCCGGTTCCCCACTGCGATCTGGTCCCTCCACCCAACTTCAGTCAGCGTGGATATGGGCCCCACGGGTGGATTCCTCACTACTCGTGCCCCTAGGATCCCTTCTTCCTCTCTCACTCTCTGGAACTTCTCTCTCTGTTTTCTGGTGCTGGGACAAGCTCCTCACTGCTCAAGTCCCCAGCTCCTACTGTCTAACTCCCTAACTCCCTTGTTTCCACGACAACACCTCAATTGTCACTCTCTCTACCCACAAATTCTACCTAGTCCCTCCCTGCACCTGAGAGGTCTGGTGTTGGATGCAAATGTCTGGGTTCTGGGTAGTGCCCCCCCTCCTTGCCTGAAAGCAGGGTACCACACCTCTGGCTGAGGTGCAGTACCTCTGTGGCGACTGAACCCTCAGGAGCACCACATATGTATGTTGAACATTGGGAATCTCAGATACTGGATTGGAATGGACATCTTGCAACACTGAAGATCCATTGACAACATTGGATCTGAATTTGCTGCTCATTGATTACATGCTTGCTGTGGTAAAGGTGCTGAATTATCATAGCATGGAGGTGCAGGACAATAAGGCAGCTAGCTGATAGAAAGTGGTGTAGAGTAAAGAGTATCAAGGAGGCTAGTCCTGATCTTCCACACCCCAACAAGTTTGCTAAGTCGGTATATTAGGAATGTGTCAGTACAGAGGTAGCACTGCTGCAGCAAGAAACATCCTCTGAAAACCAGGGGAGTGTCTACTCCGGTGAGAAGTAGAATAGGAGTGCCGGGTAGGCCAGACAGATGCTAGCAGTGGGGAATTCAGTTATTAGGGGAACAGATAGGGGATCAGTCACAAAGAACGGTATTATCAAATTATCTGTTGTCTTTCTGGCACCCAAGTTATGCACATTGTTGATCAAATTGGCATATTACTGGGAGGAGCAGTTGAGGACCCAGCAGTCGTGGTGCACACTGGCACCAATGACAAAATTAGAGTTAGGTGAAAAGTCGTTAAAAATAATTTCAAGGATTTAGGCCACAAGTCGAAGGCAAGGACCTCGAAGGCAATATTCATTGAAATAGTAGCTGTGCATATGCCATGTGAGAGAAGCATCAGGAGATTGGGGAGGTAAATAAGTAGCTCATAAATTGGTATAGGAAGAAGGGTTTTGAGTTTCTGAAGAACTGGGCCTCTTTGTTGGCTACATGCTCTATGGTAGCGATAGAAAGGGAGCTGCTGATGAAAGAATGGCGAGAAGGTTAGAAGCCTGGAGGAAAGGCAAACACTGAACAGGAGGACAAGATAGTGATGTGGGTCAAAGTAATAAAAGTGGGGGTGGTATGAGGGAGAGGTTTGAGCAGTTACTATAGAGATACAGAATATATGTAAAGTGCATGTATCCTAAGGCCAGAAGCCTCACCAACAAGATGGAGGAATAAGAATTAATATTGTTAATTAGAGGAGAATTATGATAAAGTGATACTATTTTGAACAGCTGACATGTGCCTCTAACAGCAGCGGGTGGAATCACGATCCACCCACCGCTGTTAACCTGTTAAATGCCACTGTCAATCTCTGACAGTGGCACTTAACTCACACTTCTGCTAACAATAATCTGATCATCGCCTGTATGTAGCAGAGCTTATCAGATTATGGCAGATTCTAGTCTCCCATGGAGACTAATGAAGCATGCAAAAAGTAAAAAAAAAAAATTAAAAATATAAAAAAAAATTAAAAAAATATAAAAGTTCAAATCATCCCACTTTCACCCCATTCAAAATAAAACAATAAAAAAAAATCAAACATACACATATTTGGTATCGCCACGTTCAGAATCACCAGATCATCAATATAAAAAAAGAATGAAACCGATCGCTAAACGGCGTAATGAGAAAAAAAGTCAAAACGCCAGAATTACGTTTTTTTGGTTGCCGCAACCTTGCATTAAAATGTAATAACGGACAATCAAAAGAACGTATCTGCTCCAAAATGGTATCATTAAAAACATCAACTCAGCACACAAAAGAATAAGCCCTCACCCAACCAGATATCACGAAAAGTTGAGACGATATGGGTATCAGAAAATGGCACAATTTTTTTTTAAAGGGAACCTGTCACCACGTTTTTGGAAGATGGGATAAAAATAGCGTTAAATAGGGGCAGAGGTGGGCGTTACATTAGTGTGTTTGTTATGCGTTTATTACCCACCTAAGTTGCCGAAATACCTTTGCAAAGTCTCCGTTTTCGCCTGTCAATCAGGCTAGTCTGGTCAGATGGGCGTTGTCTTCCCCCAGATTTTGCGTAGTTTTCCGTTGGTGGCGTAGTGGTGTGCGCATGCCCAAGGTCCCGAATCCTCTGCCAGGGGATTTCAAAGAGCGCGGTGTCCGTTATTGCATTGGTGATCGGTGGGCGCGGCCATCTTCCTTTGTCCGCGCGTGCGCAGAAGCGGCGCTCTGCTGGCCGCGGCATCAGGAAAATGGCCGCGGGATGCCGCGCGTGCGCAGATGGATATCGCGGCGGCCATTTTCCTGAAGCCGCGGCCAGCAGAGCGCCGCGGCAAGCAGAGCGCCGCTTCTGCGCACGCGCGGCCAAAGGAAGATGGCCGCGCCCACCGATCACCAATGCAATAACGGACACCGCGCTCTTTGAAATCCCCTGGCAGAGGATTCGGGACCTTGGGCATGCGCACACCACTACGCCACCAACGGAAAACTAAACAAGATCTGGGGGAAGACACCACGCCCATCTGACCAGACCAGCCTGATTGACAGGCGAAAACGGAGACTTTGCAAAGGTATTTCGGCAACTTAGGTGGGTAATAAACGCATAACAAACACTCTAATGTAACGCCCACCTCTGCCCCTATTTAACGCTATTTTTATCCCATCTTCCAAAAACGTGGTGTGACAGGTTCCCTTTAACAAACTTTGAAATTTGCTTTCACCACTTAAATAAAAAAGAATCTAGACATGTTTGGTGTCTTTGAACTCATAATGACCTGGAGAATCATAATGGCAGGTCAGTTTTAGCATTTAGTGAACATGGTAAAAAAAAAAAAAAACTTTGGGATTGCACTTTTTTTGCAATTTCACCACACCTATATTTATATATACACAACATTTTTCCCATTTTCCAGTACACAATATGTTAAACCAATGGTGTTTTTCAAAAGTACAACTTGTCCCACAAAAGACAATCTCTCATATGGCCATTTTGACAAAAAAAAATGAAAAAGTTATGGCTCTGGGAAGAAGGGGAGCAAAAAATGAAAATGCAAAACCAAAAATACCTCTGGTCGTAAAGGGGTTAACTTCAATCGTATCTGCAACCTGAAAATGAAAAACCTGTTGAAATCGAGACGCAAGGTGGGGAGGTGGTCGCGTGATGCAGTATTCCACTGCTTCCAGCCATTTTGCTTTCCTGGTCCACAGGCCATACAAGAACAGCCAAAGGGCCAAATGTAGCCTGCAGGTACAGTCTGCCAGGTCTACCTTATGGGAATAAACAGGAAGAACACTATTGTTAAATAGAGCGATAAGGGATAGTGTTCACCGCCTGGAAAATAATCTTGGTGAGTTGGTGGAAGTGGATGAGGGAAAAGGCAATCTATTAAACTAGGGTTGAGCGACTTTTACTTTTTTAGGATCGAGTCGGGTTTCGCGAAACCCAACTTTGTCAAAAGTCGAGTCGAGTGAAATCGGCCGATTATCGCGCAAAGTCGGGGATCGACCGAAACACGAAACCCAATGGAAGTCAATGGGGGAGCAAAGTCGGCAGTGAGTGGAGTACAGGAAAACACCTACAGTGCCCATTTTAATGTCAAAAACATCAATTCGTGTCACTTAAGCTTGTGAATCTTAATTTACCTTATAATAATAGTTAGGCATTGAAAATTGGGGGGTCATTTGGCTAACGTTGTGGGGGGGTAGGGCTGGCTCAAGTTTTTCGTGGGCCCAGGAAACGCAGACTACGTCATGGTGGTGGAGCAGGGAGAGGTCAGTATTTCAACTTTGCAAGTGCTGTGATCCTGAGCAAGCAGGGGGGGCCCACTCATTCGCATTGGCACTGGCATAGGGCCCCTCAAAGTACGGTGTTGTGTTTGATGGCGGGGGCACCTCCCACTGGCAGAGACACTTTTGCATACTATGAGGGGCCCTGTGACAGTGACGTCGCCAACGAGTATGCCCTTCCCACCTGATGAAGGAACCTGCACTTTCATCTGCGCCTTCCTCTTTGTCCCCGTGTAAGGTGGTATAGTATGCGGGAAGGGGAACCTGACTTTCACCATGTCAGATTCTGGCTGTGTAGGGTGCAAGGGGAATGTAGTGGTCTGGGTCAATGTACCAGCAGACTCATGTAGCACTGGCTGGGCAATGGGCAGGATGACGAGGAAACACAGATATAGGCCCAAATAATAAAGTAGGCTAAATGCAGTTCAAAATTGGTAACAGGACTAACCAGGCGGCATTGCTTTGTTCAGTGGGGGACAACTGTAATGAGAGGCAGACACAGTTAGTAGGCCCAAATAATAAAGTGGGCCAAATAAAGTTCAAAATTGGTAACAGGAGTAAACAGGCGGCACTGCTTTGTTCAGTGGAGGAGAACACCAAAGAGCGGCAGACACCCACCGTTAGTAGGCCCCAACCAAACTAGTAGCCCCAATGCAGTTAAATATCTGATATAGGCTGAAAGCCTGAAGATTGAAGCTCAGCTTTGTTCAGTGGAGGAGAACACCAAGGAGCGGCAGACACCGTTAGTTGGCCCCAACCAAACTAGTAGCCCCAATGCAGTTTCATATTAAAAATATAGGCCGAAAGCCAGAAGATTGAAGCTCAGGAAAAAAAAACAGGAGAACACCAAGGAGCGGCAGACACCGATTGTAGGCCCCAACCAAACTAGCAGGCCAAATGCAGTTTAAAATTTGTCAATATAGGCTGAAAGCCTGAAGATTGAAGCTCAGCTTTGTTCAGTGGAGGAGAACACCAAGGAGCAGCAGACACCGTTAGTAGGCCCAACCAAACTAGTAGCCCCAATGCAGTTTTCAAATTCCTATAGGCTGAAGCCTGACAATTGAAGCTCAGCTTTTTTCAGAGGAGGACAGCTGTATTGAGTGGCGCAGACAGACACAGGTAGTAGGCCTTAAACAAAAAAGTTGGCTCAATGCAGTTTAAAAAAGGTTACAGAGGTACACAGGCAGCATTGGTGTGGTCAGCGGAGGACGATTGGAAGGAGGGACCGCAGACAGACTTACTAGGCCTAAAATAAAAAAGTAGGCTCTATGCAGGTTTAAATAGGTTACAGGGGTACACAGGCAGCATTGCTGTGATCAGCGGAGGACGATTGGAAGGAGGGACCGCAAACAGACTTACTAGGCCTAAAATAAAAAAGTAGGCTCTACGCAGGTTTAAATAGGTTACAGGGGTACACAGGCAGCATTGCTGTGGTCAGCGGAGGACGATTGGAAGGAGGGACCGCAGATAGACTTACTAGGCCTAAAATAAAAAAGTAGGCTCTATGCAGGTGGAGGACGATTGGAAGGAGGAACCGCAGACAGACTTACTAGGCCAAAAATAAAAAAGTAGGCTCTATGCAGGTTTAAATAGGTTACAGGGGTACACAGGCAGCATTGCTGTGGTCAGCGGAGGACGATTGGAAGGAGGGACCACCGACACACTTACTAGGCCTAAAATAAAAAAGTAGGCTCTATGCAGGTTTAAATAGGTTACAGGGGTACACAGCCAGCATTGCTGTGGTCAGCGGAGGACGATTGGAAGGAGGGACCGCAGACAGACTTACTAGGCCTAAAATAAACAAGTAGGCTCTATGCAGGTTTAAATAGGTTACAGGGGTACACAGGCAGCATTGGTGTGGTCAGCGGAGGACGATTGGAAGGAGGAACCGCAGACAGACTTACTAGGCCTAAAATAAAAAAGTAGGCTCTATGCATGTTTAAATAGGTTACAGGGGTACACAGGCAACATAGCTGTGGTCAGCGGAGGACGATTGGATGGAGGGACCGCAGACAGACTTACAAGGCCTAAAATAAAAAAGTAGGCTCTATGCAGGTTTAAATAGGTTACAGGGGTACACAGGCAGCATTGGTGTGGTCAGCGGAGGACGATTGGAAGGAGGGACCGCCGACACACTTACTAGGCCTAAAATAAAAAAGTAGGCTCTATGCAGGTTTAAATAGGTCACAGGGGTACACATACAGCATTGGTGTGTTCAGCGGAGGACGAATGCATCGAGGGGCAGACACAGTTAGTAGGGCCAAAAAAGTAATGGGCAAAATGCAGTTAAAAATAGGTTGCAGGAGTACGCAGGCGGCCTTGCTTTGTTCAGAGGAGGACAACTGTAAGGAGTGTCTGACACAGTTAGTAGGCCAAAATAATAAAGTGAGGTTAACGTCTGGCAAAAAAAAAGTTCACAAACAAATAGGTGGCATACCTAGGTACAGGGGTGGGCTCCTCTGCTGACTTGCAGACAGTGGTAGTTGGCGCAAAGTATTAACTGGTGTAAATGTAGGACAGGGCCCCTGAATATTTTTACTAGCATCAATCATGTCAACAAATTGGTATTGGCAGTGCCATTGAAGGATTTAACAGCACAGACTAAACAGTGGTGGAGCAGTGAGAGGTAATTTTGCAAGTGGTAGAGCACTGTTTCAGCTGGGGGGGCACACTCTCTCGTGGGCGGCAGTACTGGCCCAGGGCCCCTCATGTTACGACGGTGTGTCTGACATTGGGTGTGCACCACCACCGCCAGAGACACTTCATTGTACTATGAGGGACCCTGTGCCAGTGCCGTTGCCCAAAAGTGGGCACACCCACCTGTTCAGCCAAACGGCACTCGCACGGGTGCTTGCGCCAAGTGGTGACCACGGCCCCGTGGGTGGGAGTCAGCCCATTTAGGGAGATGTAAAAATGGCCTATGGTGGACATACAGCAGCTGCATATGGAGAAATTGGAGCAGTCAGTAAGACAAGTCCAAAAGCAAGACCTTTTTACAGGAAAGCTAGGTGTCAGCAGGGAAAGGTGGGGCAAAATAATTAGAAATCCATGATTGGTTCATTTTAATGAAGGTTAGATCATCAACATTTTGGGTAGCCAGACGAGTCCTTTTTTCGGTCAGTATTGAACCAGCAGCACTGAATACTCTTTCTGATAGCACACTAGCAGCTGGGCAAGCAAGCTCCTGTAAAGCATAGTCTGCCAATTTGGGCCAGGTGTCTATTTTGGATGCCCAGTATTCAAATGGGAATGACGTGTGAGGGAGAACATCGATAAGGGCGGAAAAATAGTTAGTAACCATACTGGACAAATGTTGTCTCCTGTCACTTTGAATTGATGCTGCAGTACCTGTCATGTCTGCGGTCATTGCGAAATAACTCCACAACCTGGTCATAAAACCCCTCTGTTCAACGCCACTTCTGATTTGTGCACCTCTAACACCTCTGCCATGTTGCCCCCTGCAGCTCGTGTGAGAACCATCACCGCCGCTGTGTGCTGTTTATGCCTCAACCAAGCGGTCTATAAGAGTTGCTTATTTGGTAGCCAATATTTGCTCAAGGTTCTCATGTGGCATGATATTTTGCAATTTCCCTTTATAGCGTGGATCCAGGAGGCAGGTCAACCAGTAATCGTCATCGGTCATCATTTTGATAATGCGGGGGTCCCTTTTTAGGATACGCAAGGCATAATCCGCCATGTGGGCCAATGTTCCAGGTGTCAATTCACTGCTTGTGCTGGGTTGAGGAGCACTTTCTGGCAAAACAACATCACTTGTCTCCCTCAAAAACCCTGTACCTGACCTTGCAACACCACCAGTTTCTATTGCCCCCTGAGAAGCTTCCTCCTCCCATAAATATTCATCCCCATCATCCTCCTCGTCCTCCTCCTCTTTGTCCACCACCTCGTCCAGGAGACTTCCCTGAGCAGACAATGGCTGACTGTCATCAAGGCTTCCTTCGTCCTCGGCTGCAGACGCCTGCTCCTTTATGTGCGTCAAACTTTGCATCAGCAGATGCATTAGGGGGATGCTCATGCTTATTATGGCGTCGTCTGCACTAACCAGGCATGTGCATTCCTCAAAACACTGAAGGACTTGACACAGGTCTTGTAGCTTCGACCACTGCACACCTGACAACTCCATGTCTGCCATCCAACTGCCTGCCCGTGTATGTGTATCCTCTCACAAATACATAACAGCACGCCTCTGTTCGCACAGCCTCTGAAGCATGTGCAGTGTGGAGTTCCACCTTGTTGCAATGTCAATTATTAGGCGGTGCTGGGGAAGCTTCAAAGATCGCTGATGGTTCTGCATATGGCTGGAGTGTACGGGCCAATGGCAGATGTGCGAGCAAAGTCTTCGCACCTTCAGGAGCAGGGCAGGTAACCCCGGATAACTTTTCAGGAAGCACTGCACCACCAGGTTCAAGGTGTGAGCCAGGCAAGGAATGTGTTTCAGTTGTGAAAGGGCTATGGCAGCCATAAAATTCCTTCTGTTATCACTGACTACCTTGCCTGCCTCAAGATGTACACTGCCCAGCCATGACTGAGTTTCTTGCTGCAAGAACTCGGACAGAACTTCCGCGGTGTGTCTGTTGTCGCCCAAACACTTCATTTCCAACACAGCCTGCTGATGCTTACCACTAGCTGGTCCATAATGGGACACCTCATGTGCAACACTGGCAGCTGCGGGTGGAATGGTCATGCGACTGCGGTCTGTGGATGAGCTCTCGCTTCTGCTGGAGGACGAGGAGGAGGAGGAGGGGTGGCGAACGCCTACAGCCAACTGTTTCCTAGACCGTGGGCTAGGCAGAACTGTCCCAATATGGCTGTCCCCTGGACCCTGCATCCACCACATTAACCCAGTGTGCCGTGATGGACATGTAACGTCCCTGGCCATGACTACTGGTCCATGCATCTGTTGTGAGGTGCTCCTTTCTACTGACTGATAGCCTGAGTGCATGGACAATGCGGTCTTTGACATGCTGGTGGAGGGCTGGGATGGCTTTTCTCGCAAAGAAGTGTCGACTGGGTAGGTCATAGCGTGGCACTGCGTAGGCCATCATGGCTTTGAAAGCTTCGCCTTCAACCAACTGGTAGGGCATCATCTCTAACGAGATTAGTCTAGCAATGTGGGCGTTCAAACCCTGTGTACGCGGATGAGAGGATGAGTACTTCCTTTTCCTAACGAGAGTCTCTTGTAGGGTGAGCTGGACTGGAGAGCTGCATATGGTGGATCTAGCGGGGGTGGTGGTGGACATGGCAGACTGAGAGAGGGTTGGTGATGATATTCTTGCTGGTGATTCCCTGACTGCTTTGGCCTTGCGACGATTCCTCCACATTTGCTGCAGGTGGTGTCGTAAACGGTGGGCTTACAGTGAGGGAAGGAATGTAGCGTTGCTGACTAGCTTCATTGTGAGCGGGTGCAACAACGTTATGGGACGTTTGGTAGTTATTCCAGGCTTGCAAGTGCATGGTGGTTAAATGTCTACGCATGCAAGTTGTATTTAAATTTTTGACATTCTGACCTCTGCTAAAGGTCCTTGAGCATTTCTTACAGATCACTTTGCACTGATCATTCGGATCTTGGTTAAAAAATTGCCAGACTGCACTCTTCCTACTATCGAATACCTTTTCAGGCATTGCACACTGTGCTACTTTAACCGGATGGCCACGCTGTCCTACAACTGTTTTTGGTTTTGACACACGTTTTTGGCCAGATACGGGCTTGCCAGATGAAAGCTGTTGTGATGTTGATGCCTGCTGCGGCTCCTCCTCCTCCGCTTCAGAGCTACTGCCAGCGGCACCCTGTTCCCCCAATGGCTGCCAATCGGGGTCAACAACTGGGTCATCTATCACCTCCTCTTCTATGTCCTGTGCACCTTCCTGTGTGTCACCGTGTAAGGTGCTATAGCATTCGGGACGGGGCACCATAGTCTCATCAGGGTCAGATTCTGGCTCAGTACACTGCGAGGGCAATGTTGTGATCTGAGTCAATGGAACAGCATAATAATCTAGCTGTTGCTGTGCATCTGTGCACTCCATGTCCGATTCATCTTGTAATGGGCATGGCCTGTTAACAATTTCCCTTTCTAACCCAGGCACGGTATGTGTAAAGAGCTCCATGGAGTAACCTATTGTGTCGCCTGACGCATCCTCCACTGTTGTTCTGGGTGAAGGACACAAGGAAGCGACTTGTTCCTGACCGGGAGCATCTACTGACGACGCGCTGCTTTTAAATTTTGCACTTTCCGAAAAGGAGGTGAAAGAGCTAGAGGCAGAGTCAGCAAGGAAAGCCAAAACTTTTTCCTGCTGCTCCGGCTTTAAAAGTGGTTTTCCAACTCCCAGAAAAGGGAGCGTTCGAGGCCTTATGTAGCCAGACGATGACACTGGCTCAACAACTCAAGCCTTAGGTGCTATATTGCTTTTCCCACGACCACCTGATGCTCCACGACCACCACCACTACCATCATTACCAGCTGGCAATGACCGCCCACGGCCACGACCTCTTCCACCAGACTTCCTCATTCTTGGAAAAATGTAACCAAACTAACAACCGTTATATGGTACTGTAAAACCAGGTAGAAGGTGTGCGTAAACTTGTTGTGAATTTAAATTTCCCTTTATAGGTGTGGGAGACTGCTGGGAAAATCAGGCCCACTGTATTACACTACACAGTTTGAGTGTCAGAAAGTGGCTGGCAGATATGCCACAAACAGGACTGACGCAGATGCCCTTAGTGGCAATATAAATCTCCCTTTTTATGTGTGAGAGAATGCAGAAAGAAATCAGGCCCACTGTATTACACTACACAGTTTGATTGGCAGAAAGTGGCTGGCAGATATATCAAAAAATACAAGGGCTGTAGTAGAATTTCAATCTCCCTACAATGATCAAAGGACAAGTATGTCAGCAATAAAAAGGACTGCTGCACACAAGAGTGTGGACAAAGAAACAAGAGAACTGTGCAGAAAGAAGCAACAGGATTTTTGCTTTGAAAAAAGCAGCTGGTTTGCACAGCGGCGTACAAACAGCAATGCAGCTATCAGGGAGCCTTATAAGCTACAGAGCTGATGCACAGAAATCTAGCCTCCACTGTCCCTGCAAAGAAAAGGTGGTGTTGGACAGTGGAAATCGCTACAGCACAAGCGGTTTGGGGGTTAATCTTTCCTCCCTAACAATATCTTGTTTCTGACGAAGCAGCAGCAACCTCTCCCTATGCTCATTTCGGCAGCAGTAAGATGGCGGTCGGCGTGCATGCCCCTTTGGTGGCGTAGTGGTGTGCGCATGTCCAAGGTCCCGAATCCTCTGCCAGGGGATTTAAAAGAGCGCACTGTTCGTTATTTCATTGGTGATCGGTGGGCGCGGCCATCTTCCTTTGGCCGCGCGTGCGCAGAAGCGGCACTCTGCTGGCCGCGGCTTCAGGAAAATGGCCGTGGGATGCCGCGCGTGCGCAGATGGATATCGCGGCGGCCATTTTCCTGAAGCCGCGGCCAGCAGAGCGCCGCGGCCAGCAGAGCGCCGCTTCTGTGCACGCGCGGCCAAAGGAAGATGGCCGCGCCCACCGATCACCAATTAAATAACGAACAGCGCGCTCTTTTAAATCCCCTGGCAGAGGATTCGGGACCTTGGGCATGCGCACACCACTACGCCACCAACGGAAAACTACGCAAAATCTGGGGGAAGACAACACGCCCTTTTGACCAGACCAGCCTGATTGACAGGCGAAAACGACTACTTTGGTAACGTATTTCGGCAGCATAGGTGGGGAATCGGGGTCCACAAACTACACTATTGTAATGCACAGCTCAGGCCCTATTTAACAGTATTTTTATCTCATACCGAAAAAACGGGGTGACAGGTTCCCTTTAAACCATTAAACTTTCAATATCCACCGTAGTTATACAGGAATGTCTGATGACAGTTGACATGCTTAGGAATATAATCAATTCTCTGGCAAATGCTGAACCCACCAAGTGTGGTGCCACCTCAAAAACACTAAGATAGAAAATCATTTGGTCCAAAATAAATACACCCCTGAGTACTGCATGAATTAAATGCTATAGTAGGCAAACGTGCATTTTTATTATTTAATGATCCCATAATCACAGGGTCTGTACCACATGACTGGCACATAGCAAATGTGGGGTCAAAAACTGAGCCCAGAAACTATAGGCCAGTAAAATTACTATAGCGGGAAAAATAAGAGATGCTATCCTATAGAATCTCACTAAAAATAACCCAAGAACCCACCATCAGCATGGTTTTATGAATAATTGTTTCTGCCAAACTAATCTGATCAGTTTCTATGCGGAGGTAAGTTCCAGATTAAACCAGGGTAAAAACATGGAAATTGTCTGGACTTTTCAAATGCATTCTATACAGTGCCACATAAAAGATTAGTACTTAAAAGAAGAGCGATGGGACTAGGGGAAAATAAGTGCCCTTGGATCAACAACTGATAGGAAAGAGAAGGTGATTATTAATGGAACACACTCTGATTGGGTCACAGTTATTGAGATACTGCAGGGGTCAATATTTGGACTCTTCTTTTTAATTTCTTTATTAATGATCTGCTTGGGGCATACAGAGTATCATTTCAATATCTGCAGCTCATACTGATACTAAACTCTGCATAGTAATCAACACAAAGGAGGATAATTTGATATTACAGAAGGATTTGGGGAAGGTGGAGGCTTGGGCTGAGAAAAGGGAATTGAGGTTTAATGCTGATAAATGTGAAGAAACAAAATGTACAATTACGGTATGTACTAAATGCTAAAACACTGAAAAAGACGTGGGTGTTTGGGTGGACGGCACACTTAACTGTAGTGACCAGTGCCAGGTAGCTGCTACCAAGGCAAATAAAGTAATGGGATGTATTTAATGAGGAATAGATGATCCATGCAAGTCACTAGTGTGGCCATATTTAGAATATTGTGCACAACTTTAGGCTCCAGTGTATAAGATATAGCTGAACAAGACGAGTTCCAGAGAAGAGCAACCAAAATTATTAAGGGAATGGGTGAACTGCGGTATCAAGACAGGTTTTCAAATTTGGGATTATTCCGTTTGTAAAAATGAAGGCTTAAGGGCGATATGTTTACAAATATATGAATAGGCAGTATAGAAATCTTTAGAATTATCTTTTTACATCTAGGCTTATGACGGCGACAATGCAGCATCATCTATGACTAGGGAAAAAAGGTTAAATCACCATCTCAGATGGTGATTCTTTACTGTAGGAGCAGAGAGACAGTGGAACTCTTTGCCACACAATGTTGTAATGGATGGATGCTTTCTTAAAAAATATAATATTATAGTACTACATTTTGTAGATGGGATGTTGATCCACAGAACTAGTCTAATTGCCACATATGATGTCGAGAAGGAATTTTTCTCGTAATATGGGGCAATTAGCATCTGCCTTGTGGGACTTTTGCCTTCTTGTGGATCAACTTGCTAGGTTATAGATTGACCTCGATGGACTAATGTTTACTTTCAATGTTAAAACTATGAAACTGTATAAAATGAAAAAATCAGCTTTGCATAAGGTTCTAAATACAGAACTCCACTATGGTGTCTCTATGGTAGGACTTGGATAGTGAAGGGTATAACTGTCGGGATCAGTCTTGGCAAAGCTTCTATATGGAATAAGTATTAATCTGGATCTTGGATGGTTATGTACAAGGACAGACACATCATTGGTGCAAACTGTGCTGAGACTTGAGCAGGATCATTTTGACCTCCAAAGCAGGTGGAATTGTGCATTATATTGGACTGCAAAGGGCCAATATATTGTTCTTGCACAGTGGCCCTTTTCTGTCTGTATCCACTGTCACGCTCATGCCCTGACTGGTGGGCGTGAGCTCGGGGAGTTTGTGGCCCCACTGTGCCACAAACCAGACTACCCTGGAAGGGGCGTGACTATGACAGCTGCCTTGGTCTTCACTGGAGCCTCTGATGGTGAGGTCAGGCTTGTGCGGCAGGCAGCTGCCAAGAGCTACTCCAGGGTGGTGTCTGGCTGTGGCTGCTGATCCCACTTGGAGAACAGGAACACTAGGACAGGTGCAGGCATCAGGTAGGACTGGCAGAAGAGCACGGCTGAAACTCAGATGAGTAGGCTGGAATGGCTGAGACAAAGAGCTGGCAGAGATACAGGACTGGCAGGAACGGCAGAGACACAGGGCTGGCA
Source organism: Ranitomeya variabilis (assembly GCF_051348905.1). Lineage (NCBI taxonomy): Eukaryota > Metazoa > Chordata > Amphibia > Anura > Dendrobatidae > Ranitomeya > Ranitomeya variabilis. The sequence goes on along the minus strand of NC_135237.1, from coordinate 466,992,760 downwards.
GGAACGGCAGAGACACAGGGCTGGCAGGTACGGCAGAGACTCAGGGATGGCAGACACGGCAGAGACACAGGGATGTCAGGTACGGCAGAGACACAGGGCAGGTTGGTGTGGTGTATGAAGGAACAGGTAGGGACCTGTTCACACAGGAGGTGCAGGTATGGATATGATGTATGAAGGAACAGGTTGGGATCTGTTCACACAGGAGATGCAGGTACGGAAACAAGCAGGAAGGAATGGAGTGTGAAGGAACAGGTTGGGACCTGTTCACGCAGGAATAGATCCGCAAGGCTGAGGATAGGAATGGTAGAGCAGCAGGAGATGAAGCAGCAACAGAAGCTAAGCCGAGCAGAACTGCAAGGAATGTGGAGAGGAGCTGCAGCAAGAGGTCTCTGCAGCAGAGCAGAGTAGAACGGAGCAGAACCACAGGAGTGCAGAGCAGAGGTAAAGCTGCAAGAGAGCGGAGCCCAGGCAAAGTCACAAGGGTTCAGAGCAGGCAGAGCCGCAAGAGTGCAGAGCATAAGCAGACTGAGAACACATAGAAAGACACAGCAGGGAAGGAAGCCACAGACAAAGAGACAGAGATAGGACTACGGTCAGACAAGATAGTGGAACAAGATAAGGTACAAGTACAAAGACACAGGGACCAGGATATTCTGCCTCCTGGAGGGCGGTCACACCTATACAAGGCAAAGCAAGGACACAGACACAGAGACCAGGATTTACAGCCTCCTGGAGGGCGGACCAACAAGAACAAGGCAAAGCTAAGAGTACAGCCTCCAGAGATGGAGGAACACAGAGCAAGGCCTGGCAACGCAGAAGCTAAACACTAACTGAGTTTACACATTGCACAGGCCCAGTCCACTGGGTGGAGCTGCACTAAATACTGGAGGCCTCTCGGTAATTGGTCGGGAACAGATCAGACAGGTGCACCCGATTCCTATAAGAACCAGAGCGTTCAGGCGCCTCCCCCCTATACACACAGCCAGGAAGCATGCAGAGAGCAGAGGCACAGAATATGGAGCTGGCAAGAAACAGAAACCACATCATGACCTGGAGCAGTGGGTAAGATGGTGTGAGAGATGAGAGGCCATGCCGTGATGCCAGCAGAGTTGTTACATCCACCAGTGGTAATATATCTACATTTCCCAAAGAATTTGACACTGTTTTCTAAATATAAGTTTTCTACATGAAATGAGAATGCCGGAAGTAGAGGAATATGTATGTAGTTGGGTCATTAACTGGCATAATGCTAAAAAATATTAAAACATTACCATTAATGGAACATATTTGGAATACAGTACAATAACTAACAGTACGATGAGAATCTAATTTTCAATATATAAATGATGAACTTTTTAGAAGTCCCACAAAGAACAAATTCATCAATAGCTGCAGAAACTAAGTTTAGTAGGGTAGTTAATAGCGGATAATGCTAAGGTACGGACTTGAACTTAGAAGTTGCAAGTGAGGTTTACTACATATACAGATAAGTTTATGCCGGTGGTCAGGGTTAAAAAGCTGATTCTATATCAAATGGTATAATATTTGGTTATCACTGATTTGCCAGCCTCAAGCATTTGCTGCCAAGGCAAAAGTAGATGACAGGTGGTGATGACAGGTGTCATGAAATATTATACAGTTTGGGGTAAATGTGTTTGCTGTTGGCTAACTTCATAAATAAAATATATGGATTGCAGTGTGCAGATAGATTATAGCAGCAATATCGGCAACCAAATGAATATAGTAATTAAATAACAGTTTTTCACACAACTGCAGCCCACATTGGTACCGGAAGTTCTTGTGCAACAATATGACTCTTGAATTTAAGTCAGGACTTGGAATGGGTCACTTTAGAATTATTATTCTGTTTCTTCTCTGGCATTTGTTCATTGTGTATGGGAAAAGTCGTCTATCCAGAGGAAATCATCCACGTGAATTTACACTACCACCACGTGTGTCTATACGTCTTATGAGGCTATCCGAAGAGTTGACCCACGACAAAGAGGAATAATGTTCTTCTTGGATCACTTCTGATGGTTTCCATCTCTTTACAGTGAATTATTTATTCCTGGCTTCTTTCTTAATGTGAGCAATGGGCTTTGGTGAGGCTACATCTTCAAATGACCTTAGAAAATGTTTTTGCAAATGATATATTGTTGCATCCTGACAGCGCTATTCGCAGGACACTCCTAAAAGGATTCACCACTGTTCCAGGTCTTCTTTATTTGGAGGCTCTTGTTGTGGTTCAGTTCATTCTCAGACCCTTTCCACACTCATATAATAACATTTTTTTAATTTCTTCTGACGTGTCTCCTGCTCATGGCTGTAGTGGCATAGTATTTCAGTCACTTTTATGTTAAGATTCAACATATAATGAGGCTTGCAGTCTAAGGCAATGTATGAAAGACTGATATCAAATATATAAATTGGTTTTAAAAAAAACTATTTCTGATTGTTCAGATTGTTTTTGTCTAACTTTACAATTGGTTTAAAATGTAAAAAAAGATCAACTGAGCCAAATGGGCACTAGGATATATAAATGCACATCATTCATGAACTGTATCTGACAGAAAATGCTATAATTTACTTATGCTAATAATGACATCAAAGATTATTCAAAACTGTGTAAGCATTTGATAAAATAAATCTTGGAATACATAAATAAATAAATATGGAGACATCTTTAAATGGTCATAAAATATTATATTTCTCTTACACTTTGGTAACAAAAGTGCTAGATATCATGCATAATATATATATATATATATATATATATATATATATATATATATATATATATATATATATATATATTTTTTTTTTTTTTTTCCCCCGATACATTATATATATGAATATATATATTTATTTATATAGCCACCCAATAAATACACTACAGCATTAACCTTACTCTATACATTAATTGATAAACTGAACTTAGAGAGCCAGCACTTCTTAGCCCAATTTGAACTACATTGAAAGCAGAACACTAGTCCAATGTGTAGATGCCAAACAAAAAAAAAAATATTTTTTCACATTATGGGATGTCGTGCACATTTCTAGGTACAATAAAGCTGCTAACACTGAGTAAAAAGGCTTGTGTCCAAGGTTATAAACATACTATTAACGCCTTAATCGCAATATGTAATAGACCATATAGGTCTATGATCAGACCAGTGGTATAACATGAAGCTTATGGGCACCAACTTAAAATCTTCAAAAGGGTCACCAACAATAGTATTGTTCTTCTCATGTGAACCATATGAACCTTTTAAACAACCCCAGTAGCCCTCTTTATAGGCTCCAGATGAAAGCCCTGCACCCCCTATAGTTATGCATCTGACTAAGGCTATTTGCAAAGGCAGACATATCATTATCATTGGTGCAATATTTGCCGCCGCACAGGGCCCAAAGGGGTCAGAGGGCGAGATCCACCTCCAAAGCAGGTGGAATTGTGCATTTTGATGAGCTATGCAATGGGCCCATATATTATTTTTGCACAGGGGCCCTTTTCTGCCTGTGTCTGTTACTGGCTATTTAAGTAAGCTTAATGTATCCATCTATCTATCTACCTATCCATCTATCTGTCTCCTATCTATCTATTTATCTATCTACCTATCCGTCTATCTGTCTCCTATCTATCTATTTATTTATCTATCTACCTATCCATCTATCTATCTATCTCCTATCTATCTATATATCTATTTATCTATCTATCCATCTATTTCCTATCTATCATCTATCTTTACATCCATCTGTCTCATATCTAATATATATCTGTCTGTCTATCTATATGTATATATATCATGAACAAAAGAAGGAAATATGGAGCAGCTCTACAATCATTGCAAACATACAATGGGTGCAAAGCCTTGCAAGAGCCTCTTCATGCATAATTCTCTAATTATGTACAGCTATACATCATGGATAAATTAAAGTCAGATCCTAGCACAAATATAAACTGGAATGCTGGCTCTTTTAGGAATAAACAGAATAGGAGAATATTGCTGCTTTTACATCTGGGGAATTGCACCTTTACTGTAACTGATTTGTATCTAAAATTACCAACACCGGTGCAGCATCAGCAAAAAGGAAAAACAGGGTGCAAAGCCTCCCATGTATTACAAAGTAAATAGTTATATGAAATGTGAAAATAGAAGCTATTTAGTATCGATCTATCTTTATCTGATTCAAATACATTTATCTAACATTTAGCTTAAATGTATTTCTCTGCGTAGTATTTGTATTCTTATCCATTTCATTTGTGGCTTTCCCTGTAATGTTCCTAGTCCACCCTAGAGGGCGCTATCGGGCGCTGCTGCAGACCAATTGTGCTGTAGAAGCGGATTGTGCCTTTGCTCAGACTGATGCAATCTATACTGCACTCGAGACTAATTTTTAATAATAAATCAAAGATTTAAAAAAAAAACTGTTTCATAATAAAATAAAATGTATTTTATTGTATTATTATCTTGCTTTATATCCTATCAAGCATTTCAGATATATGAAATAATCCTGAAGGTTAAATTATAAATCTGGTCTATTATCCGCATAAACATTCCTATTGAAAAAACATGGTTGTTTCCAGTAATATGGTAAGGTACAAGCTGAGATGCACGGAGATCAGGTTGGCGATCATCCTGTGTAATGCAGGTATGTGGGGAAGATATAAGGCATCTGCAGCCTCACCGTTGGGCTAATACATCGCATGCTGACAGATTTCTGCACTGATTTGCATCCTTTGTTTGTTTTCATTTTTAATCTAAAGGGATGTTTTAATCTTTAATAGTTAATGGATTCTGCGCCACTTCCTACCATCATGATAAATTATGGCGCATGATGTATAATGCGGATTTTGATTCCAGGGCTAGGAAAACTCATGATGAATATAATGGAAGAATCATTCTGTAAGATATTTGCTTATAGAGTCCCCTGAGCTGATAAATCTGTCTTCTACAACAGAACCTATAAATCCAGCAGTGCAGGAGGTAACAGCAGGCTTCTTTACATCAACCAAGGAGAACAGCTATATTCGGGATTATGCAAGGGTTAAAGCAATGTAGATTTTTCTTTTATTTCAGAACATACTAATTGTATCTGTACAGATGCAGCAGAGCTGAGTACATGTGATTTGCACCTATTAGGTTAAAGTGTTTGCTTTTTTCATAGATCTGCAAGTAAATCCACTGCAGTAGTGTTAAATTGGACATATATCAGATTAAGCAGTCCAAAATCAAGGAGTTAACCATGTTACATCTGAGCACTAGGCAAAAACAACCTATATGTTAAAAATGTCAAAAATATTCAATGTGCTTTGTATTCCCCATAAAAAATCTAATGTGTCGCATTGCACTGCTATAATTCATACTGGGTCCTGCGGTTAACCATTACATCGAGCATTTATTTCCTTAAGTAAAATACATTTCTTTTATGAAAATGCGATGGGAATAAAACAATTAAAAAAATACATAAAATACAAAATAAAAGTAGCAAAAAACAGAAGCAAAACAATATAGTGCAAATACAAACATTAATGCAATGTGATGATGGTAATAATAATAATAATGATCATATATGTGAAGCACCCAGCTTTCACTGATGCAGTTTGGATGCAGTATGTGATCACATGTTAATCTGTATCATGTTGTCCCATTTGTGAAGTCTAGCTATTAATCACATTGATATAAATGCCTCCTTCCATGAGTTACATGTGCAGATCAGCCCATCAGTCATTGCTGATTCTGGCCTTGAAGCCATAGAAAGCCCCCTGAGCTGCTTTCAGCACCCTGGACAGAGCCCCAGCCCAATGCTGCACAATCGGCACAATTTATGCTCCCTTTTACAATGTTAGCAAGTAATGAATAAACTGATTTTTACATTTCATCATTATATATATATATATATATATATATATATATATATATATATATATATATATATATATATATATATATATATATATATATATATTAGAAGCCCATAACTACTTCATACAGAAATGCTGCGTTATTTGACAGGCAGATGTGTTGTAAATAATGCGGTATTTGTTCTGAATGAATGTTAAAAGCGTCAGTAATGGCGATAATTGCATATAGTCTCCTACATGTGTCCTATAATTACACATAAATGCATTGATTGTGTGGCATTTCCATTTCCAAGGCTGACCCTCGGATCAATGAGCGGCTAATGCGCTGCGGTTGCGTGCGGTGCCGGACGGGCGTCTCAGGTGCGGTTTGCAGGCTCAGCTCTTGGCATTCACCGCGTGCCTTAATTGTATGACATTAAATCAAGGTCCGCTGTGAACACGGAGAGTCAGAGACTTGGGTCAGGACCGGATGGCGAGCAGGGCTGCAGCACTACAAGGACACAAGACCCCTCCTGCACTGGCAGAGTCAGGCATTATGGGGGCTGCAATTCTTCACATCCACTTAGCTGATTTCAGTCAAAGTGCAAGAAATCAATCCTTTGTTTTCTTATTTTTATCTTTCGTTCCTCTAAATTTACCAGTTACTGTTTTCCAACCCTCCTGGCTCCTTGATAACAGTAGAGTTTAGTGCATGAGTTCAGTTCACACTAGTGGGGGGCTTTTAATTCAAGTCTCATGTTGACCCGACGATCCTGGAGGAAAGGTCAGAGAATATGTCATCTTCCTGTGTAATGAGAAAAAAAAGAACTCAATCCCACCTGCCTATCCCAGGAGAGTAGGGGCAGCCCATATGGCCTGACTACAATCTCTCTACTAGGAATTGCAGAAGCTAAGCCTTTTACTGCCATGCAAATGCTTAAACTCATCTTGGTGGTATCCATATTGATTCTCACAGAGAAAAGCCTGCGCCAAAGATTGCTGCACATTAGCCATTCTCGAGTCAATGTGTGAGAAGTACGGAAACCCCTAAGACTGACCAAAGTTGACCTCTGTTGGAGGATGTGGGACTTGGCGTCAGGAGCAAAGAAGAAAAATATTTGTCAGCTACAGATCCATACTGAATAACAGCAATGGGTGGATCCTGGGCTTTCATCTCCATCTACTGCAGCGGTAACAATGCTGATTAAGCAGACGGTTCAGACGATCCAAGGAGGCAAATGGCAGGTCCAGATCAAGCCTTAGGAAACATAGAATAAAAGAAGGGGTTAACAGGGGGATTCAATAAGGGGCACATAAATATCTATGTTTCTATCTACAGCTCCATAACCCTAAAGGTGTATATATGTATATATATATATATATATATATATATATATATATATATATATATATATGTATATATATATATATATATATATATATATATACAGTATATGTGTATATATATATATACAGTATATGTGTATATATATATATATATATATATACAGTATGTGTGTGCACATATGCCTAATCAATTGTGTATATATATATATGTATATATATATATATATATATATATATATATATATATATATATATACATATACACACACATTTGATTAGGCATTTGTGCACACACACATATTCTGTGCATATATATGTATATATATATATATAATATATGTAGAAGACACACAGTATGACAGGCATATATACACACATATGAAAAGGTATATATATATATTTAAAAGGCATATACATATATACCTTTTGATTATGCATATATAAATATATATGTATACACACACATATATATATATTAAAGGCATTCATATTATATAAAAGGCATATATATGGCTTCTAATTAAGCATATTTATATATACACACGCCACACATATATAATGTATAATGTGTATGTATGTATATATATATATATATATATATATATATATATATATATACTCACACATATATAGATATATAGATCTATAGAGAGAATACCATAATAAAGAAAAAGAGTTAAAGGGTCTAAGATGCAATAACTTGATTCAGAGGAATGCAATTTCTATGGACTACAAAAGAACTGTAGATTATAAAGAGGAATAAGTAAAATAATACATAATGTGGGCCACAGTTGCACACATACAGTACACACACAATACACATACAGTATACATACATCATACATCTCTCCCACATAAACTCAGCAGCAATCTCTAAATGACTAACACATAAAAATGAATCTAAACTCGTTACAATACCATGTTTGCAGCTCGTCTGCCCAGGAGCTGTGGCTGTGTCTGGGTGCATGTGTGGTCACATTTGGTGGAGTGACGGATGCAGCGGTGCGGTCTTTCCCCCTCGCTTGCAGATCCAGAATTAGGGATTAATGGCTCTACAGCCAAACAAATAAGGCAACTGCCTTCAGCACAAGAGGATTACACGGGGGCGCTGACGTCACCAGGCAGGCAGATGTTGGCTCCCAAAGTCCTCATCATCTCTCTGTGTCCTTGAAACCACAGAAAGCCCTGCACAATCTGGACTCCCAACATCCCCTCTCATCATCATCATCATCATCATCATCATCATGGGCGAACCCACTTTCAGTTCTCACTTATTGATTATGGATCTTTTTCTTGTGGGACTTTTTTTCATATCACCTTTTTTTGTTGTTGTTTTCAAAACGTTCCAATAAGGGTTTTCTGCTTAAATACCAAGGTGCTTATCTGGAAAAGCTTAAAAAAAAACCAAGGGAAGGATAAAGGAAAATGCTTCCTAATCGCCCTGTAAGAAGCGCTTAACCTTTCTGCAGAGAGGGTTATCCTACACTTAATATGAAATATTCAGCATCCAATAGAAGTCAGCAGTGAAATGCTGGAACTCCCCAGTAAATAACCAGTGCTTTGTATTTCCATTGTGAACCACAGACCCCACATGTCTGCATTATCCTTCCTTTACCTAACAAACAACAAGTCCAACCAACCGAGAGCTGTGAAACAATGGCTACCAAAAGCATCTGGCCAAGAAATGGCCACCTGATTACAAATACAATTGGGTGGGTGTCCACAGGCAGGAAGAGCTTGCTGGGCTGAATTATGCAAAGCAATGCAATGGAATTGTGCAGCTCTATATGAGGAAGAGGGGGTGCATGGACTCTCAGCCCCATTTATCTAGGTCCATATAGCATCATTGGTTCCTATCATTAATAGTAGTAGGTCTCATATATAGACAGAAACACTTCCCAGACTATATCAGAATTAAATGTCCAGTGCAATAATCTATTATTATATTATTATAATATTATTATATTGTCTATTATTATTATTATTATAACTATTATGTTATTGGTTCCTAAAATATTAGTACATTTCTTGGTAAACCCATTCTTGTACCATAGCTCTGTAGCTCAGTGTATTATACTGGATCTTTAAGTCATGCCTAATCTATTTATACAGAAATGTTTGCCCAGCATTGGATATTACAAGACACAGCCAATACTTCACCTTGTGAAATGAAATGTATGATCACTATTATTTGAAATGATTACTATTGACAGCCCAAGGTCTAATCGCAAAGATGGCTGCTCTGTGGCAGCAGCAAGAGTACCACATTCTGCACCAGTGCTATTCCAGAATACTGCATGATTGCCTAGTACTGTCAGTCTGTCCTGCTCCTACACCCCAATAAAGGGCTTCATTTTTCCTTATCGATGGTTTTTACTGTGTGTTTGGACCATGTTGCCAGCAGGGACAATGCAGGGTGTCCAGTGGTGTTATCTGCTCCCAGGACCAGTACTAATATTATCACTTCTGTAATGGCTCCATTAGCAGGGGAGCACAGAGGCAGGTCCCAGGCTCTTCCTATAGCTTCTTCCATCCCCAGTGATTGCTGCAGAGCCGCAGTATGTGCACATTGCTGTATTAATGGATGCAGGCAGTGTCAGGGTAGCCCAGTGCTGAGCAGATGCCACTTCTGCTAATATCATGGAGGGCACTGTTTATTATTACACATTCATGTTTGGGGATTGTATGGCATTTGTATCTTGGAGATTATTCTCTGCTGCAGATTTGCACAACTTTGTGATCTCATTTCTTTCTTTTTTTTATTCTTTCAAGAAGGCCATGGTTTTCTTTCTGTCTATGTGGCTCTTCTTCTATCTCTCTGCAGACTTCAGGACTTGGAGAAACCTTTGTCCCGGAAGAAAATGTTGTATACACAATAGCCCTCGCCATTTTCTCTCCTGCAGGCACAAAGCCCCGCAGCTCCACTATGGATGACACAAAGGCAGGAAGCTTGGGGCCATCGGAATTCTTCGCACATTTGCTCTTCCAGCAGTGACACAAGCTGTGCAGCTTCCTAGATCCCCAGTAATGGTAGCCATCACAGTAAGGATGGGGCCAGCACAACAAAGCACCAGTGTAGGGCTGCACTCAGCCGCATGCACCATGGCTGTAAATCATCCCCATACAGCATGGGACCCTGAAATCAGGACATATGTGTATAGCAGGAGGCACACGAGCTGTGTACTAAGCTCTAGTCATAAATCAGTGCACCCTGCTTCAGTCATCCAGCCTCCCCCCTCCATATCTGCAATGCAACATTGAGCTCTGCAGTGCACGAACAATGCAGCTGAGTCAGGGCTCCTGCATGGACTGGACATGCACAGATTTCATTACAGGCACTGCACATGCACAGAAAGGTATACTTACAGGGACTGATTAGTGCTGAGTAATCCCTGGCAGCCAGATCCGAGGCTCCGTGTATCCACAGCATCCATGTTGTCAGCATCATTGCAGCACATGTAAGTTTTCCTCAGGATCATTTAGTAGAGAACTCATCCCAGCACTGTAGGCTTCATACTGCAGTTCGTGTTGATTGCAATGATGAGTGCAAGTCTCTTAGCTGCTTGTCTTCTATCAGTATCTCTCTGTCTCTCTCCTTCCTTTTCCTTTTTTTTTTTCAAAAGAGGGCAGTCCGCTTTCTGCATCCCAATGAGTTAAATCAGTCACTTTCTTCTCATGCATCAGCAGCCTATTTAACAGCCCCAGAGCTGCAGGCACAAAAGAGCATTTAAACTGCTCCCGGATTATGCACAAGGCCTGGCTGCATTTGTTTTCCTCTATATATTATTATTATTTTGTTATTTGGCTTCAATAAGATAATTCACCCCCTGAAATAAAATAGTATGTATTTAGTAAATTAATGGTTTCATGTTTTATACAGTTACTATATAATGTCCAAAATAAGAAAGCATTAAGTAAAATCGATTCAGGTCAGCTGCGAGACAGGGTTCTCATGATGTCCTATGACATTAAAGGTCAATATGGAAGGTTGTAGCGAATGGTCTGGAGTGTGGACCTACAGGAAGAATTGTGCTGAAAGTGTTAATATTGCTCTACACTAACATAAATCAAGCATAATACCCACATATAAACTAGCCTAGCAAGCACCTACTCCTATCCCAGTCTAACAATGCATGTGGTGGTTACACAAAGCTGTGTGAACA